>NW_026571473.1:6984194-7237237 GCF_026225935.1 Boleophthalmus pectinirostris | reverse complement strand
TAAAGAAGGAAGAAAATGTATAGCTCAGGCTCATAACTCACTCTCTCAAAGTTCACTAAAATGTTTCATAAATCTTAGTAGTCCCCTTTTTTAGATTTCTTTATCTAGTTGTACATAATATTGACTTAAATAGCTTAGATGTTTGCTTCTCAAAGTGTGGGTTAAATTATAGTAAAAGTTAGTTAAGATTCAACTATACACTTCTCAAATAAATAGAAATGATTGGCCTGATTAGAAATGTTTTGCAAATGGAATTATTACAGATATCTATGTCATTTGGCAGTGGGAGGCCCGGCCTGGTTGCATGGTTATTTTGAGGTTCCTGGCCTGGAAAGTTTGGGAACCTTTGGCTTATAGATGATAAAGTTAATATTTAGTTTTCTCGTAGCAGTAGTATTAGTAGTATTAGTAGTCATTAACTAAACATGGATCTTGCATCAAATGACTGTAATAGAAGTATATTTTTCTAATGTTAATCTTGTTTTTCTCTTTCAGGAACCTATAAAGTCGAGGGCACCGCAGCTCCATTTGGAATATAGATTTTACAAACAGCTGGGAAACTCGGGTAAGACACTACTTATCGCTAGGCCCTATATTTACTCTTACAGTTTATTGTAGGGATTATCTGAATGGAATATTTGAGTCAACACCATCAATCTTCTTCCTCTTTTCCGGGGCGGAGTCATGATTTGACCTGCTGCTTTGGCTGTTAACCAATATTTGCATTGACTTTTAGCCTTTAAAATCGATTGCAAGACTCACTATATTTTTAAGTTGAAGTAGAAGTTGAAGAAGCTGAAGTGGAAGTTGAGGTTGAAGTTCACAAATTAACTTTTCAAAACAAAATGTATTTATCTGGAATATAAAATAATTTGTTAGCTTTTTATTGTAAATATACAGCCATGTTTTTAGGGTAATTGCTCTTCTTTTTCTGTTTTTACTCTTTAAAATGACAAATCTGATGCACTGAGGAGAATCTGAAAATGTGAGAACACAAATATTACAATCGTCCTTCACTACATCGCGGTTCACCTTTCGCGGTCTCACTGTTTTGTTGATTTTTTTGGGGGGCAATTTTGCATGCTTTTTTTTTACAGTGTATGAAAGCGCATTGTGTCCCTCCCCTTGCGTCCTGATTACGGGCAAGTATGCGGGCGGGTAGTAATTACACACGGGTGGGTCAGGAATAAACCAGGTCTAAACCAGATCTAAACCAGGTCTAATCTTGGACTTAAGAGAGAGAACCCCGACCAGGGTGTCCGCAAAGTGCAATCAGGCGACGTGAGGTGCAGAGCTGATCTGGTCCTTTCTCCTGCGGTCACCTCCGAGCCGGTCCCGACAGTGAGTTCTGGTTTAGTCCTGGTTTATTCCTGTTTTAGTCCTAGTTCAGTCCTGGTTTATTCCTGTTTTAATCCTAGTTTAGTCCTGGTTTATTCTTGTTTTAGTCCTAGTTCAGTCCTGGTTTAGTCCTCCTCTTCAGTCCTGGAATCAGTCTTAGGTTAGTCCTGGGGTAGTCCTGGTTTAGTCTTGGTTCAGTCTGTGGCATAGGCAGCTCAAAAGTTTGATATAATCTCAGGTTAACGGGCGGGTACTGTACTGCGCGGGTGCGAGTCTCCAAAAACTGACCCGTGCATGACTCTGCGCTGTAGGGCTCCATTACGAAATAAATGAATTGGTTCGTTACATAAAGAAGGAGGAAAATAACAAAAGGACGACAGCAACAATAAGTTTTAAGAAGGGTGCAAAAAGGGTTAACTGTCCTGTCTGAGAAAAGAGTTTAACGTGTGTGGTGAGGGGTTTTACAGCCTTAAAACAGATATAATAATTGTAAAATATAAAGATGACTATTTCGCGGTTTATTTTTAGAACGTAACCCCAGAGATAAATGAGGGACCATTGTAATGCCAAATATGATCACTTTTTTGTTACTGACTTACAGCTATTTTAATTTGAATATATTTTGTCATTTCTAGTGTTTAGTGTTTTCAGTTATTCTTTTAAGCCCGTTCACACAAACAGTCTGACCCAGAAATTTACCTGCATTTTGCCAGAACAGTATCACGTTTGAACAAAGCCAGAGCTGATTTCCCTGTATATTTTGATTGAATATTCTGGCATATGTATTTGACAGGGTTTCGAGTCTCTTAGTCAAACTCCCGTGTTGTGTGTTGAGTTCTTATTTAGCTCCACGTGCGTCCCCTTGGCTCCCTTTGCACAGAAATGTCCCTGTGCTGTGATAAGGCGGTGGGCCAATAGGGCAGTCCTCCACTATTTTTAGCCGCCTCTCCACATGCACAAGGCCATTATGGAGACTGCTGTAAACTCCTCCCTTTAACCACAGCACTACTCTATGGCTGTCAGTGAACACAGCCAAGAATCCCGGCCTGACCCTCTGCTCATTGTCTGCTCACAGCTCAGGCGCCTCAGGTCAGGATTTAGAGGAATTACACTGGGAACACCTCTGCTTTTGTCGAGGGTCTGTGAAGCAGCTCATTTTTCCTCCTGCTGAAATCACTATCTTGTTTTTGGAGCTTGTTGTTCAGTGTTCAGGCTCTGGAGAATTTATTTGGTGCCATTAGAAAATCCTGTTGTTTCTTGTAATAATAAATAACCAAGTGAACTTTCAATTCAAGGTTTCTTTAGTAAAAAAATAAGAAAAGAAAAGAAAATTGCTCTCCTTAAGGGATGTACCAATACAACTTTTTCAGTTCAGATACCTACTTTATTACCACTACTATACTATATCTTTAAGTATCTGCCAATTGCTGGGTTTCAGATGACATCACAACAATCATTAATACAGATGGGGGGCAGACAAAATAAAAATGGTTAAAAAGGCCTGAGTATCATTAAGAAGTTGCCGATACGGTACATACCTCGATACATAGGACAGTATACGATACATTTTTCGATACAGTGCACTTTTGATTCAATACGATTCGACACGATATATTTCAGATCAATTCGATACGGTTCAGTGAAAAACAAAGGCTCAATCATGGCAAGTCCACTAAGTTTGTGCATAGTTAATATGGAAAAACACCCATTTTACTCTTCAAAATGGTGAAAATGTCAACACAACTGTACCTCTTACACAAAATTATTCAGTAAAATATCCATAAAAAATACTCTTGACGATATATCAATACAGCAGCCCACAATATCGATACTGTATCATCAAATTAAACGATACGATATATCAATATTTCAGTATTTTTGTACACCCTTACTTAATATGCAAAATTATGTTCCAGTGAGTTCTAGAGTTTAGTCACTAATTCAAAATAACAAGTTCAACATTTGTGAGTTTACCTTTTAGATATTTTATAACAACGTACAAGTACAAGTACAGTGTAATCAAAAGGAAAAAAATGGCCCTTGCCCCCCATCTGCCAGTATGACATCACAACATTTTAGAATCTGAAAACTACCAATACCCGATATCAACCAATACTAGAGCAGAAACTAACAATAATATTTATAGGTAATTTCCCAAAATAAAATAAAACAGAACTGATCCAAAAGTGTTATGTAAACAACTTTGTATAAATATTTATGAGAATTTCAGAGTTGAATACAACCAGTAAATAGTCTTATTACTTCAATTTATGGGAACAACCAGGATATCGACGGAATCATTATTTGGAAGACGATTTCCAGTTTCCAGCAAATTTTTCAATATCGGTGTTAGGGCTGGGTATCATTTAGAAGTTGCCGATATGATGCATACCTCAATACAGTGCACTTTTGATTCAGTGCAGTGTATTGCAAATCGATTAGATATGGTTCAATAAAAAATAAAGGCTAAGTCATGGCTGTGATACTAAAAGTCTTTATTAAACCACTTCTTGTGCAAAGTGAATATGAAACACAAACATTTTAATCCTCAAAACAGTGAAAATGTCAAATGTGTCGCATAAACAAGTTTCCTTCCTCTGAACAAGCAACAAAACTGTAGCGCTGTAACAAAATAATTTGGTAAAATATATAAAAAAATACTCTTGGTGATATATTGATACAGCAGCCCGCGATATTTTTGCACACCCCTAATCGGCGCTGATATCCGATACCAATATTTGATCTATGTGTCCCTACCTACTCTTCTTTTACTTCAGTCTATGGGTTTCAGAATGATGACAAATTAAGACCGTTGCCATGTATTGTGGTATGTGTCTTATCGGCAACTTCTTAAAGGTTGTATAGAGGATTTTTTTAAGGAAAGAGAAATCCAGCGACAGTCCTTTTTCAAATGTTGTGCATGCGTGACACCACCTCCCTCAGTAGAAACACCTTCTCCCGCCTCCTTACTCTAGAAATCACGCATTCAGAATTACTGTTGAAGTGACCTGTCTAGAAATAATTCAGCGACCGACGTGTCAGATTTTAGACCCTTCGTCTGCTTCAGTCGCACCATCGCTGGAAGGAATCTCCAAGAATCACCTCAGTTTCGCTTCACTCCTTTTCCCCTTCTCTTCTTCTTTCAGCGACCTTACAAACCAACTTTCCTTTGTGGCGAACCGGGTCGTTGGATTCTCATCCGCCATCGCAACAAACTTTGTGCGAATTGCGAGGAAGCTACAGTTTGAAAAAGCCTCTAAGAATCGCTGCATAAACCACGTAATCCCTGCGCGCCGCGAGTCAGTTACACTAGAAACGTAGGGAGTTTGATTGACAGCCTAACAGCAATAAAAAACGAGGTAGCCTTGTTTTCTATTGGCTGGTGTTTATCTGGCCTCACTACGTCCACAGTTGATAGATTTTTGTTCTTTTTTTTTTTTTTTTTTTTGGTCATCATAATTACAAGGCTGCTGATTCTCTGTAATGGTATTTTAAACTTTCATTGACAATTTGGAACAAAAAAAAATTTATATTTAGCCCTATCGTTATTGTATCAAACCATGAAGGACCCTGTGATTCCAAGCCTTACATTTCATACACAACATGAATAGTCCCTGTAACACTTTACCCACCCTCACTGTCATTCAAGAGAGTTTGTGTGTCTCTGTGTATCTGTCCACCTCCTCCTCTCTACCACAGACTGTAATCAGGCAGAGGATAATAGGCTGTAGTGTTGGAGACATTAAACAGGCTCTTGTGTTATGTAGGTCAGCAGGTGGTTTAATCCTTGTTGCATAATTTTTATATCACAAAATGAGTCAGCAGAACGAAGGCCCAATCTCTCACCTCACCTACACCGCCAGGACAAGCTCGAGATGGACTAAATGTATTTTGAAACTCACGGGACACTGCAGATAATTATACATTTGAAAAGTATTATTTTGAGCTTAATTAGTAGTGATGGGACTGCGATTCCCCAATTTGAGACTCTTACCAAATTTGCGTCAGTCGTGCTGCTCCATTAGCCAGACTTTCCATTATTTTACTCATTAAAAACAGTGAAAAACTTTATCTTAATAATGTCATTTTCAAAAGTGCAGTTGTGTAACTTTTCTGGTGGAGGGTCCATGTTCATGTTTGGTCTTGGATGTTTGACAGTATGGCATTAAACTTTTCTGTCTTCTTGTAGACCAAACCAGACCAAGTTACAAGTCAGATCTGTGGAGAGGCGGCCCCGCTCATAGTCAGAATGCCTGTATTGTATGTCTTTTTGAGCTATAAAGCCACCTGTAATTGAATAAATATAAAGTAGAGCTGTTTAATGCCATACTGAGGAACATTCCAGGCAGAGCAATGATATGGAAATCAGATGGAAAGAAGAGTGATGTTGGTTTTAATTTTCATTTAAGTGCTCTTAAAAAGGTCTTTAAAAGTCTTAAATTTGGGGTAGTCAAACCTGGGAATACCCTGTGATACTGAAAAATTGTGTGCCGTAAAATGACATAAACAAGGCCCGACGTTTGGTCTCGCTACATTCACATTTAATTTTATTATGATATAGAATGCTGATTTTCTGACTCGATACATCACAGTGTGGGACGCGGCCTACGAAAAGCTGGTGAGAGCGTCCCCCCTCTCTTGGGCACAGCAGTTACCCATGTGCCGGCCAAGACCCCCAACAAAAAAGTTACACAGTGCACCTTTAAGTATTAATTTGCCATTGATATAAGTTGAATCAGCAACTTTATACTGCCTAAATGTGGCTGTTATATTATCTGTACTTTGGGGCTGTTTAAGTTATAATTCTACTTCCTTCTCACTTCTTATCTCTATTATTATTATTAAACTTTTTACCCTCTGCAAAGCCTCCGCACTCAGGGTTTAAGTCCAGGATTTATCGTAGGCAATTAGCCATGATCTGTCTCTACCTCCCCTCACAACTGGGAGGAAAATCAGCTGGAGTGCACTTACAGTTATAGCACAGTATTATAAATTTCATCCCCATATCACAATACATCCCCAGCTCTAGTATCAAGTTTCAAATGTTAGTATTGTGACTATAGAGCTGAACGATTAGGAAAAAAGTTTAGTTCCTTTTTTTTTTTTTTTCTTTTGATAAGCATTGTGATCACATTTGTGAATGGGTGTTTTTATAGTTAAATTCTGTTCAAAGTTCACATATTAAAGACGAGGAGGATGAGGAGAGAGGAATAGACAAAAAGCCTGACATATGAAGTGACAAACTAATACAAGAATTACATTTCAGAACACACTTGTACAAATCTAAACTACATGGTTAATTGTTTTTAGTGGAAAAAGACATTAGATTTAGTTGTTTGTGGTGAAAATTATAGTGAAACATTGCAACCGTTACATCGATTCAAACTGAGATTTCGATTCATTTGTGATTCATATTGCAGCCCTAACTTAAAATATGTACTTTTAAAAATTGTGTAGGTACTCTTCAGTTACCGGAAGATGTGTGGAAACATGATAATGATGAACATGATAAAACCGTGGATTCAGCAGCAGTTTCTTCACAACCTGCCAAAGCTTTCCATGGGGGATGGAACTCTAATCTTCACTTTTTTTTTTTTTTTTTATTAAGTTAGACAAATTATAATACACAAATTAATAGGCAGTTTATAAAAGGAACAAAGAATGGAATTTAGATGAAAAAAACTGAGCCATTTTCTTAGTTTTCCCAGATTTTGTCAGATTTACGATCGCCAACAGAGCCCAAAGAAAGTCGTCATCCGCGTGTTTCCAGACGTCTTCCGGTTTTGTGATGTAAGCGTGAATAGAGCCCATTCTTTGTACAGCTTCTGTAAGTGTTTAGAAAAGCACTTTATAAATAAAATGTATTATTGTGTTATTATTTTATTATTGTGCAGTAGGACACATTGGCAGAGGTTCACCTGATGTCCAGCTCTGGGCCAATGAAGATTAGATCTATTTCTGCAGAGCTCTGAGGTCATGTGACCCGAGCCTGAATATGTCCCAGAGCTCTGAGCTGTGGAGGAGCTTATCTCCACTCTGTAAATCTGTAGCCGGACACTGGGGCTGCTGTATCCTCAACTCACTCTGCCCACGGACTCCAGGCTCCTCATCTGTCACATATACAGGGAAATCAGTATGTCTGGGCCGGTAATATACAATGGTGGAAGAGGTAAAAGTACAGATACTGGAGCAAAAAATACTCAAGTAAAAGTACAAGTATCTCATGAAAAACTCTGCTTAAGTAAAAGTATTAAAGTACATGTTTAAAATGTACTTCAAGAGTAAAAAGTATAAGTATTTCACGCAGATTTTCAGATTTAATAAAACTTCAGTGTAGTGTTTTTACTAAAGATTTGGGATTTTTATTTTTGTTTGCTCAAACTATGAACATGTTAGAAATAAAGCCTCAGATTTTCAGCAGGCCCCCTTTTACTTTTCAGTCCTGTTCGAAAATGAGGTGGAGTAGAAAGTACAGATACCTGCGCTCAAATGTAGTGAAGTAAAACTAAAGAGAATCACCTTAAAAATCTACTTAAGTAAATACAGATATCTACATTTTACCTAAAGGTGCATTGTGTAACTTTTCTGGTTATTGTCCGTCACCTGCTTGTTGATGGATATGTCACTGCTCTGCCTGGAATGTTCCACAGTATAACTTTAAAAGCTCTATCTTACATTTATCTAATTACAGGTGGTTTTATTGCCCAGAAGTATCTAGAAAAACAGACATTCAGACTGTGAGCGGAGTCGCCTCTCCACAGATCTGACCTGTAACTTGGTCTGGTTTGATCTCCATGAAGATAGAACTCTTTAATGCCTTACTGTGAAACATTCCAGACAAAGTAATAACATCTCCTTGGAGAAAAGCATTTGACGGACCCCCATTAGAACAGTTACACAATGCACTGTACTTTTACTTTGTTGTTTTGTTCCACCACTGATAATATATGACCACAACAAAGGGTTTCCAAATTAAGTTTATTTAAAAAGCGCTATGAAAAAGAACAACGTTGATAAAATGACTGTACACAGCGAGAAACATATGTGCAGTACAGTGATAAATACAAAACATACAACAATTATTGAACAATAAAACAAAGAAAACAATTGTGTTTTAAGAAGTGACTCAGCTTGTCTAATGTGAATGGGCAACTCATTTATTTTTGTAAAGGCAGAATGCCTGTTTTTCTAGGCATTTTTGAGCTATAAAAGTACCTGTTATCTAATTTAATAAAATCATCTGTAATTACGGTAAAGTAGTTTAATTATCCATAGAAGCAAGCACGTAAGGGACCCTCAAACTAGTTAAAAACCAAAGAAAACCAGTGTCTTTTAAGAAGTTATTTAAAAGCAAAAAGTGGGTCAGCTTGACTAATGTGAATTAGCAACTTATTTTTGTGTTTATTTGTTTTTGTTGATCTATTTTACGGTTATGTAATTGAGTATGCTAAGCGTAACATTCAGAACAGACTGGTCAGGTTTATATTTTTAACACACGAAACAAAAACTCATAAGAAAACACATCTGAGACACATTAACAGAAGGTTTAATGTGGGAGGAAGGACGTTGTTTTTATAGATCTGGTTCGGCCGTGGTATTACCTGGAAAGTTACGTGTTTTATTATGTTGTATCGAGATCATCGCTCCAATATGTAATCTGACAGTTATTGTGTAACTAGTTTTTCCCCTTTTTTCCACCTAATTCACCGAGAGTCCCTTCAGAGAACCTGTAGTAGTTATAATCATTTCTAATCAGTCATTCTGTTTTACACTGTATTTAAATCATTGCAAAATTCATTACACACATCAGTTAGAAGTTTAAGTTTTACAAGTTTTGTGGGTGTGGATTTTGTACTGTTTATCTTCCATCTCTAAGCTAGTTTGCATTAGTTTTCAAACTCGATTTCGATTCTAAGGAAAAGACTTGATAGGAGGGATGGGACAAGATCTCGTGTCACAACATCTCGCAAGACAAAATGGCAAGATTGTGCACACATGAGAAGTATTATCTTGTGAGATTTTTTGCTTGTGTTTGCTGACGAGTTACATTTGTTGAGAACGTGTAGTCCCAAAAACCAGAGCTTGAAAGACAGCAGAAATATGTAATAATGTAAATCAAAAATGGTGAGGCTAAAATTGAAAACTGAATTGCACAATGTATTTATTATAACCCAAATAATGTCAAAATCTCATCTTGTCTCATTCTCATGGATCCAATCTCATGTCTCATCTCGTCTTGTGGAAAACGTATCTCGTCCCACCCCTACTTGATACTCAATACGGATTCTGATACCACAAAGATAATAAAAAGATTCTGTATTTAGACAATAGAATGTGATTTTCATCATTAAATCATAATAGTTTCTTTTCTATTCCCATGTGGTTTTATATCTGTGTAGTCCCTCAGTGGTCCAAGTAGGTTCCATAGTGGTCCTTGGGTATATATTAGTCTATGTGCTCTTATACTTGTTCTGATACAGCTCAACATCATTCTAAAACTAGAAAAGAAAAAAGAAAAGCTTCATTCCTGTCTTGTGAATACCTGCTGAAATGAGTATCTAGATTTAATACTAGTTTTCATATTGATTAGTATCTGATTTTCAACACTAGTTTGCCTGCAGTCCTTCATTAACCCTTCCAGACAGATGGCATCATGTCCGATACCTGGAATACGTTTTATAGAAGCGTGCATAACACTCCAACCATAAAAGACAGAAACGTACTTTTTTCCTTGAAAAGCAGGATTTGCAGCTTTCCGAGCATATTTCCGGCATTATCCTATGTTACACACATGCTGCATGATTACGTAGGGAGAACAAGTGTCCAATAGGACCTTTGTTTTCTGTCAACACATGCATTCCATCCATTTTGATCAGCCCAAACTTTGCCAAACAGTGTAGTGAGTCAAGATGGTCAATGCTCTGAGCTTCTGTGTTCATAACAATTGAAAATGGAACTTTAAGTTCAGTCATTCCTCAAATAAATGGCAAATTACACATCTTGGTCTGAGTAATTGCGCATCCCTTGCTACTTTTATTTGAAAGGTTTATTTTACTCCAAATGTACAAATCCAAATGTAATAAACACCATGGAAATGCAGGAAGTGATATGGCTCTGTGCCCTGGACCTGACACCAGCTGTTTCCATGACCACCACGAAAGTCATGGGGCCATAGCACTTTTTTTGTTGTTGTTTTGAGACAATAAGGATATTTTTTGTTTACTTACAGAGTTGATATTTTGCACTTTTGTAGCCAAGACCCTAAATTAAGCTTTTTTTTTTAGGTCCAAAAAGTTGTGTATACATGTTTGTTGTGTGTTTTGTATGAAAGAGTGTGAATTTTATTTTCAGTTTTGTTTTTTTGTTTTTTTCATTTGTATTTCTGGTCCTGTAGCTTTTATTACAGCCATGAGACACAATAACAGCATGCAGATTGTGAAATAACAGGTTGTACTGAATAATGAATGTCTCACACTTCATTAGGGGGTAAAAGGGGGAGTTTTAATAGCAAAGTTAAGAAAAAAACAAAAACAAACAGGCAATGACAAATGTACTAAAACTGCCCTTAGGTCCGGAGGGGTTACGATCTCAAACTCCATGTAACATCTGACCTCTTGCTCTTGTGTTGTTTCTTACATGCCTCACATAGTCTCAGCTCTTGCCCTCTCGGTCGTGTGGTGCGATGTGCTTTGGTCTTTTCAAGCCTGAATGCTGATCACATTTCAACCTCGTGTGAATATCTCGAGAGCTCTGCCCCTAATGGAAGCCCTGCTCTATAATCTAAATCTTTAATAGTCGCGGCTCTGTCTATTCCTGCCTCCTCCAGCTCTGAGCCCTCTCCACTGTGGCCCTCTCCTTTGGCATTGTTCTGCATTGTCCTCAGTTGGAGCCTGTGAGAAGAGCTGCCTGTGGACACAAAGGCGTGCATTGTCTCTGTATTGTCTCTGTCAGGACGCAGGGGTCGGAGCAGAGCTAAGGATCTCTCTGTAAAAATTCAAAAGCCAAGTGGAATACGGTTTGGAAATGTCATTTAAAGCTACAATGACGTTTTCGCTGGCATTATGTAAAGTGTAAAGGGGATTTGAAGAGGGATTTGACATCACGCTAGTTGTGAGGCCTTGGTGATAATGGTAAAAAAAAAGACATATTTTCATTTTAAAGGTGCATTGTGTAACTTTTCTGGTGGAGGGTTAGTCAAATGCTTTTCTACGTGAGATTATTGCTTTGGCTGGAATGTTTCACAGTATGGCATTAAACCTTCTTATCTTCTTGGAGACCAAACCAGACCAAGTTACAGGTCACATCTGTGGAGTCAGAATTCCTGTTTTTTTTTTTTTTTTTTTTCAAGATATAAAACTACTTATAAATGAATAAAAGATAAATATATCTATAGAAAAAAGCAGGTGACCTTTGAGCACAAAGTAGAAATCATTTTAATCTGTGAAATTAAATACAAAGAATACATTTATTTCACCATTGCCACGTTACATGATGTTTTTTTAATTCTGAATTAATTGTTCAGAATTAAATAGTTTGGAATTAAAATATTCTCCTTCGAGTTTACATGGACATAATAATTCTGAATTGAGGTTTACATGGAAAACACATTAAATCACCTTTATTTAAGTCTGCTCAATGTCTGGGAGTGGGGAAGGGTTCTGATTGGACAGAGACACGAACGTATTTCTTGTGGAAGAAAACACACACTTCAGCTGCTATCGGCTTTTCTGTCATCTCAGTTTATCGTTACGCCACGGACACAAACTTTTTCCGCAGTCGTTCCGATGATAATGAAGCAGCAGCTGGAGAATTCTCATCACACTTTACGTCTGTCAGCTGAGGAGGAGAAGGGAAGAGTGTCCGAGAAGGGAGGAAGAAGACAAACTGAGTCAACGGCTGCTCTACCTCAGCCCACTCCTGCATCCTGCTCACAAATCCAAAGAGAGGTGGATGAAAGTCTGAAGCCAGGACTGGTGGAGCTGGATCGTTTGGATCACGTCAGAAGGGCGACCCAACGAGCATGTGCTGAACGACCAGAATTATTTTTAAGAAGAATAAACATTTACATGATCGATGAATAAATTAATTCAGCTTTAAAATCGAAATAAACCACCCACTTACTTTGGAATTAAGTTTAATTTGAATAATCAGTTTCATTAGGAATTAAGTGTTTACATGGTCCTTTGAAAGCAGAATAAATTTTTATTCAGAATTAAATCATTTTTATTCGGAATTAAAGCTCTCATGTAAACGTGGCAGTTTATTCCTCCAAAGCCATAACTCTCTGTTTACCGAGGATTGACTGTGGCGCTCTCAAAGTCTCATGTTTATCATTGACTATTTGAAGTAATATATCTCAGGGTGATTAAAATCCAATTAGAATGTGATTAATTGCACAGCCCTATTTTGACGTTCATGATAAAACGGCAAGACGTATTAAACTTTCAACTAACGATGAAATAATAGAAGCACATTTGTAATTTTATTACACAGTTGTCCTATAAATATTCAAAAGATATATTTATTTCTTTATTATACTTGAGTGTTGTTTTACTGTCTTGAGTGTAGTACTGAGGGGCTGCACTGATGTAGTGGGAGATAACTCAAAAACTGAGGTCACTCCATGCATTCTCCTTGGTCCATAAAAATTCTATAAATCATGACATCCTTAGTAGCTACAGTCGTATCTCCTCTGTCTTTTCCTCTTCCTCCTCCTCTCCCTCACCTCTCCCTGCTCCCTCACCACTACCTCCTCTTTCTCCTTCCTCTTCCACCTCTCTCCTCCTCCTTTCCCTCACCTCCTCCCCTTTCTCCTGTCTCCTCCCCCTGCTACTGTCTCCTCCCCCTGCTAATCCTTCTCCTTCCTCCTCTTTCATCGTCTCTCCGTCTTGTCTGTCCCCTCTCCTCCTCCTCATTCCCTCCTACTCTCTCGTCCTCCTTCTGCTCCCCGCTCCTTCCTCCTTCTCTCTTATCTCCGCCTCTCCCTCACCTCCTCCTCCTCTTCCTCACTCGTCTTCACTCATCCTGTCTCTTCTTCCTCCTCCTCCTCTCCTCCTCCTCCTTCCGAGCAGCAGCAGACTGCCTCTGGGTGCTGTATCCGGTGATGACTGTGCTCTGAATGCCCTCTAGATTTGAGTCCAGCTTTGATGAGTCAGACTCGATGTGATCTCCTGTCCCAGTCTCATCTGTCACCAAGGCCACACCAGCAAAAACACACACACACACAAAACACAGACACACACACACACACAGCTTTTTATACACGCTGATATTTACAATAGAGCTCCAACCATCTGTGAGTCATGCGCTCTTCGTCTTCTTCGAAATCAGGAGAGGTAGAACGGGAATGGTCACCTGAGTCCTTGTTCAGTGTAAAGGCTGCTTACACATCATGTCAGCATTTTAGATATCTGCTGCTTCTGGTGAAGGGTGCAGTCCACTGAGATATAAATAAAGCCTTATAATACAACACTGGTGTAGTCGGACATTTAGAGAATTCACTGGATCAAGTATCGCTTCCAGGATTGTGTGGATCCAAGAAACGGTTGGCTGCTTTTGTTGGCCCAGATTGAGGGCTGTTCCAATAACAACACTGGTATATGTAAAAAATGGCACGAATTTCTTCAGGTATCAGTATCGGTGATTCACTAGTATTGACTCACACTTCCAGAGAAGTGCCTATGACAGGTTCAACTACTCATTTTACTAAACGAAGATCCATCCATCCATTTTCTTCCGCTTATCCAGGGTCGGGTCGCAGATTAATGGATTAAATACACAAAAGTAATGGTTACTAACAAAAAAAATCAATAACAAAAGTAAAAGTAGGCAAAAACAAAGTATTCTTAACATCATCCCAAACAAGACTATGAACCCAAAGCAAAGAAATCATCTACGTTTACACTTCAAAAGGCATTTGTTCAAATCTATTTATTTATCTATTTCAGGATTTATGAACATGAGCTGATAAAGATAAGGTCATTATATCAATAAATTACTAACAAAACCAAAAAAATTCCCAGTTGCCACAATTTTTAAAATTTTACTTCCTGGAAATCATGACATCAACTGGGAACTGTTACCTAGCAACCACACTGGGCCAAAACTTATCTCATATTTATATAAAAATTATTATTTGACAAATAATAGTATATGAAAACATCTTTATTTGGGTGAATTAAGGTTTAAATAGTTGGAAATATGTGTTCCTTATGTGTAAATTGTGCCAACCTTTTAGATTCAATTCTGTGTTTCCCAAGTGTTTTTAGAACTCCCTCTAATCTAAACTTTTCCTCACAAAACTCACTAACTTTATTTACTACAGATGTTATCCTACCAAAATAAGTCAAAAAACAGAAGTCAAAAACAGAAAATGATTATATACCTGTCATTCTCACTTTCTACACTGACTGTACAATCAGTTGTTGTAATGACAACAAAGGATTTATTTTGCTTCTTTAATTCCTTTTTGCCTTTAGAGTGGAAGCAGAGCTCTAATTATGACAACAATACTGTCCCTTCTCATTTGGATGGGTGACTTGAGCGTTTGGCCACACCTCCTTTACCTACATACAGAAAATAGACTGGATAAAGCCTCTTTGAGCCTTCCTCATTCTTCATAGGTCACTGGCTCCGCTGCTGCTGCTGGTGGGTGTGTCAGCTCTGTGGAGGAAAGGTGAAGTCAGTTTAAAGAGCTGCCAAGGCCAACACACACAGTAAAGGTTTTCAGAGATGACAAACTGAAAAGTGCGGCTGACAGATTTAAACGATTCTCTCATTTTACGTTATTTGGTTGTTTTTTGGCTGTTGTAAATATTAATTATAGTTTTACGCCAATCAAAAAACTGTTTGCAAAGTTGAAAAATATGTTGAACAATACAGGAAATAGAGAGTTCAATTTTAGAGAGTTCCACTGAAGACAGCACACTGGGGAGAATTCTGTCCAAAAGTTATTTACATGTAAGAAAATTTTTTTTCCGATACTCCAAAACATAATTTCAACCAAATAAAGGTGTTTTCTTATGTTTTTGTTTGTCAAATAGTCATTTCAGAGGAGTTTTGACTCGGTGTATTACATCTAAAAACCAGCCAGATCTAAAATATTGCCAAACTGGAAAAAAAAGTTTTAACATTTTTAGCAGTATATGATCTTAAAGGTTTAAAGGCGCTGTTTAACTTTTTTCAGTAGAGGGTTCGCAATCTGCTTTTGTCCATGCTGATGTTACTGCTTTGCCTTGAATGTTCCACAGTACAGCATTAGAATTGACTCTATCTTGCATTTATACAAGTTAGACAAGTTTAACGCCAGACTGTGGAACTTTCAAGGCTAAGCAATAACCTCTTCATGGAGACAAGCAGGTTGCGGCTCCTCCACCAAAAAAGTTACGTAATGCACTTTTAACTGTGTGTCAGTGAAATGAGTATAACCTGTTATAGGCACTTTAATACAAGTCTGTGTGAAATGTTCTCACGTTAAATTTTTTTCACTTTACGTCCTGGTCCTGGCAGTTGCAGATTCTTAAATTATTACACAAAAACACAAAAATGGGGAACTTCTATTCTTGTTGTATTGTCACAAGACCAGGCTACACACACTCTTTCATAAACAAACTGTATTAAAGGAAATACAAAATTATTTAAATAGTATCTTGTCTTGTCTGGGTGGGTTTCACAAAAGATCAAATCCTCCAGCTAAGGCAGTTCTGATCAAGACTAGCTCAAAATCTGCCACTGCTACTACAGAGACAGGTTGAAGGATGGGTCAAATGCAGGGGAATGAATTTCCCTCATGAGTGATGAATAAAATATAACCATAGCTCAACTGTTACCAATTTGTGAGGGAGTTTCTGGTAGAACTAGTCATCCTTATGTCAGTGGTTATGGAGCTCAACAGTGACACCAACCACCCCCGTGGTTCCAAAACTAAATATTACATTCATTTTTCCCATAGACTTTCCAAAAAACAAGGAAAAAAGAATATGAAAAGCTCAAAATCTTGCTTGGGGATAATCAGCTCCATAGGGCAGGGTATCGTTAAGAAGTTGGCGATACGATACATACCTCGATACATAGTCCAAGATAGAATACATATCTCGTACAGTGAGCTTTCGAATCGATACGATATATTTCAAATGATTCAATACAGTTCATTAAAAATAAAGGCTAAATCATGCCTGTGATAATAAAAGTCTTTGTTAAACCACTTCTTGTACAAAGTGAATATGAAATTCACATTTTAATCCTCAAAACAGTAAAAATGTCAAATGTGTTGTATAAACAAGTTTAGTGAAATATACGAAAAAATACTCTTGGCAATATATCTAGAATTTTACTTAAAGATGAGCACATAGTTCATTTTTCAAAATGTCTGTGGAAAAATTGTGGAAAATGTACTTCCAGAACCATATTTCATCATCCTTAGTTGGTGCACTATATTTTTTTATTCTAAATTTTAAAAGCAAATATGTTAAAAATCACTCGATTAGTTGTACTCTGTACTTCTGCTGCTTAAGCTTTTGTTGTCTAATGTAAAGTGTTCTGTTGTCTAATGTAAATTGTGTATGTGTTTACAGAGGGGATCCCGCAGGTGTACTACTTCGGTCCGTGTGGTAAATATAACGCCATGGTCCTGGAGCTGCTGGGGCCCAGTCTAGAGGATCTGTTTGACCTCTGTGACCGCACCTTCTCCCTCAAGACCGTCCTCATGATCGCCATACAGCTGGTAAGAGCCCGCTTCTTCATAAGACTATATAGAAAAGCTCATCTCTACTCATCTAGGGTTGATACCTACTCTATTCTACACATCAGAAACTGCACATTAGGATTGTTAAAAAAATATGTTCTAAAACTAACATCTGAACTTTATTCTAATGTAAATCAGCATCAGTGGTGAACTAAATTGAACCTTTCTTGACCTTTCCTTGATCTTTATCAGAAACAACTATTATTTTGTACTGAAAATGACATTAAATTGTGCAAAAATATTCTTATTATAGTATGAAAATAGTTATATAGTATCAAACCTTTTCCTTAGTCTTATTTGAAATGCTACTGCAAATGCATTTCACACAGCTCCCCCTTGTATTACTTCATCTCATGATATTAAAACATTTAAAAGAATTCAAGGTTTGGGGTCTTTATATATCGACAGCCTAAAGAAGAAAATTCACATTCACACATTATTGCTTTCTTTAGTTCAGTGTTATAGATTTCTTTAAAGTTGTGTTGGTATTTGTCTGGACTAATAGACCAGAGCAATGGCAACCCTGAGGCAATAAACCAAGGTGAATTATTTTAGGATATATGTTGTTTTGGTTTTTGATTTATACTGTACAAACACTAACCTAACTCCTAACCTAACTGTTGTGACTTTACTAACCTTTTGCCCCTGTTGTTTTGATTCATCAAACAGATAACGCGGATGGAGTACGTCCACACTAAGAGCCTGATCTACAGAGACGTGAAGCCGGAGAACTTTCTGGTGGGACGACCGGGGAGCAAGAGGCAGCACACGATTCACATCATCGACTTTGGTTTGGCCAAAGAATACATCGACCCCGAGACCAAAAAACACATCCCCTACAGGGAGCACAAGAGTCTGACAGGGACTGCACGCTACATGAGCATCAACACACATCTGGGCAAAGGTCAGACCACTGCACTGTGATCTGTTTTTAAAGATAAAGTGATAACTGTGATTGTGTTTATAAAGATGGAGTGATAACTGTGGTCATGTTTATGAAGATCTACTGATTAAGTGTGACATTTACTATTATGGTCAAAGGAAAGAATAAACACAGTGAGGTTACTAAATCCATGACTGAATCCAGTTTACAAATCAACAGGCCTGGTTTTTTTCATGGTTGATGAGCTCTGCTGAAATTTAGAGGCTGATATGTAGAGCTGATTTTTATTTCCTCCAAATGATCTCATTTAAATTGACTACAAACTCACCCTCTGCCCTGTTTTACTATAACCTTGATGAGAAAACAGGGTTGTGCACATTTTGTGCAGTGTGCTTTTTATAAACAAATGTTTAATTAGGTTTTATGAGATTTTAACTTATTAAATGTGAATAGACAAACAAAATATTGAGCTTTACACATTTCCAAAACAAGCTACGAGTCCATGCGAACAGTGGGAGGAGATTAATTAGCAGTATTTCGTGTTACATCACGGCTGTTGTGGGAAGTCTATTTTTAGTAACAACCCTTGAAGGAATATTGGCAAAGCTGGCATCAACAAAAAACAATAAATGCTAGGCTAGTGCTAAAGTTACATCTCAAACATGCACCTAGGTCTGTAAGAGTTTTTCTTCTTGTTTTTGAATGCATTTTTTATTATGTATTTCAGAGCAAAGCAGAAGGGACGATTTGGAGGCACTGGGCCACATGTTTATGTACTTTCTTCGAGGTAGCCTTCCATGGCAGGGCCTAAAGGTATGCAATAATCACACAATCGCACATACATGCTGAAAGTAAAGGGGGAACACCTCTCAAAAACAATGATTGTTGCCATCTTATCTGGCAACACAGTCACAGGTGACCCATCGGTCCAGGAACAACCAGTATTTGCAAAATCATACAAATGACCATCGAAACAGTTTGAGTAAAAGAAAGAATAAAATCCAGTTAAACTAATAATATTGTTTTGAGCATTTTTACACCTGGATGAGTAAAAAATGTACTTGCATAGAATACTGTTGTGTTAATTACATTTTAGTGAAATGTGTCATACTTGAATCATTTTAGACCCTGTTAGTGAGTATTCGTATTGTGTGAATCAGTAGCTCAGTGCGTTTGATGGCAGTGCTCAGGTGCACACAGAAGACTCCATTTGCTGTGTGGGCGGCTGCTCTTGTTGGATTCATGTGGAGGACGAGAGGCGGCTCAGGCCAAAGCACCTACACAGAGCCTGACAGTGTACATCTCATAACATTTAGGTTTAACATGTGCTCGCGATACAAACATTTTACAGTAGGGCTGATTTGATTTTTCCTCATACTGATCAATGACAATCTTATTCTGTGTTATTAAAACCATAGACTGTATAAAGAAATTAATTAATGGAGTGTGGTTTCACCCATAGCGTTCGGCTTGAGTCAAATGAAGAACTTGAGATGCTTTTTTCAGACTAATCTAACAAAAGTGTGACAAAACTTTACTAATACAAATATTGGGTCTCTGCTTTCTCTACAGGTTTGTTTTGACAGTATATAAATAATAATTTGATTTCAATTATGAGCCAAATAACTGACGTTATGACAAATACCATAAAGTCAGATTATCTGTATTGATACTTTGCAGCTGATGTCATCAACATTCCTGGGGGTGTGATGCTAATTGTAGACACTACTTTGTCTGAAGCTCTGTTACTCAAGTTAGACTTTAATCTGAGCTTTGTTTTAACACAATCTGACTAGAAAGAAATGACTTAGCTGGAATTACAGCAGTCGAGCTGATTTGTGCTGTTAAACAAGTCTCTGTTTAATAACATTACAGTCAGAAGCCAGTCACTTTCAACTTTTTTATTGAAAATCAAACTAAACTTCTAAACAGGACCATGAACGCTCAGACTGATGACAAGCTCCTCTTCTTGAATTTTCACTTTCACTTAATATTTTTGGCAGTGTTTGCTAATGTGTGCATTGTGTCTCCATGATAACTTGTGAATATTCTGTCAGAAACACACAGGCAGAACACCCCCAGCTGCAAAGTATCAATTATAACAGAAAAAGCTGGATCTGTGCATCTCTACTCAATGCTTTCTTTCATTCAGCTACAACAACACTAGTCAGCACTTGTCATCAACATGTTATAATTGAACTGTTCCAGGAGAGGAGCCAGTTGGACTCATTTATGCACCAATGTGTACAGTGGTCTGTGTTGTACAACTATTTGTTCCTTATTCTGTAGCCAGTATAAAGCCTCAGTTTTATATAGTTATTTTTTTGTGTTTTTTATAAGTTTTTCTTATTAGCTAATTATTTAAGTTTTAGCAATTATCAATGTGCATCTAAGACCTTTCATGTTAGTGGTGATCAGTGTTGGGGATTTTACTTTAAAAAAGTAGTGTTTGTTACTCATTTCTTCTTTAGTAAGTAATCCCTTACTTTACTTAGTTATCTTCTATGGAAAGTAGTTTTTTCCATTACCCATTGCTTTGGTAATTTTTTGGTGGTAAACTTCATCTAAGGCTAAATACCGGCACGAGACTGATAGTCGACAAGTTCCGTAAGAGAAAGTTGATAAGAACTTTGAAGAGAGGGTTCAAGAGGACATGAAACCGTTAAGAGGTAATTGGGTGGAGTATGCGCAGTCCACCCGGGGGATTCAACTCGGCAGGCAAGGGATGACCACTCGGTACGGGAGGATCCCCTCTAGCGACCTCTCCCTGGGTGTTGCTGGCCCCCGCACTTCCTCCAAGGTGGTGTGCCAAGACCAGCTCTAGGTTGGCCAGGAAAGGCTCGAGGTGAAGGTGATACGATGGTCCGGCTGCGTGCTTTACATCTCCTCCTGCCTGGACCTCGCCTCTTCCCGGGGTCATGGGATCAGTGCCCGCTGCGCTCATGTACACAGAAAAGTAACGCTGCGCCGGATTGAGAAAGGAACAATATCAAAATTTTCAGTCGTAGCACGTTACACTATTTTTATCCGGGGAAAAAAAAGTAGTTACGTTACTGTAACGCCCAACACTTGTGGTGTTAGTCTGTCCATCTGTTTCAGAATGAGATGAAAAATTAGGTCTTTTCTCATAGCAATTAACAACTAAAAACCTCTTAAATGGTGAAAAGTCTTCAAAATGATTGTATAAATTGTATGTTATTCATTTATGTTTTACATAATACATGGTTTTAGCATCTGTTCGTCTATACAGTTGCTCTGGTTACATATGCTGATTATAGTGTTGCATGTGTGGGCTGTTAAATGCACTCTGTCACCATCAGTCATATAGAATTTATATGTTATACTGCTACTCTGTTGATGGCATAGGCCAGTATAGTGTTAGAACTCGCTGCTGGGCTGTTGTTGCTGTTTCAGAACATGGCTGAAGTCAGTATAATATAGAAGTGTTCAATATGACCTACACAATACAATACACAGAAGTGATTCAACTGCATTTTGCCAAGAAAAGGTTTAATCTTGCCTTACTTTTACAGATATAGAAACACAATGGCTCCTTAAAGCCTAACTCTGCTATATTTGAAAGAGTAGACACAGTTGAATTTAATAAAATGTTTAATTTATTAATAATTAGCATAAAACAAGGATTGTTTTTGTTTTTCCAGGGCCTAAAATGTTGCAGCAGCTGTTCAAAGTATCCTAGCATTGTTTTTCCCATAACTTATATTCTGATTTTGTGTTTTTCAGGCGGACACTTTGAAGGAGCGGTACCAGAAAATCGGGGACACCAAACGGGCCACACCAATAGAAGTTCTTTGTGAAAATTTCCCAGGTCTGTCTCTCCAGATGAGCCCCCCCCCAACCCTAATAAAGCTTTGTCCGAATCATATTTGACATATTCTTTGTTACAGAAGAAATGGCCACCTACCTGCGATATGTGAGAAGACTGGATTTCTTTGAGAAGCCGGATTACGACTACTTAAGGAAGCTCTTCACTGACCTCTTCGATAGAAACGGCTTTGTCTTTGATTATGAGTATGACTGGGTCGGCAAGTCACTAGTGAGTATCCTACACTGTTTTAATGTTTATTTACACGGCTTAAAAGGGACTGTACCTGAAGTTACCTGATTTTATCAAAGTAATATAGTTAAATTTGTCTTACCCCAGTACAGATAAATTGTAAAAGCAGCTCTTCGGGTCAAAATGAGACCCCTTTGTTCTATGTGCATCGAATTATAACGCTTTTTTTATAGACAGCAAACCAGGAAGTAAAGCAAGGCAAGGCAATGACAAGGAAACTCCGCTCTGGTCGCTGAAAGTTGTGAAACACACTTATAAAGTAATCTTGGTGAATAATTAGAATGCTCAAAAATGGATAGGAACAAAAGAAAATTTTGTACCACTACAAACCATTAAAAATTAACTGGTTCTGTTTTTAATTTTATATAACTGCAAAAATCAGGTACAGCACCTTTTTAAATATTATATTGTTATTGCTAATACCCTTATTTTATTTTGACAAACAACTGAGACTTTAGAGTAATCTTCTATCAAAGCTACTGCCAAAGTGGTTCATGTACACCAGCTCTGTTTTACAATTTTATGGCCGCCACACACTACAGGATTTTTTGGTCTTAAAAGAATTTTAAACATGCAACAAAAAGCGCACACCACAGACATGAGGAGAATCTTATGAGCTTGATCAGGTCAGCTGTTTCTTGTCTACAGTAAAACTACTCGCTTTGAAACTCTTAAGTGTTCAAAAGATCAGAGCACTGCACTTGTATCTAAAGTAGAAGTCAAAACTGTGTTATTATTATTTGTGAAATGTGGTGCAATACTTCAGATACATGAATTTTAAAGCACAAATGATTGGAGATAAAGTCCACAGGAAGTAGAGTTTATATCGCTAATCTGCAGCTTCACCTCGATCCGTGCGCTGTGTGAATGTAAACAGACACACATGAGGAACTACTCTCACCTTTTGACTTTCAAAGAACGCCTCAAACTGGATTAACAGCATTGTTTTGTGGACTGGATATCATTATTTGGGTTAGGGACAATTTCTATGGATAATGTGGATGAGATGCTGCACTTTAAATTTACCACTTTACAAGAGGTGAACAATAAAGTCTTCTCATTATTTTCGCTGTATCCTGAGTTTGTATGTTGCATCTCTGTGTCCGTCACCCCTCTGCCCCTGACGCTCTGTTTTATTGGCTGTTACCGTAGCGTTGCTGATGTTTGGTGGTTACGATTTGACACGGACACCATACACGAAGAGTGCAACTGCTTCAAAATTGTACACAAAGACAAAAAGTCTGGTCACGCCTTTCCGAACTCGGGGAAAAGAAATTGCAACCAAAATCGGGCAAATTCTCCTGTAGTGTGTGTGACTAGTCAGGATGGCCATGTACTGATAAACAATACACCCAAAAAAGGAATTATACATCGCATTCTGTTATCAAACTCTCACGATACTAAAATGGCAAACTCGATTACGACACTAGGAATAGTTTAGACATCAGAATAGTCATTTTCAACATTAAATCGTAGTGCTTTCTTTAATTACCATGTGTTTTTTTATCTGTGTAATCGATCAGTTGTTTAAAGTGGTCCATGAGTGTATACTAGTCTATGTGGGCCATCTTTAATAAATATTTATAGAAACGTATTATAATTAACTTGCAACTTACAGTATTTTGCTCTGGAAATAAATAATAGTGAATACATTTATGAGCATTATTTGTCTGTTTTGTGGCATGTTAGAAATCTGTTTATTGTAATTACTGTACAGTTTATCCGCCACATAAGCTACAGTTGTGAAGCCCATTGTTCGATTGTCCAGAGGAGCCTTCATGTTAAACAAACGCAGACAAAGGCGGAGGAAGAGGAAGGATGTGATGAAATAAGTTTAACACCTGTGTCTGTGTTTCCTTTAGCCCACTCCTATAGGCCCCATCCCCAGTGACACGCCCGTCCAGCCCAGCAGAGACAAAGCACAGCAGCAGACCAAAAACCCGGTCAGTACGCACACAACACACACACACACACACACACAGAATATGCACGCTACATTTATCACTTCATTCATTAAGACACAAGCATTGCCCATCCCGGAGCAGCCTCCTCTCCTCATGTGTCCGCTGTGAGCACCTTACCAGAAAACAAGTCCTGTTCCATCGCAAGGGCTGCTTCACTCAATAATACATTTAAATTCAATCATGTTTGGAAAAATACATTCAAGGATTCCAGCTTTCTATTATGCAACATTTTGAGCTTTTTCCATACAAAATATCTAATATTTAACAGAAACGTGCACTCTCCTTAAAGGTACAGTGTGTAACTTTTCCACCAACAGCTTGTCTCCATGGAGCTGTTATTGTTTTGCCTGGAATGTTCCACTGTAAAGCATTAAGCTCCTCTGTGTCTATGAGCAGAAACGAAACTAGGCCAAGATACAGGTCACAAATTTAAAAAAGAATGTCAGTTTTTCTTGGTATTTTAAAGCAATAAAACATCTGTAATGGAATAAATGCAAAATAGACACGTTTAATACTCTACTGTGGAACATTTCAGGCAAATAATCGCATCCTTGCAGAAACAAACAGGTGGTGAACCCTCTACCAGAAAACTTACACAGTGCACCTTTAAGGATTACACACACATTGAAAGGGGTTTAAAAATTTAAATATTTGAACATATGTACAGGAGAGAAAATCAGAACACACTATTATGAAGAAAGAGAAGGGAGTAAAGTCTTAAAAGTATTAGTAGTATTAAAATAATTCAAACATGCTGAAAATATTTTAGAATTATATACGTACAAATCTAAAGAAGTCTCATATTTGGTATCACAGGTCTTGAATAATGTTAGAACTTTTGCCCAACAAACTAGGGATGTAATAATAACGTGAATATCGTATCGTGATATCGTATCATCGAAGTTCTTACATTAATATCGTGGACCATCACAATATATCAAGTCTCTTTGCTTAAATTTAAAGTTATGGTGCAGCAATAGCTAAAAAAAGACAGAGGGAACTACACAGACCATGATCCTTTGCTCCATTTCAGTGTAGACTACAAGAAGAAATAACAGTTCTTTTAACAGCACTTTTAAATTTTAGTTCATTGGATTAAGTCTTGTCAAGGCATTTTAAGAGGAAAAAGTAGCATATTAACAGTTTTGCCTCCACAAAATATCACAATAAATATCGTACCATGAGATGTATATCGTGAAAATATTGTACCAAGAGATTTGGATATTGTTACATCCCTAATCATGAGCCTCCCCACCATATCATGAGCTTTTCCACGATATTGCAATCGTTACTCTATCGTATCATGAGACTTGATATCGTTACACCCCTAAAATTAACAATTCAAGACAAATTGTGATATCTTTTGAATTGTCAACCATCCTCAAAATGGTGCCATGTAACAGGAAGCGTGTAAAACTAGAGTAAAGTGATCCCAGGCCTAAATGAAATACGATTGCTGCACATATGGCAACCAATTAACACTTTGTCACAAGATTTTAAAAAATATAACACATTTCTTACACCTCTCATTTCTCCTTCTCCGGAGTGGGAAGGGTCGAATACTATTATAGGTTGCTAGTTTATTCTACACCCGTTATAAATAACAGATATCTCTTCAAATAAATACTTGTACATGTCCTCCGTAGTATATTTAAACGAGCAACCTGGCAACCTCACTGTAGTCTCTGTTGTCACGGCGATCAAACTGCAGCTCTAGCTTTAATTTATTCTTCACACCTTTTCACTCTGAATCCCAGTCACTGCTGCATGAGTGGAAAATGCTAATTGCTTCAGTTCATACAACCGATGATGAGATCTACATGTACAGGGTTGTAGAGTAGTACATGTTAGCGGATTAAAGGGCCCATACGACACTATTTTATCACTATTATTGTTATTATTTTATGATCTATGTTATAATGTTTCCTCATCACAAACAGACCTGGAGTTGTGTTTTGTTTCATTCACACACGTTCAACACGCAAACCCTGCAGAATTAGGCTGAATTCCTATCTGAAATAAAAATGACTTTGTTCCACCTTGTGATGTCGTGCGGGAATACAGAAGTGCTGCTGTGTTTTTATACTCCATACGCCTTTATTAGAACTGTTTTTATTTTTACAATTTCAGCCCTGGATCTGACATTTACAATGTTTACATGAGAGCTTTAATTCCAAATAAAAATAATTTAATTCTGAATAAAAATTAATTGCACTTTGAAAAGACGATGTAAACACTTACACAAAAAGTGTAAGCGTGTGGTTTATTCCGATTTTAAAACCAAATTAATTTATTCCTTGATCTGGTAAACGTTTAGTCTTCTTACAAATTATCCCAGTCATTCAGCGCATGCTCGTTGGGTCGACCTTCTGACGCGATCTGGACGATCCAGCTCCACCAGTCCTGGCTTCCGACTTTCATCCATTGCTCTTTGGATTTGTGAGTGGGATGTGGGAGTGGGCTGAGGTAGAGCAACTGTTGACTAAGTTTGTCTTCTTCCTCCCTTCTCCGACACTCTTCCCTTCTCCTCCTCAACTGACAGACATAAAGCGTGATGAGAGCGCAATTATCATCAGACCGACTGCGAAAAAAGTTTGGATCATGTTTGAGTCTGTGGTGTAACGACAAAGCCGGTAGCAGCTGAAGTGTGTGTTTTCTTCCAGTTGATGTAAATACGTTCATGTCCCTGTCCAATCAGAACTCTTCCAGACCTTCAGACATTGAGCGGAATTAAATAAAGACGATTTAACGTGTTTTCTATGTAAACCTCAACTCAGAATTATTATTTCCATGTAAAATCGAAGGAGAATATTTTAATTCCAAACTATTTAATTCAGAACAATTAAGTTGGAATTAGAAAACATCATGTAAATGTGGCCATTCTCTGTTGAACTAAAGGTAAAAGGTAGAGGTTAACTTTTCATGACATCACAAGGTGGCACTCAGCATTTTGAGCTTTGGAGATAAACAAACTAATAATGCAGGATTACTCAAAAATGTGTGAATGAAACAAAGCATAACTCCAGGTCTGTTTTTGAGGATGTAATGATGTTCTAACATGGCTTAAAGCTCACAAGAGTCAATTTCTCATAGTATAGGACCTTTAAATCACAAAGTATGTCACGATACGATATAGTATTGATTCATAGGACTCACAGTGCAATGTTTGGTAATGTTAGAATACATGCTGTAAGTCTGGCACTGATAATTGCTTTCACTCTTATAACAAATTCTAACGAATAGTCAAGTGATTGTTTGAAAATATTTAGCACCGTTTAGCAAAACAGGACGTTCAGGAATAGTTCATCCCGTAATCACATACTCCTTATATGTTCCTATTGTCTCACAGGGAGTGACACAGTTGTGGTGTATTGGTACTTTGCAGCTGATGTCATTAACATTGTAATGCTAACTGCGGGCACTGCTCTGTCTTCAATTAAGATGTTACCAAAGTTAGACTTTAATCTGACCATAAAGAACAGACTTAGCCTGGACTACATCATGTGAGCTGATGTGTGCTGTTAAACAAGTTCCTCTCAGTTGAAATTACAGTCACAAATTAGCCAGCATTAGTCAACAGTTTTCAGCCGCTCTCACCTTCTCTGTTGAAAATCAAATACCTAATCAGGACCATCAACAGTTGTATTGATCAGAGGCTGCTGAAAATTAGTTTTTTGTTGTTTTTTTTCCTAGAGTTTTCAGACTTTTTTGTCTGTGATTGCTAACGTGTGCATCCCGTCACCATAGTAACTGCTGAACATTTTGCAGTAAAAATGCATGTAGACCTGGGCATTGCACAGCTCCCGGGCCACATACAGACCTTTGGCTGACTGACCGGCCCATTTAAGCTCATTTGGAATTACAAAATAAACAGATTTGCTTTTATTTTATAGGTATTTTTTAATGACATTTTTTGTAAGGCAACCTCACTTTTTCATTGCTTAGTCATAACTAGGGATGTAACAAAAACTGAAATATCATGATATCGTATTGTCAGAAGTAATCAATATTTAGTCAATATCTGTAGAGCTTTTACAATATATCAAATTATAAGTTTGCTTAAATGCATTGTTTTTTAGTAGGAACAGCTAATAAACATAGGGAACTACGTTTCCCATGATTCATTTCAGCACAGACAACATGAAGAAATATGTTTTTTACTTGAATTCTTTAGATTCTGACAGTAATAATTCACACCACATTCTTGTCAAGGTCAAAAGCAAAAAAGCATCCTATCTAGAATTATATTTGCCAGTCCAAAATTTTGCAAATTGAGATGTATATCGTGATAATATCGTACTGAGAGATTTGGATATCGTTACATCCCTAGTCATAACATAAACTCTTCCCAGTCTCACCAATTTGTCTAAACAATGCTATTTACTGCTTTTTATAAAGAAATACAATTAATAATATGCAGAATTGAGTTAAGCATTTTGGCCCGGCCCTCCACAATATTTTCTGTTTCTCATGTTGCCCCATGGAAAAAACAATTGCCCACACCTGATGCCCAGTGTGATGTCACTGCAAAGTATCAATACATTTAACAATATTCACTAGCCCATTTAAATGATAACCCAACACTCTCAGATCTCCACATGCAGTATCACAGTATAAACCCTGTGTCCTCTGATGTTTCCTGTAAAACCGCATGTCCAAATGCATTAGTTTTATGAGCGACCTGTGACTCTGGACTCTGGACTCTTTTATGGCTCCTCCATTTTACACTTTGATTGGTTTGGTAAGAACACGCCACAGAACACGCCCCGCCTTCACTTACTGTACAATGAAATCAACACATCCTGGTTCAACACTAAAGATAAAAGACACACACTGCTCTATATTTATGTACTAGACTATGTACTAGGGCTGTCAGAAGTATCGGAAATCAGACACTAATCCATACTAAATCTAGATCCTCATTTGAGCAGGTATCAATACTAAAAAAGTCACATTCACAGGACAGAAATGAAGCTTTTCTGAATATATATAGAATGATCTTGAGCTGTATAAGATCACATAGATTAGTATACACCCATGGACCATTATGGAACCTACCTGGACCACTGAGAGATTACACAGATATAAGAGCACATGGGAATATAAAAGAAAGTACTTTTGAGTCTATTTATCAGTATTGAAATCAAGTTTAAAATTTTAGTATCATGACATCACAGTGGCTGACGCAATAATCAGTAACCTACCAGTAAATATATTATATCCAGGGAAGTACAATTAAAGGGCTCATATTATGCTATTTTCTGATTAATTTTATTTATAATGTTGTTTCCTCATCACAAACATACCTGAAGTTGTGTTTTGTTTCATTTGCACATGATTAACACTCAAATCCTGCAATTTTAGGCTGAGTGCTTTTCATTTTTAGCAATTTTCAACCCTGGAATTGCCTGTCTCTACTGAAGTAAAGTAAAGTAAAATGTAGCTGTTAACTTGAAAACTACCACTTCATGACATCACAAGATAGAACAGAGCATTTTGAGCTTTGGAGATTTAGACAGACTAATAATGCAGGATTACTCAAACATGCATGAATGAAACAAAACACAACTCCAGGTCTGTTTTTGAGGAGGTAACAACATTATAACATGACTTAAAAGATTATAAGAGTCAATTTTGTGTAATACAGGACCTTTAAACATCAACATCATTTACTGTTATTAAATCCACGTGAGCTCTCTGTTGGGTTATAAATATGGGCAGGTACGATTTACGGATTGGGCTGTTGACGCGTGACGCGTAATTGGCTGAAGTTCAAATCAAGCGCCTAATATGGGAATAATCTCGAGTCCATTGTCCAGTTGGCGTAACAGCAGTGACGTGGTTTCATGAGAACTATTATAGCATTAAGCATCTCATTTCTCCTAACTTGTTGTCTATAAAAGAATTTAGGATTGTGAATGTAAAAAGAAGAAATAAAATCATTGTGTTTTCAAATGCAAAAATATGTTTAAATTATATAAAGAAATTATGATATAATGTTGTTTCCTTCCCAAAAATGTTTATCACACAAATCCTGCATATTTAGGCTGAGTTCTTCTCTCAAACAGAAAACACTGTTCCACCTCCACTGTGTTTTTAAACTTCATACACCTTCACGAGAATCATCTGGATCATTTCAGCTAGTGCTGCTCGATTATGGAAAAAAAAAATCATTATTATGATTATTTTGGACAATATTGAAATCACAATTATTGAAACAATAATTTTTTTAGTTGCACAATGCATTTATTCAATGCATTTATTCAGCATTTCTCTCGTTCAAAAAATCTAAACAAAAAACAAACTAACTGTGTTATTGAAAATTTACGCAAAACTTTTAAATTAAAAAATAAATAATAAATACAGGCTACTAGGGATGTAACAATAACCACAATATTGTGATATCGTATCGTCAAAGTTCTCACAATAATATCATGGACCATCACAATATATCGAATTACAAGTCTCTTTGCTTAAATTAAGAGTTGTGGTGCAGCAACAGCTAGAAAAAACAGAGGGAACTACATAGACCATGATCCTTTGCTCCATTTTTCAGTGCAGACTACAAGAAGAAATAACAGTTCTGAGCACTTTTAAGTCTTAGTTCTTTGGATTAAGTCTTGTCAAGGCATTTTAAGAGAAAAAAGTTGAATATTCACAGTTTTGTTTGCCTCCACACAATATTGCAATAAATATTACTGTGAGATGTACATCATGAAAATATCGTTCTGAGAAATTTGGATATTGTTACATCCCTAATTGTGAGCCTCCCCACCATATCGTGAACTTTCCCACGATATCATACCTTGAGGTTCATACTGTGACAATATCGTATTGTGAGACTTGGATATCCTTACACCCCTATTGGCTACAAATCTGTACTTTAAAGCAGTTTTGTGATGTATAAAACATAAATGAATAAAATATACTTTGAACATGAAATAAGGCATAGAAAAACATAAATATGTCCAAAATAAACTATACTGTTCTACAATTTATATATTTAAAAAATAAAATAAATATATTTATTTATATAAAAAAATATCCCAAAATAACCTTTGTTAAGCTTTAAATCGTTTCAACTCAATTATATGAGTTTGGAGATTGTTTGACACACAAATCGAAATCGATATCAAAATGAATTATTGATTTATTGCACAACCTTAATTTCAACCCTGGAATTGCCAATCTCTACTGAGCAAAAGGTAAAAAGTAGCAGTTAAATTGAAAACCACCACTACATGACATCACAAAGTGGAACAGAACACGATGAGCTTTGGAGATGTAGACCGACTAATAATGCAGGATTACTCAAACGTGTGTCTGTTTTTGATGAGATAACAACATTATAACACGACTTAAATCTCTCACGAGTCAATTTTGTGTAATGTAGAACCTTTCAAAAGTAATATTAAAGCTATTACCCTTTTTTATCTCGGATTGAATCATATCAACAAGCTTAAATCCATTTACTGCTGTCTTGTGATTGGTTAATACGATATTTACTCTTCTGGACTAAAGTTTCTGATAAAATGCTCATAATGTACAGGTAGGCCACTCCTCGCACTGTTCCTTTAAATGTTTTTAAGCAATTTAAAGTGGACCTGAGTTGTTTTCCGTCCTTCCTGCATGATGTGTTGATCTATGCTTACACTACGATAATTTTTGCTCCCCTCTTCCTCCTCTTATTAACATAGTCTGTCTTAACAAGCCTGCTTCTGCTTGGGAAATGTCTTCTATAATTTTTTATTCTTTTTGTTTCTTTTCTTTTTCTTTTTTTTTACACCAATCCACCCTCTCCTCTCCCTCCTCCTCCTCCTCACCACCTCTTCCTCACCTCCTCCTCCTCTCCCTCACACTGGCTCTGTCCCTTATTTTTGTTTTGTTTTGCACTTTTTGCGTGAAGTCGCCAGAGCCCAAAGGAAGCGAGTCTCAGCCCACCCCAGTGACCACTAAGGAGACTTTGGGGTCCCACCTCACAGCTGAGCGCTTGGGGGGCTCTGTACAGGTACCTGCTGCTAATGCTAATGCTAAATGCTAACTGCTGGAGATTAGTGCATGCTGCTTTAATAGTATGTTTTATTTATTTTTATTTGTTCTTTTTGCTTGTGTTGGTTTTTGGTTCCCCTCTCACACTGACTGTACACACACTGCCTGCCTCGGTCTTCGCATCTCCTCGCCCCCAAACAGTCGACGTCAGAAGCTTTTATTTTCGCTCAAATTAAAGCTGCACTATGTAACTTTTCACGCGGAGGGTCCACCGTTTGCTTGTTGTCTCCGTGGAGATATTATAGCTTGAAATGTTCCACAGAATGGCATTAAACATATCATAACATAAGAAGCAACAGATAGAATACGTTTTTGTTTTTTTTGTTTTTTAAACAACTAAGATTATTTAATGCGATACTGTGGAACATTTTCGGCATTTCAGCTCCGTGGAAACAAGCAGGCGGCCGGGCCATCATCAGAAAAGTTCCAGAATGCACCTTTAAAGCTTCAAATGCCTGGCTGCTCAGAGAAAGGCTCTAATAAGGAGATTATAGCGAGATTACAGCAGCAATAAAACCAAGTAGTGGTAGTAAAAGTGACAGTCTTTTATTTCTTTATTGTTTCTTTACAGGATCTAGTAGTTATCAAAAACATCATAAAAAAATGAAACGCAATTCTCCCACCTTCACATGCATGTCTGTATATAGGTCTGTCATCTTTAATATAAGAAATTAAAGGTGGACTGTGTAACTTTTCTGTTTAAGTATCCACCATTTGGTTATCTCCAGTCCGTAGAGATGTTTTAATGTTTTTCAAGGACTGAAATAACTGAAATAAACACAAGATAGTTTAATACCATACTGTGTAACATTCCAGGCAAAGCTGTAACATCTCCATGGCGACAAGCAGCTGGCGGACCTCACAAAGTTACACAGTGCGCTTTTAAATTATCCATATAGTCTAGATAGGATAGACATATACATATTTTTTATTTTTTTCAAATTAATTTACAAACCTTTATTATACTGTTGTTCTAACATATTCTTCCCACCGTGTAAATGAACCTTGGCAATTAACAAGAATAATTTATAGTACATTTTTCATACACTTTTGCCTTGGATTTAAACAGGCTTTCACTGAGAGGTAAAACTGTCAAGGCTCAAATACGCCCCCTTGTGTTGGATGACGGGGTTTGCTCTTTAAACTTTGGGTTACAGCAGTTGTTTTTTTGTTTTGTTTTCTGGGATAAAGGTGGGAGACTGAGAGTTAATTATACACAATGCTGTACAAAGGTTTCTGGCAGATTGAAAGACAGATATGATGTCAAATAATACAAAAGTAAGGCGAGGCACTGCAGGTGGATCGGAAAAAATCTTAAACAAACTGGAGATATCAATTTGACAATCTCTGTAGTTTACTCAGTGTATTCTAAGTTTTATTTTTATATCAAAATAAGATCATTTATGTGTAAAATTGACCAAAACCCCACATATTTGGGGTATTTAAATCTCAAAAATTGATAGAGCTTTTTTTTTCTTTTTTCTTTTTTTCTTTTTTGGCATTTTAAATACAACAACAAAAATTACAGGATTTTACATAACGTTTGAAGTAAATTAGATCTGTAAATTATTGATAAAGATGTAATTTTGTCCAGTTTTAAGGAGTGATTGTTATGTCCCTATGTGAGAAAAGCATTTTGAGAATATAACCTTTGAATTAACAGTGTTTTATATAAATCTGTGGATGCAAGTGAATTAAAGGGTGTAATAAAACCTCTTCAGGTGCAAATTGGCCCCTGCTGTGGTTTTTCTATATGAAAGCTTATATCTAAAGAGAGCAAAATGACAACAGAAAATGAGTTCCGTCTGCAGTGTCTCGCTGTAGTCCGAGTACAGCTCTTTAAACCCTGCCTTTGCACAGTACTGTATATATTCTACTGTTTTACCATTTATTTTTTATATGTATTCATATAGAATTGTCTGTAAATATTTTGCCTTTGTTTCGGTGCAGGTGATGAGCTCCACAAACGGAGAGCTGAACACAGATGACGCGGTACACTCCAACGCCCCCATCACCGCGGCAACAGAGGTCGAGGTGGCAGACGAAACCAAGTACGAAACCACAATGTAAAACTCACTCCTCTGGATTCAATCACACAATTTTACTGTTTTAAGAGATTTAATAGATCAGTGTTCTCAAACTGCCTCTGGTGGTTTGCAGAAAAGTTACTTACTGCAGCTTTAGGTTCTGCCAGTGCCAGTGCCAAAGACTAGGAGATGTCACGATTTGGAGTCCTTTGGCCCTTGAGCCTGAACCACAAGTCAAGTCTCTGCCAGTTAGAAAGTCATAAGTCAGGGCCAGTGGTCCCCAACCCTAAGGTTGGAGGATCGATTCCCACTCAGACCAAGTTCTGTGTCCTTAGGCAAGACACTTCTCTCACATTGCCTACTATGAATGTGTGTTGTGGTGGTCATAGCCATAAACAGCTCAGATTGACGGCCTCGCTTCAATAGTAGCTTAGTACCACCAATGAATGTCATGAGTCATACATTTTAGTTTAGTTTAGTCTTCAGTCACATTAATGACTTGAGTATTACATCTCTGATGAATGGAATCATTAGAGATTTATGGACACGCCAATCAAGGTTTTATCAATATCTGCTGATACCCATTATCAACCGATACTAGGGCAGGGACTGAAAATAACATTTATTTCCTTTAAACACAAACAGCATAAGGTAAAATATTATCCAAGTATGTTTTGTAACTATAATTCAAGTTAAACATTATGAGATGTTTTTGGACAGTACTGGACAGTAAATCACTATATATATTATAACATGGGATATCGTCTGAAACCAAAATGTTCAATATCGGTGCTGTTGTCTGATACCAATAAAATATTCCAGTATTTTTCAACTGTAGTGGGTTAGGACAAGTGGTATGCAGAAATGTTGAGCTACGTTTTGGCCGCCTCTTTTAAAAATCAATATTTCCACTACATAAATTTGTCACTCATACATTTTTTTCTCTTCAAATTTCTGTCTATTAAAATCTGACTTCCTCCATTTTTTAGGTGCTGTTGTTTCTTCAAGAGGAGAAAGAGGAAAGCTCTGCAGAGGCACAAATGAAGCTTGGAACTTGAATTGTTGTGGTCACTGTCGCGTTTTAAATGGAAGCAACTACACCCCCCCCACCCCACCCCTCACCGCCACCACCACCAAACCCACCCCAGCAACCTGCCCCCAGACACCCCACCTGCCCCTCCTCCTGCCACGTTCACCCCTGTGCGCGCTCTCTCTCTCTAAAGGAATGTTGAGGTCCTCTTTGACTCCACAACAGACTTTGATTCCTTTTGAAAAACTTTATTACTACAAATGTGGGGGAGTGACGATTTAAAGCTGTAAAACCTACAAAACTATGTGGCGTGAAAATGACAAAGTTGTATTTAGATTCCATAACGGACTTGTATTGTTCAGGGCAAATGCGAGTGAATGGAAAACACTCCTAAAGTAACTGGGTACCACTTTACAGTCAGTCTGCTTTTATTTACAGTTGAAAATGGGATCATTATTTGGTATTTTTAGGTCTTAAACATAATATAAATGATTTAAAGCGGCAGTGGTGGTCTGTTGCTGATCCAATTATGTGATTTTAGTTTTACTAGCTGGAAAAATATAAGAAATGACATCGATTTTACACTTTAATTTCATGATTTGCGCGGAAAATATTGATTACAGGGTTCGGAATACCTTTTTTGAATTTTAAGCAAATTTTGCCTCTTACCCAGCTTTACATTTATTTATTTCCACAAATAGAAGTGCAAACTGAGCCATGTCCTTGAATACTGGTAAATAAAAAGATGGTTTAGCTGTAGAATCTGGCAACCCAAATCAAAAGAGCTCATTCTGCTTTCTGATTGAAACGAAATTTAAAAGTAAAAAAACGCTTTCATTATTTAAGAGTCCGATATGACGAAATTATAAAAAAATATATATAAATAGTTTTTCTTGTAGTGATTCAGTTTTATTTTATCTTATTAAAAAAGACCCCAGTTGATCTTGGACAAATAGAAATGACTGAATCTTGATTAAAATTCAAAAATCAGTTTCATAGCCCTAATTTAAGGTTTGAAGTTGTGAATAAAACAACATTTTTCAGTTTCATTAAAAACAATCCATGCGTTTCAGAATGATTAAAAGTTAGGACTGTTGCCATGAAGATTAACAGTTCAAAACCAAATATTGTATCTTTTGAAATGGTTTGAACGGTCCTCAAAATGGCGCGCTTTTTCCTGTTAAAGCAGTACAGAGAACCATGGCCACGTCGTACTAATGTATTAATAAATAAGCATTAATCCTACCTAAGAATTTCAAAATAAAATGCATTTCCTGGCCGTTTTAACCAGAGAATAAGAGTAGACCTTTGTTAAAGTGGTACCTGGTGTTTTTATTTTGTTGATTAACTTCCTTGGTGTGGGATCAAGAGTGGAGAGATGGATCTGTTCAAATTTTGAGGATTTTTATGTCATTTTTGTTTTCGTTTTTTTGTAAATTCAATCCTCAGTTTTCAAAAAAAATCCCTTAAAGGTGCACTCTGTAGCTTTTGGTTGGGGGTCCGTCACCTGCTCGTTTCTGTGGAGATGTCACGGCTCTACCTAACATTTATTCAATTCAAAGCTCAAAAATACCTAGAAAAACAAACATTCTGACTGTGAACGGGGTCGCCTCTCCACAGATCTGACCTGTAACTTGGTCTGGTTTGGTCTCTATGAAGATAGAATGGTTTATTACCGCAGACAAAGCAATAACATCTCCACGGAAACAAGCATTTGACAAACGTTCCAGCAGAAAAGTTACACAACGCACCTTTAACTGAAAACTTATTTTTATGGCGTAGTGTTTTTGGACAATTTTGCTCCTTGGATTGGAATTTTTCGTCTGTTAATATGGCGTTTGTAGCACAGTCTCTGGCCTCAGGTACTGTGTATGAAGATCAAGAAGAACTGATAATTAAGCTCTCTTACTATTATATTATTATTATTATTGCACTTTTGGAGAAAAATACACAGAAATACATTGACAGTGGATGTTTAGGTTTGAAATTAACAATTATGGAAATGACTTAATAAAGACTGACCTAGGATGAGTCTTCACAACGCTTATGTATCTGAGTTACAGCCGAATAATGTGGAGTTACATGGAGAAAAAACGATATGTCTTTCATTTTTTTATTTCTTACATCAAAATAATTTACCAGGAAATCATAGTTTGTGCCTTTCTAAGTAAAATGTTTAAAGCTCTTTGCTCTGTGGTGTTTTCTGTGATACGTGTGAATGTGGAGCTACAATTGTGTTTGGGTTCTTTATAACTTTATGAGTTAAAACATAGTCACTGTTTTTGAAAGAAATCTCCAAACTTATATCTACAAATGTTGAACCTTATCATTATTTGTTTATATTTATTTTGTATGTATAAGCTTCAGAAACTTGCCATATTAATTTTATGTCTTATATGGTGTTACCTCCTCAAAAACAGACCTAGATTTGTGTTTTGTTTCATTCGCACGTTTGAGTATTTATTATTAGTTTGTCTACATCTCTAAACATCAAAATGCTCTGTTGCACCTTGTGATGTCATGAAGCGGTCTTTAGTTCAGTAAAGATTTGCAATTCCAGGTCTGAAATAATCCAAATGGTTCTACTGAGGGTGTATGGAGCTTAAAAAGACAGTGGAGCACTTCCTGTATTACCACATGACATCACAAGGTGGAACAGAACCTAAACACAAACCAGGTTTGTGTTAAATGTGTGAATGAAACGAAACACAACTCCAGTTACACTACCGGTCCAAAGTTTTAGAACACACCAATTTTTCCATTTATTCATTGCAGTTCAAGTCGTGCAAGTCCAATGAAGAGCTTGAAATAGTACAGAGGTAAGAACTGAGCAGACAGATGTTAAAACAAAGATAAAATAACAATACATAAGTCCAAGCTCTGCCAGAACTACCTCAGGAAAAAAGAACAAGATGATGAGCTTGAAAATATGGAGTGTCCAGCACAGCCACAACCACATGGAGCTGGTTTGGGATGAACTGGACAGAAGAGTGAAGCAACCTACAAGTGCCACACTGAAGAATATTTGATTGCCACGAGTGTGTTCAGCTTTTATATCTGCCAAAGACACTTTCATGAATGAAATGTTTACTGTTGACCAAAACTTATTCTAAACAGTAAAAAACTGGAAAAAGTGTCATGTTCTAAAACGTTTGACCAGTAGTGTATGTTTGTGATTAGGAAACAACATTATAACATACTGTGGATCAGAAAGCAACGTAATATGGGCCCTTAAATTTCAGACGGAGGGCAGAGGCCTATATACTATAAAGTATCTCTCTGGTAGATTCACTGTTTTGAAAGAATTTTCCAAACTTATGATCTACAAATATTGAACCTTATCATTATTTGTTTGGTATTAGCTTCATAAGCTTGCCAAATTAACCGCATGGCTTAAAGTTCTTTCATCTGACAACAGTCACGTGTTTAGGGTTGAATGATGGCACAACTTTCTGAAACTGCTGTGACATGATTTCACTTTTGCTCATCTTTTAGACTGACAGAGAAGAAAGACATTGTCAGTTTTTGTTTCATGTGGATAAACCCAGTATTTACAGAGATATCAACCATAAACAGAAGTAACTGAATAGTACAGAGAAGATGTCTTCAGAGTAACCAAGTTTATTTTGGTACAGTTCTTTTTTCATTTACGGTATTCAGTTTACAGTTATATATTTTTCTAAAACCAGTAGAATACATGGCAGTACTTGAGCTCACAATTTAGGCTTCAAACTGCACAGAACCAGTGAGAAAAAAGAAAACACTGCTCTTGGGGTGAGTGAGACTGAAGTGTGATTTTTTCTTCTTTAAATGAGTAATAGAAAATGCAAACCAAACTGAAACAAGTATAAAGCTGTTTTCAATTCTGAGTTGTGGTTTGCATTTAGTTAAAGTTAGTTTAAAATAAACTATATGTAAAAGTATTCAAAGTATTCACAACACAGTACTCTGATTGTACAACGTATCAGAATCCAAAACAACATACAGTTTATTGCAGGTATTCAGTATTCTGTAACTAAAACAATTTTCTTCCCATCACTGACCATAAATCACGTCAACAAATCTGCATTCTCACAGTTAAACAGCTATTCTGGTGCAATGTTTAAAACAAAAGCAGTGAATTACGCGTTTACACTTCATAATGTCATCCTTTTGTTTATGTCTGATGAGGTAAATATCCTATTTTCGCCAACATGAATATTTGAATCATGTGAGCACTAGAAAGAGGAAGTGTGTTTTGCAACTATATGAGTAGATCACATGTTTTTACTGTTTTTGTAAGTCACCAAAATGACATGAAGCTTTAGAGCTGCGTTTACTATAAATGGACAGAATGGACATACGTTCGTTGCGCAAACATGTCTTAACTTACAGCTCGTATAGATTATGTTCTGCCAATATCCAAGTGCTACAAGTTTTTTTCTATGTTAAATCGTTAATATCAGCAGTTTTTGTTCGTTTAAATTTAACACATGCAGATATCTAGTCGTGCGTAAAACCGTATTGTGCGTAAAACCGTTTTGTGCGTAAAACATAAAATAAAGTTGTGCACAGATGGAGCAGGGTGCCGTCCCGGAGCGCGCGTTGCCGCTGTGCAGACGCTTGTGTTACGCAGTGGGTCACTTTCTGAATGACCTGTGCGCCTCGCTGTGGTTCACGTACCTGCTCGTGTACCTCCACGCGGTGCTGGGCTTCCGGAGCACCGCGGCCGGAGCGCTGCTGCTGCTCGGGCAGGTGGCGGACGGAGTGTGCACCCCTCTGGTCGGGTACGAGTCCGACCGGGTCCCGGGAGTCAAGAGGCTTGGGAAGAGAAAGACGTGGCATTTACTGGGTAAGACAGGATGGGTGAGAAGTAATGATAAATATAACCATGGGAAATAGTTTGAAGATGGCATTTGCATTGACTAATAAATGCATATAACCTACTTTTGGTAAATCGTTAGCCTAATAATATAATTGCTTTTTTTTTTTTCCTGCTAAATCGTGATATCTGCCTAACTTTATAATGTGCCTAAAAAATGTGTTTTTTCTTTTTTTTTTCGAAAACGTTCAAATGTGACTTAGGCAACTATGCTATTATGCTAATGGTGTGTTTGCCTAAATTGTCTTACTGGCTAAATTAGTTCTGACTATACAGAAGTACTGTTTCCATTAAAGGTTGTATGGAGGATTTTTTTTTTGTTTCAAGTTGTCAATGATAGCATTATAGAGGTGCAGTAGCCTTGTAATTATGATGACCAAAAAAAAAAGAGAATAAAAATTCATCAACTCTGGACGTGGTGGGGCTAAACATTTGCCAATAGATAACGACACTGCCTCGTTATCTGTGAGCTGATAGGCTGTCAATCAAACTCCCTACGTTTCTAGCGTAACTGACTTGCCTGCGCGCCGCCGCCGGTACGTGGTTTACGTACGCCTGTCACGCAGTCCACAGACGCAAGCCGCACAGACGCTGTTTACTCCACCAACGCAACAGTTCTTAGCGGCTTTTTTGACCTATATCTTCCTCGCAGTTCGCACAAAGTTTGTTGCAATGGCAGACAAGAATCCAGGAGCAGTTAGCCGCAAAAGAAAGTCCGTTTTTGAGATTGCTGAAAGAAGAAGACAAGGGGAAAAGCAGCGAAGCCAAACTAAGGTGATTCTTGTAGATTCATTCCAGCGATGGCGCAACTGAAGCAGACGCAGGGTCTAAAGACTGACGCACTGGTCGCCAAATTACTCCTGGACAGGTCACTTCTGCTTATTATGAAAACGTACTTTATTTCCAAGAGCTAGTCAAACGTTTTTCAGGACACGAAAGCGATATCCTATGTCTGAAAACGTCATTTTCAAGGCAAAGAAAGAGTCCGCTTGCTGCTGCGTGTTGTAGCTAGTTCATTCGCACTGAATCTCCGCGCAACCTTCTCTGCACCCCTTTCCTGCTCCTCTCCCCGCTGCCCGATCCGCTCTTCCCCCCTGCTCCTCACTTCTCCGGGCACGGAATCTCCGCGCACCGCTCCCCTCTCCTCTCTCCTCTCTCCTCTCCCTGCTCCGCTCTTCTCCCTGCTCCTCACTTCTCCGGGCACGGAATCTCCGCGCACCGCTCTCCTCTCCTCTCTCCTCTCCCTGCTCCCTGCTCCGCTCTTCTCTCCTGCTCCTCACTTCTCGTCCGCGCACGAAATGTCCGTGCACCCGCTCCCCCGGCTCCTCACTTCTCCATCTTGCCTAACCAACACTGTAGTTAGTTGTTTACAAGTCATGTGCAGTGCACTGGCTGTAAACAAACCTGTTTCTGGCGTAAGGAGGAGGAGGGAGGAGCCGTTTCTACGTAGGAGCTGTAGGGGAGGGGGGGTGGTTTCACGCATGCGCAACATTTGAAAAAGGACAAACAGTCGCTGGATTTCTCGTTCCTTGGAAAATCCTCTATACAACCTTTAAGTCTATTTTCAACTCATCAGTGAACTGAATTGAAATGAATAAATCTGTGCACTTACGTCTTTTTATATATTTAAAAGGGTTTGTGTTAGCCTAGTTTTCCTTCAGTATTTAGGCTTGAAAAACTAAATTTGCAATATCAAAGTTTAAGCAGTGGATCATTGAATCATGTTGGACATAAATAATTATTAAAAACCCTAAAAAAAAAAAAGTTTATTATAGTCTACCGTACAGGTGGTCTATGTAAGTTTTGTGGTGAAAGGTCTGCCACCTGCTTGTCTCCATGGAGATGTTATTGTTTTGCCTGAAATATCTCTTAGTATAGTAATAGAGCTTCCATCTGTACATTTATTTTGATATTATTTTATACCAGCAGATGTGAAACCTGTTTCCCTCACATGACAGTTGTTCAGTCTTACCCTCCATTCGATCATCTTCCAACTCCCACTTGGACTTAGGATTTGACGTCACATCCGAGTTTGAAGTGTATTATTATGTTTGGCATGTCAGACTACGTGCATTATGATTGTGACTATTCCCTTATCTTATGAAAAGTTGTCACTTTAATTAATTACATTTTTGATTTTATGTGATGATTTCTCTTCCATTACAACTTTAGGGATGTTAATGCCTGTTAAGTCAAGTATTTGGTCAATATTGGCCTCACCACAACACCGACTACCAAACCCATAAATCATACCAAACCACCGAAATGTCCAAACACAAAGAAAACAGTTCATATTTACACGTCACAGTGGGCGTAGCCATTTTGGATTCCGACTTGGAATCTTTATTCAGTCTACTTTTTCCGCCACTGAGGTCCAAGTCACGCCGTCCCAGGAAAAGGCAGCTAGGCAACTTCCTCAGAAAACCAATTCGGAAGGATCGAAGGCAGGGTCAGCTCTCTGGTCTTGTCAGGCCAAAACAGGCACTATCAGACAGTAGTAATGTAGATAGTCTCTAGTGGTGATATGTGAGAATACAACGGAGTGGGTCGGCCAGTCTAATTACAAATGGTAGATTTAAACACAAAAACACTGAACTGGAGATAAACAGGTGGGAATGGACAAACCTTCCACCAGAAAATCTACATAGTGCACTTTTATTATGTATGTGTGTGTGTGAAATACAATGAAATACATAAATTGCCTCTGTTACATTGCTCATCCCTCTCTTGTGCCCCCTGCAGGTACAGTGTGTGTGCTGCTCTCCTTCCCGTTCCTGTTTAACCCGTGTTTGGCCTGTAGCTCCTCCACGCCTGAATGGGCTCAGATCCTGTACTTCTCCCCTTTCGTCATCCTGTTCCAGTTTGGATGGGCCTCAGTGCAGATCTCTCACCTGTCACTCATCCCAGAGCTGGCGTCGTCAGAGGGAGCCAAGGTGGAGCTCACAGCGTTCAGGTGAAACTAATGTACAGAGTTATATAAGGGTTGTGTACCTGCAGTTATGTACTGACAGCCTACAGATGAAAAACTACAGAATTATAAGTTATATTTGAGCTCTGTGTACCTGTGGTTCTGGTTGAAGTCTCTACTTCACATTTGTCCCGGGTTGGTCCTGATTAGAGTCCATAATCTGGGTGAAGACTTGGTTTGACAACACATCGAAATTTGGGATAAACTGGGACTAAACCAGGAACCAATCCTGGACTAGGCAAGGACTACAGGACCAAGTCTATATATATCAGGATCAAACTAGAACCCAATGAACATGTCTAAATGTAATAACTTAATTATTTCACAACTGCTACGCTCAAGCTTGCTAAGGTCAGAGAGGGAACAAAATCCAAGGTGGAAAAATAATAAATTAGGCCACGTTTATATGATGACAGTCTAAACAGAAGACGCAAAACTGGCAGTATCGTCGCGTCTTCACTTTTTACTCCACGTTTAGACGAGCGTTTTTGAGTGACGCAAAAGTGTGTGGAATTTGATTGTGTTTGCATGCCAGGCGGCTCGGTGGTGATGCTAGGTGGTGATGTATGTGATGTAAGTGATGTAAACGCATATACGACGTGAGCAGATCTGACCAAAGTTTTGCGTCTTGGGCAGTGTAGACAGAAACGCTACGGCGGAGTGTATTCAACTTTTCCACTCTGGAGGGTGGTTTCAAATTTTTGCATTTTTAAGCCCCAAAAACGCCACCACCGTCTAAATGAAAGGCACTTCCGATAAAATATTCTGTCATTTTTACCCTCAAGCGTTCTCATGTAAACAGACCCTAACCCAGGGACTAAACCTGGAGTAGGCTAGAACTAATACAGGACCAAGTCTACATATATCAGGATCAAACTGAACCCAACCAAGATGTCTAAATATAGCCAACTTAATTATTTCACAATTGTTACGACCCAGCTCGCTAGGGTCAGAGAGGTAATAAAAACAAAGGAAATGTAAAGGTAAATTAAACAAAATCCAATTAATCCAAAATATTTACAGAAAAGGTAATTTACAAGGTTTTAAACAAAAGAGTATCAAAGGACAAGGTGAACTAGGAAAACTAATTATACAGTAAAGGATTGCTCAAACAAACACAAAGTCAAGTATGAGAGACTTGACAGAGACACACGAACACACACACTGACCACAAAGACCAACAGCTCCAAACACATGCAAACAATCTCCTTAAACAGGTGAGGTGGGATTGGCCAGGTGTAGAGGTCCTCCACCAATCAGGAACCAGCAAGCAGCAACACTCCCAGGTAGAGGCAGGCAACCAGTCCTCCAATCAGGATTCACATACAAGTTTAACACAATTACAAACAAAAAGGGTAAAAAGCTAAAGTCCTGGGGTCATAACACAATTTAATTATCTAAATGTGATACAACGTTACACAATGAGGCTTTAAATGCACTAATTGCTGTGCTGGGAAAGTCTTCAGCTGACCAAGAATCAGAATCAGTCAGAATCTCCAATCATCCGGCCATCATCACTAGAAGGTGCACTGTGTAACTTGGTTGTGGGTCCACCACCTGCTTGTTTCCATGGAGATGTCACTGCTCTACCTGAAATGTTCCACAGTGTGACATTAAATGGCTCTAGCTTACATTTATTCAATCACAGGTGGTTTTATAGCTCAAAAACATCTAGAAAAACATTCATTCTGACTGAGAACGGGGTCGCCACGGCCTCTCCATAGATCTGACCTGTAACTTAGTCTGGTTTGGTGAAGATAGGTTTAATACCATACTGTGAAAAGTTCCACGAAGAAATGCATTTGATGGACCCACCACCAGAAAAGTTACACAATGCTCTTTTAAATGAGCAATTAAAACCAAAACAGTAAATAAATTAGTAATAATAAACTGTAAGTGCCATCTTCTGCTGCTTATACCAGTTTTATCAAAGTAGACCCAGATACCAGAGAATCCAAAACTAAGGAACTGAAATTCACTGGAAAAGGGAAGTACGTTTAAATGTAAAAATCAGTGTTTATGGAAAACTCTGAGGGTTGTTTTGTCTGCACATGTTGGATAAGCAGCTGATTTAGTTTTGGGCCAAACTGTGGTGGCATTTTTAATCCTTCTGATGCAAAATATCTCAAAATTACAATATGAGAAATGACTAACACTCTGGAGGTGGAGAAAACAGGATTGGGAGACTTTTTTGATATGAAGGTGGAAGCTGAGGTGAGAGTTTAAAATGACGCGGAGGTTTCTGGCAGCACAGGGCAGCGTGTAGGTTGCAAAGATGAATTGAATGCAAGTGTTCAGTTCATATTTCAGGTTTTCTTCTCTCAGACATTAAAGGAGCACTGTCCGTCAGCTGCGTGTTTCTATGGATACACCATTACTCTGCCTGGAATGTTCCACAGTATGACATTAAACAGCTCTGCCTTAAATGTATTCAATTACAGATGGTTTTATAGCTCAAAAATGCCTAAAAAAAACCAGACATTCTGACTGTGAGCAAGGCTGCCTTTCTTTAGATCTGACCTGTAACTTAGTCTGGTGTGGTCTCCATGAAGATAGAAAGGTTTAATGCCATACTGTGAAACATTCCAGATGAAGCAATAACATCTCCATGGACAAATATGAGAGACATTCCACCAGAAAAGTTACACAATGCACCTTTGAAGGTTTTATATTACGCAAAATTGATTCTTGTGAGCTTTAAGTCATGTTAGAATCCTGTTATCTCATCAAAAACATACTTTCAATAAATGCTTCACAGAGAATTTGCAAATACATTTTTTTTTTTTTACAAATTGTTCAGTCCTAAAGAGAAGGTATACGCTCAAAAAGCACCACTAGATGTCGCCAGAAACACTCTCCACACAAACCCTGGGCTCTGTCTCTCTGGCTGCGTCTCATTTATCTTTCCTCGCTTCCTTCTCCTTGATTCCTCTCCTCGATCGTCCATTTTTCTGCTGTGAATCAATTGTGTCGTATTAAGTGGTGTCTCAAAGAAAACCACGCAAGGAAGAAATAAACCTGAGGGAGGCTTCAGGAGCAGACGTCAGATAAAAGAATCAAAGTTTATTGGTCTCAGTGAGGAGTTTAGATCATCTCTCCTCCCTGTGTCAAGGAGGGGAATCAAGAAGGAAGCGAGGAAAGAGAATTGAGATGTGGCTTCTGTCTCTCTGTGCAGGTACGCCTTCTCTGTGGTGGCCAACATCACTCTGTACGCTGGGGCCTGGCTCCTGTTTCACTTCCAGAGAAACGTAGATCCTGATGCTTCAGACAGTCTGGGCCCCGCGGACATCCCACTTTTCAGGGTAAGACAAAAACAACCAAAACTATTATTATGCAAATGTAAAGTGTAAAGTTTGCACACACCATTTTATTTTTTATTTCTTTATATACATGCAGAAGACGTCAACTATATGAAGCAATTATATAGTAAAGAAAAAAGTACAATAATTCTACTGATATTTTTCCACAAAGCTTTGTCTAGAATGTTCCACAGTATAGATTAACCCTGTTTGTCACGAGATAGTCAAACATTTTACAGCACTACACTACATTACAGGTCAGATCTGTGAAGAGTCGCCCCATTCACAGGAAGAATTATTGTATTTTTGAGCAATAGAAACACCTGTAATGAATAAATGCTAGATGGAAATATTTAATGTCACACCATGGAACATTCCAGGCAAAGCAATAACATCTCCACGGAGACAATCATAGGGTGACCAGATGTTTCTATTTACCTGGGACAGTCCCAGTTTTGTGTCCTGTGTTCCCTGTCCTAGCAGATTTATACAAAACCAGTGATTTGTTCCAGTTTTATACAAGAAATGTCCCAGGTGTCCCTATTTTGACCAATTTGTTACCTGCCAATAGTAAGAGAGGCATAAATTGTTATTTGTTTGAAAAAGCTGCTTAAAAATGACCAAAACACAAAGAAAATGTGACTATACTGACTCACATGTTAGTCATGAATGATCTCTGCATAACAGTTTTCTTTAATTATGCCCTCGTTTCACAGTTTTATTATGACCAACCAGTGGTGTAGTTGGGATTTTTTAAGTCGGGGTATGCGATTCATGACTGAACCAGGAGGACTAAACCAGGAATAAACCAGGACTGAACTAGGGTTAAACCAGGTCTAAAACAGAACTGAACCAGGTCTAAGCCAGGACTGAACCAGGATTGAACCAGGTCGAGAGAGAGATATCGAGAGAGAGAGAGAGAGAGAGAGAGAGAGAGAGAGAGAGAGAGAGAGAGAGAGAGAGAGAGATTGAGAGAGAGAGAGAGAGAGAGAGAGAGAGAGAGAGAGAGAGAGAGAGAGATCGAGAGAGAGAGAGATCAAGAGAGAGAGAGAGATCGAGAGAGAGAGAGAGAGAGAGAGAGAGAGAGAGAGAGAGAGAGAGAGAGAGAGAGAGATCGAGAGAGAGAGAGAGAGAGAGACCGAGAGAGAGAGAGAGAGATCAAGAGAGAGAGAGTCGAGAGAGAGAGAGAGACCGAGAGAGAGAGAGAGATCGAGAGAGAGAGAGAGATCGAGAGAGAGAGAGAGAGAGAGAGAGAGAGAGAGAGAGAGAGAGAGATTGAGAGAGAGAGAGAGAGAGAGAGAGAGACCGAGAGAGAGAGAGATCAGAGAGAGAGAGAGAGAGAGAGAGAGAGAGAGAGAGAGAGAGATCGAGAGAGAGAGAGAGAGAGAGAGAGATCGAGAGAGAGAGAGAGAGAGAGAGAGAGAGAGAGAGAGAGAGAGAGAGAGAGAGAGAGAGAGAGAGAGAGAGAGAGAGAGAGAGAGAGAGAGAGAGAGAGATCGAGAGAGAGAGAGAGAGAGAGAGAGAGAGAGAGAGAGAGAGAGAGAGAGAGAGAGAGAGAGAGAGACCGAGAGAGAGAGAGAGAGAGAGATCAGAGAGAGAGAGAGAGAGAGAGAGAGAGAGAGAGAGAGATTGAGAGACGAGAGAGAGAGAGATCGAGAGAGAGAGAGACCGAGAGAGAGAGAGATCGAGAGAGAGAGAGATCGAGAGAGAGAGAGAGAGAGAGACCCCGAGCAGGGTGTCCCTAAAGCACGATCAGGTGATGCGGGACATGGAGCTCTGTGCCAGTCCTGGTTTAGACTTGGTTAAAACCTGTTTTATTCCTGGTTCAGTCCTGGTTTAGTCCTGGTCTCGTGTCTCAGGTCAGTATAGGACAGTAGTGCAGGTATCATGACTCTATGCAGGTTGTTTTCATCGTTGCCAATAGCTCCGGTTTGACATTTAAGTTGTAGCTATTTTATATTAGTTATTTTTTTATATCCCATGTCAGGAGAAGTAGGTGGACAGCGTAACCCCGCATACCACGCCCACTACACTCCTGTGTCCCAGTTTTTGATTTTGAAGATCTAGTCACCCTAGACAAACAGGCAGCAGTGAAGTTTTTTTTCTTTGCTACATAATTCTATATATCTTGTTTCATATATTTGGTTTGTTCTGTTTGTATAAAAAATGTAGAAGGTAGTAGTTAAAAAATGAATGAGAGGGTGTGTACAAACTTTTAACTGATATACATATTAAGGTTTACATTTTGTGTTTCAGAGTTTGTCCCTGATCATGCTGTGTATTGGGGCTGTCTTCTCTCTGATATTTCACATTGGGACAAAGGAAAACGTGACCAGTCCTGAAAATGAAAGGCTGATCCGAAACTCTCAAGTGACAGACTCTCAGAGCACCGAGTTCAAGTGGAAACACTGGCTAAAAGAGCCTTCGTTTTATCAAGTGAGTTCTGAATATTTTTACAGACTGAATACCCAATATGGATCCAAAAAGTGATCTCCGTGCAGCAGTAGTGGTGCAAGAGTGCAGATAAACAGCTACAACTGGACCAACTGGACCAAATTTACTTTAAAGGGCCCATATTACACTTTTTTCTGATCAAAAACAGACCTGGAGTTGTGTTTTGCTTCATTTACACATGCCTCACATATCTCTGAACCTGAAAACCACCTTGCTCCACTGTGTTTTTAAATTCCATACACCTTCTCTAGAATCATTTGGACAATTTCAACCCTGAAATTACCCGTATTTACTGAACAAAAGGTAAAAGGTATCTGTTAACTTGAAAACAACAGTTATATGACATCACAAGATGGAACAGAGCATCTGAGGTAGAAGTACACAGACTAATAATAAACCATGTGTGAATGGGACAAAACAACTCCGGGTACGTTTTTGATGAGTTTACATTATAATATGATTTAAAGCTCACAATAGTCAATGTTGTGTAATATAGAACATTTAAAATATCCAAAATATGACTAGGACAATGCTATGTTATGCTATGTCTTCAACGTTTTTTCAGGCCAGGGACCCCCAAACTGATGGAGAGCTGAGCAGGGAGCCCCTACTGTATAAATGACATACAATTGTGTTTTATATTCAGTTGGGCCTAGTGTCATCTATAAACAGCTACTCTGTTATTGTACATTCAATACTAGGGGGGTATTCCATCAAAGTCGCTTAACAAGTTCAGACTTATCCTGAAATCCTGAGCTGATACTAGCTCCATCTCCAGTTTAAGCCTCAATTTCATGACACAAATGGGTCTGATCAAGCAGTAACAGAGGGAACAGGGGCAGATTTTTTACATTCAGATAAGTCTTATTCAGAAACTAGAGGGACTATTGAAATAAGTAAAGTATCAGAATGTAGGAAAGAGTTAACACTCCAACAGGGTCAAGTTAAACCTGTGATATTCTTTGAAGTTGTTGACAAAAAATTTAAAAACTCATGTCGGTAACGGAGGGAATGAAATATGCAGCACTTTACATACTTTTTTTAATACATTTGTTCTGAAAAATCATGTACCTTCATCAACAGTTCAAAGATGGAATAACACAAGATATGATGAAATACATCCATTTATTGACATGATTTGCAGGTCTTTGAAATTTGGGAAATAATTTTTGTTCCATGTTTCATACATGGTCTGTTTAAAACGTATGGAACTTTAGAACTAAAAAATGGTACAGAAAAAAGGTCAACAGTTTTATAAACTAGAGAACATATGTATCTGTTGAATACATTTTTATATCAGATGCATTAACTTGAATTTTTGGCCTTGCTGTTTACTTCTGCTGACCAAAGCTAAACTCAGGCCTGAAGTTTAAGCTGCATTTTGTGCTCACGGTGACTTTGAGAAGACCAGAGCAATGGAGCAACAACATCATGGAAAATGAGCCCAAAGTGTCACTTTTTTAATGATCTGATGGAACAAGAGCAGAGCCACAGCAATCAAGGACAAGAGTTTGATATAGGACACTGAACCTTTCTGGCCTCTCCTGTTCTCCTCCTCTTCTCCTGTTCTCCTCCTCTTCTCCTGTTCTCCTCCTCTTCTCCTGTTCTCCTCCTCTTCTCCTGTTCTCCTCCTCTCCTCTCCTGTTCTCCTCCTCTTCTCCTGTTCTCTCCTCCTCTGTTCTCCTCCTCTTCTCCTGTTCTCCTCCTCTTCTCCTGTTCTCCTCCTCTCCTGTTCTCCTCCTCTTCTCCTGTTCTCCTCCTCTTCTCCTGTTCTCCTCCTCTTCTCCCCCTCCTCTCCTGTTCTCCTCCTCTTCTCCTGTTCTCCTCCTCCTCTCCTGTTCTTCCTCTTCTCTTCTCCTGTTTCTCCTCCTCTTCTCTGTTCTCCTCCTTCTCCCCCTCCTCTCTGTTCTCTCCTCTTCTCCTGTTCTCCTCTCTTCTCCCTGTTCTCCCTCTCCGTTCTCCTCCTCTTCTCCTGTTCTCCTCCTCTTCTCCTGTTCTCCTCCTCTTCTCCTGTTCTCCTCCTCCTCTCCTGTTCTCCTCCTCCTCTCCTGTTCTCCTCCTCTCCTGTTCTCCTCCTCCTCTCCTGTTCTCCTCCTCTTCTCCTGTTCTCCTCCTCTTCTCCTGTTCTCCTCTTCTCCTGTTCTCCTCCTCTTCTCCTGTTCTCCTCCTCTTCTCCTGTTCTCCTCCTCCTCTCCTGTTCTCTTCCTCCTCTCCCAGTCGCTCGCGGGTCGAGGAGGCGGTCGTGGAGTGCAGAGCCTGGTTAATGCACCCGGGGAATGAAGTTGCCTGACTCCTTCCCGATGCGCGGTAGTACATGCAGAGCTTAAGTTCTGCTGTGCGTAAAAGTAAAGCTGTAACGGAACTGTTTGCATTTTGACAGGGAGCAAGAGATGAAGGGATGAAGAGAGAGAGACAGTGATGAAGGAGCGAACAGAGAGAATCCGCTGAAAACCAGTTCATCCTCATCCTTCAAAAATGAGGAAATAATAAAACAAAACAAAAGTCTATTCAACCAAAGATTTCATGACCCCTCTGTTGAAGATCTCAGTTTTAACTTATGTGAAAATTCTGTCTTGTCTCGTCTCGTGGGATTTCTGTCTCGTATTTCACATTTATAAATACAGAAAGTGATCACATGACCTACTGTTGGCAGCACACACACAGTTTTAGGTCGTTTTCACACCGCTAGTTCGATTATTTGGTCCGCACCAGGCAATAAAATTGTTATTATGTAGCAAATACACTCCAGTGTGGTCCGCGTTCACACCGGCAAACGAACCAAAACTGGTTCGATTGACGTGTCTCTGTTTCCCCGGTAAAACAGCGATACTCCAGTTATCAACACCGATGTTCCTGTTAATACCACGGGCCGTCCTCATCTCAAATTATCACCATGAACTCATAAAACAGCAACATGTAGAACTTTGTACAAACTCACCACATCAGCCCAGAGTTCGGGTAACAGCAGCAGCCAACAGCGCTCACAGTAGCGCGCAGCTCCTCAGGACGGGGCTGGGGTCTGGTCCTTGGTCTTCTGTCGTCCTACAAGCTCGTTGGTCAGATGGTCCGGAGGCTCTGTCCTTCATGTGCTGGTTCCAAACGGTGGCGAGAAAGACCAGTGCGCAATGACTGGGTCTGAGCGGGTACGTTCCGTCGTCTGCGCGTTGGTTCTGTGCGGGAAAAGCAAGAATGCGCTGTGGACTACAGGTCCGGGCGCGCTGCTCCAGTCCTCTGCGCTCAAGAACCGCGGCTGGTTCCGAGGTGGTGCAGCATCTGGACAGAAGCGTGAGTCCAGTTTGGTTTGTTATATGTTGTTCTGAGCGTCCGTCCTCCGCGCATTTGGTTCTTTCCGGGGAAGTTCTTCCTCAGGTCGAAGCTCCCCGCTCCAGCTCCTCTGAGCCCGGCCTGAACTGGAGCTGCCCCCGCTGGTTCAGGACTCTGGTTTGGATCTAGTCCGACTGTATTTCTCACACTAGGCTAAAAGCAGGGACTTTTTTAAGTTGTATCAATTGAATGGGCGATTGCCTATTGCCATGAAATTATTTGGTTAATTAAAGCCTAAAATAACAAATGTTGGTTGCTGCGTGATCACGGGGGAACACCGGGTCGTCTCTGTGCGTGTAGGTCCAGAACAGGGGTGCGCACCCCCAATTTTGACTCACTCTGGAGCCACACGTTCGCACACTGATACTTGCTCTGATCTTCGTGTGTTACATTCTCTGTATGGGCCATTGTTGGTAAAATGATTCGAAAATGAATCGCGTCTGCGTCTGGACAACAATCTGTTACTGCGCTGGAGTCGTACAGCGCGTCACTTCAGGCAGAGGAGACGCGTGTCCCTCCCATGATGCATTTGGAATAGTCCGTTTGTCCATACTGTCTATGGTTTGGACCCGGGTTCGCGTTCACACCAGAGGAACCGCACCAAAGTTGGTCATTTGGTGCGGATTCAAGCGAACCGAGACCACCTCTTTTTTGAGGTCTCGGTCCGCTTGATTTGGTTCGGGTCCGAGTCCGATTGACGCTTTCACACCAACGCAAACGAACCGAACTAACCACTTTTGGTTCGAATGGACCGTTTGGTGCGCACCAAATACTGTCCCTCAGTATTAAACTGTATCTTGTCTTTCAGGTGGCCTTCCTCTACATGTGCACCAGGCTCATAGTGAACCTCTCTGTCACCTACATGTCTGTGTATCTCACAAACTCACTCATGTTACCAAAGGTCAGAGGGCACAGCTGTCTGCAAAGATACAGTGAAAAGCAGATAACATGAAAAAATAACTTATATTTTCTAATTTTCCTCAGAGATTTATAGCGACCATCCCTCTTGTGATGTACGTCAGTGGGTTTGCGTCTTCTCTCGCCATGAAACCTGTCAGTAAACGCATAGGAATCACAGTAAGTTCATCTCATCAACTTTTATTTTGTGTTTTAGTTTGAGAAGTGGTTAGAAATATCAGGATATAATTAAAACTGATAGCAAGGGGTGACTTCACACTTCCACAGACAGCACATCTAATTTGGGACTAAATCCAGAACTAAACCAGGACCAAACAGGACTAAATCTACATCAGGACGAAACTGAACTCAAACCAAGACCAAACCACAATGCACCATAAATGTGCTGCTAAAAGTTTAAGTGAACTACAGTTAAAACCACTAACACAAAACTACCATTGTTACTGTTATACATCACATTTTCACGCTGTTTCTTAAAATCTTTCTCTAATTCAGCCTTTTTTGTTCTACTGTTCTTTATTTAAATTCTTCAAACTGAAAAAAAGGCTTAAAACATACTGTACATAATGAATAAAGATGTTTAAGATCTTGAAAAGCTGTTCTGTTACAGGGAGGGGGGTCGTCTCTCCACAGATTTGACCTGTAATAGTCTGGAGGCATCGCCTGTCTCCATGGAGATGCTTACAGGTCAGCTCTGTGGAGAGGCAGCCCTGCTCTCANAGGGTGTTTAAGGCACTCGAGATGTTTGAGCTTTTCGAGGCCATCCAGGATTTTGGCTTGAGGCGCGCAGCCTGGAAAGAGGACCCGGATGATCTTCTCTTGGGGATTTGATGGATGCCAAATCAACAAGGCACAGATAGAAACAAGGCATGTCAGTGGAAGAGTCTTTGTTTCTGAAATGTTTTCGGGCCAACTTTTCTTGAAACTCTCAAGTTCTTTGCTACCACTGATCGGATTGAGTATGTATAACTCTAAGCGACCCACACCCATTTTTTGAAACATGATAACCGGCTCAACTGAAGGTCCATTTAAGCGTGTTAGAGGTTCAGGCTTGATTGAGAGTCGTTCCAAATTCTGTAAAGTTGCCTCAACTTGGTCGCAACTGCGCAGTTCGCTCAGATCGCCTTGACTTGATATGAGCTTATCAGGAATGTTAAGAAAAACAACTCCAATTTCAGGTGATATGAGATATTTCATCCATTCCTCTTCAGGATGAGATGCACTTGCTTCCTCATCTTGTTCTGCTATTTTTCTCAGCAGCAAACTGTTGAATCCTGGAAGATTATCAACACCAATATGGGTCAATAAAACCGAATCAATTCTGTCCAAATGTCGGACAAGCTTCCAAAATGAAGAGCGGGGATCTGAACCACCGTTGACCAGGACATTAAACCCATTGACCGCAAAAAAGGCAGCATCCCCTCTTCCACCAGGGAAGATGTAGCAGCACGGGCGGGACAGCTTCAGGAAGCCCACTGTGCTGGGAGGCTCCAGAAGGTCCAAGGGTGACTCCAGCTCCAAACATTCAGAAAGATACTCGGTAAATTCCTGAAGTCCCTCCATTTGGGGGAAAACGGGACTGGGATTTATTTGGATATCAAGCAAGTCCTGAAGATTGTGCCTCTGCAACTGTGGGTCCTTCCAGAGACCATAGTTGGGACAGCTCAAAGTGAGTCTGGTCTTCACAGAGGAGTTGGAAGAACGTAGCACCTCTTTAATCTGAAAGAGGCAGAAGAAAATGGTTGCAGTGAAAGGCTGAGATGCTGTAATGAATGGGTATACAATGCTGTGAGTGTTTTTACAATATGGACTCTGTAACTCTGAACTGTGGGAGGGGCTCAGCAGTCTGGACTTTGACGCACAGTTTCTACTTGATAATGCTTTATTTATCATCATGTATAGATAACAGGGCTGTCAGAAGTATCAAAAATCATATACTAATCAATACTAAAACTATATCTCAAACTAGTGCCAATATGATTCCCACTTGGATTGAAGAACTCTTAAGTTGTAGCTATTTTTTATGTTTTTTTTATATATGTATAAGGTGAAAACCCGCATACACGCCCACTACTCCTGTGTCCCAGTTTTTGATTTTGAAGATAGTCACCCTAGACAAACAGGCAGCAGTGAAGTTTTTTTTCTTTGCTACATAATTCTATATATCTTGTTTCATATATTTGGTTTGTTCTGTTTGTATAAAAAATGTAGAAGGTAGTAGTTTAAAAAATGAATGAGAGGGTCTGTACAAACTTTTAACTGATATACATATTAAGGTTTACATTTTGTGTTTCAGAGTTTGTCCCTGATCATGCTGTGTATTGGGGCTGTCTTCTCTCTGATATTTCACATTGGGACAAAGGAAAACGTGACCAGTCCTGAAAATGAAAGGCTGATCCGAAACTCTCAAGTGACAGACTCTCAGAGCACCGAGTTCAAGTGGAAACACTGGCTAAAAGAGCCTTCGTTTTATCAAGTGAGTTCTGAATATTTTTACAGACTGAATACCCAATATGGATCCAAAAAGTGATCTCCGTCTCCGTGCAGCAGTAGTGGTGCAAGAGTGCAGATAAACAGCTACAACTGGACCAACTGGACCAAATTTACTTTAAAGGGCCCATATTACACTTTTTTCTGATCAAAAACAGACCTGGAGTTGTGTTTTGCTTCATTTACACATGCCTCACATATCTCTGAACCTGAAAACCACCTTGCTCCACTGTGTTTTTAAATTCCATACACCTTCTCTAGAATCATTTGGACAATTTCAACCCTGAAATTACCCGTATTTACTGAACAAAAGGTAAAAGGTATCTGTTAACTTGAAAACAACAGTTATATGACATCACAAGATGGAACAGAGCATCTGAGGTAGAAGTACACAGACTAATAATAAACCATGTGTGAATGGGACAAAACAACTCCGGGTACGTTTTTGATGAGTTTACATTATAATATGATTTAAAGCTCACAATAGTCAATGTTGTGTAATATAGAACATTTAAAATATCCAAAATATGACTAGGACAATGCTATGTTATGCTATGTCTTCAACGTTTTTCAGGCCAGGGACCCCCAAACTGATGGAGAGCTGAGCAGGGACCCCCTACTGTATAAATGACATACAATTGTGTTTTATATTCAGTTGGGCCTAGTGTCATCTATAAACAGCTACTCTGTTATTGTACATTCAATACTAGGGGGGTATTCCATCAAAGTCGCTTAACAAGTTCAGACTTATCCTGAAATCCTGAGCTGATACTAGCTCCATCTCCAGTTTAAGCCTCAATTTCATGACACAAATGGGTCTGATCAAGCAGTAACAGAGGGAACAGGGGCAGATTTTTTACATTCAGATAAGTCTTATTCAGAAACTAGAGGGACTATTGAAATAAGTAAAGTATCAGAATGTAGGAAAGAGTTAACACTCCAACAGGGTCAAGTTAAACCTGTGATATTCTTTGAAGTTGTTGACAAAAAATTTAAAAACTCATGTCGGTAACGGAGGGAATGAAATATGCAGCACTTTACATACTTTTTTTAATACATTTGTTCTGAAAAATCATGTACCTTCATCAACAGTTCAAAGATGGAATAACACAAGATATGATGAAATACATCCATTTATTGACATGATTTGCAGGTCTTTGAAATTTGGGAAATAATTTTTGTTCCATGTTTCATACATGGTCTGTTTAAAACGTATGGAACTTTAGAACTAAAAAATGGTACAGAAAAAAGGTCAACAGTTTTATAAACTAGAGTACATATGTATCTGTTGAATACATTTTTATATCAGATGCATTAACTTGAATTTTGGCCTTGCTGTTTACTTCTGCTGACCAAAGCTAAACTCAGGCCTGAAGTTTAAGCTGCATTTTGTGCTCACGGTGACTTTGAGAAGACCAGAGCAATGGAGCAACAACATCATGGAAAATGAGCCCAAAGTGTCACTTTTTTAATGATCTGATGGAACAAGAGCAGAGCCACAGCAATCAAGGACAAGAGTTTGATATAGGACACTGAACCTTTCTGGCCTCTCCTGTTCTCCTCCTCTTCTCCTGTTCTCCTCCTCTCCTGTTCTCCTCCTCTTCTCCTGTTCTCCTCTCTTCCTGTTCTCCTCCCTTCTCCTGTTCTCCTCCTCTCCTCTTCTCCTCTTCTCCTGTTCTCCTCCTCTCCTGTTCTCCTCCTCTTTTCCCTCCTCCTCTCTCTGTTCTCCTCCTCTTCTCTGCTTCTCCTGTCTCTCCTCTTCTCCTGTTCTCCTCCTCTTCTCCTGTCTCTCTCTTCCTCCTGTTCCTCCTCTCTCTCCCTCCTCTCTCCTGTTCTCCTCCTCTTCTCCTGTTCTCCTCCTCTTCTCCTGTTCTTCCTCTTCTCCTGTTCTCCTCCTCTTCTCCTGTTCTCCTCCTCTTCTCCTGTTCTCCTCCTCTTCTCCTGTTTCTCCTCTTCTCCTGTTCTCCTCCTCCTCTCCTGTTCTCCTCCTCCTCTCCTGTTCTCCTCCTCCTCTCCTCTCCTCCTCTCTCTCCTGTTCTCCTCCTCCTCTCCTGTTCTCCTCTCCTCTTCTCCTGTTCTCCTCCTCTTCTCCTGTTCTCCTCCTCTTCTCCTGTTCTCCTCCTCCTCTCCTGTTCTCTTCCTCCTCTCCCAGTCGCTCGCGGGTCGAGGAGGCGGTCGTGGAGTGCAGAGCCTGGTTAATGCACCCGGGGAATGAAGTTGCCTGACTCCTTCCCGATGCGCGGTAGTACATGCAGAGCTTAAGTTCTGCTGTGCGTAAAAGTAAAGCTGTAACGGAACTGTTTGCATTTTGACAGGGAGCAAGAGATGAAGGGATGAAGAGAGAGAGACAGTGATGAAGGAGCGAACAGAGAGAATCCACTGAAAACCAGTTCATCCTCATCCTTCAAAAATGAGGAAATAATAAAACAAAACAAAAGTCTATTCAACCAAAGATTTCATGACCCCTCTGTTGAAGATCTCAGTTTTAACTTATGTGAAAATTCTGTCTTGTCTCGTCTCGTGGGATTTCTGTCTCGTATTTCACATTTATAAATACAGAAAGTGATCACATGACCTACTGTTGGCAGCACACACACAGTTTTAGGTCGTTTTTCACACCGCTAGTTCGATTATTTGGTCCGCACCAGGCAATAAAATTGTTATTATGTAGCAAATACACTCCAGTGTGGTCCGCGTTCACACCGGCAAACGAACCAAAACTAGTTCGATTGACGTGTCTCTGTTTCCCCGGTAAAACAGCGATACTCCAGTTATCAACACCGATGTTCCTGTTAATACCACGGGCCGTCCTCATCTCAAATTATCACCATGAACTCATAAAACAGCAACATGTAGAACTTTGTACAAACTCACCACATCAGCCCAGAGTTCGGGTAACAGCAGCAGCCAACAGCGCTCACAGTAGCGCGCAGCTCCTCAGGACGGGGCTGGGGTCTGGTCCTTGGTCTTCTGTCGTCCTACAAGCTCGTTGGTCAGATGGTCCGGAGGCTCTGTCCTTCATGTGCTGGTTCCAAACGGTGGCGAGAAAGACCAGTGCGCAATGACTGGGTCTGAGCGGGTACGTTCCGTCGTCTGCGCGTTGGTTCTGTGCGGGAAAAGCAAGAATGCGCTGTGGACTACAGGTCCGGGCGCTGCTCCAGTCCTCTGCGCTCAAGAACCGCGGCTGGTTCCGAGGTGGTGCAGCATCCGGACAGAAGCGTGAGTCCAGTTTGGTTTGTTATATGTTGTTCTGAGCGTCCGTCCTCCGCGCATTTGGTTCTTTCCGGGGAAAGTTCTTCCTCAGGTCGAAGCTCCCCGCTCCAGCTCCTCTGAGCCCGGCCTGAACTGGAGCTGCCCCCGCTGGTTCAGGACTCTGGTTTGGATCTAGTCCGACTGTATTTCTCACACTAGGCTAAAAGCAGGGACTTTTTTAAGTTGTATCAATTGAATGGGCGATTGCCTATTGCCATGAAATTATTTGGTTAATTAAAGCCTAAAATAACAAATGTTGGTTGCTGCGTGATCACGGGGGACACCGGGTCGTCTCTGTGCGTGTAGGTCCAGAACAGGGGTACGCACCCCCAATTTTGACTCACTCTGGAGCCACACGTTCGCACACTGATACTTGCTCTGATCTTCGTGTGTTACATTCTCTGTATTGGCCATTGTTGGTAAAATGATTCGAAAATGAATCGCGTCTGCGTCTGGACAACAATCTGTTACTGCGCTGGAGTCGTACAGCGCGTCACTTCAGGCAGAGGAGACGCGTGTCCCTCCCATGATGCATTTCGAATAGTCCGTTTGTCCATACTGTCTATGGTTTGGACCCGGGTTCGCGTTCACACCAGAGGAACCGCACCAAAGTTGGTCATTTGGTGCGGATTCAAGCGAACCGAGACCACCTCTTTTTTTGAGGTCTCGGTCCGCTTGATTTGGTTCGGGTCCGAGTCCGATTGACGCTTTCACACCAACGCAAACGAACCGAACTAACCACTTTTGGTTCGAATGGACCGTTTGGTGCGCACCAAATACTGTCCCTCAGTATTAAACTGTATCTTGTCTTTCAGGTGGCCTTCCTCTACATGTGCACCAGGCTCATAGTGAACCTCTCTGTCACCTACATGTCTGTGTATCTCACAAACTCACTCATGTTACCAAAGGTCAGAGGGCACAGCTGTCTGCAAAGATACAGTGAAAAGCAGATAACATGAAAAAAATAACTTATATTTTCTAATTTTCCTCAGAGATTTATAGCGACCATCCCTCTCGTGATGTACGTCAGTGGGTTTGCTTCTTCTCTCGCCATGAAACCTGTCAGTAAACGCATAGGAATCACAGTGAGTTCATCTCATCAACTTTTATTTTGTGTTTTAGTTTGAGAAGTGGTTAGAAATATCAGGATATAATTAAAACTGATAGCAAGGGGTGACTTCACACTTCCACAGACAGCACATCTAATTTGGGACTAAATCCAGAACTAAACCAGGACCAAACAGGACTAAATCTACATCAGGACGAAACTGAACTCAAACCAAGACCAAACCACAATGCACCATAAATGTGCTGCTAAAAGTTTAAGTGAACTACAGTTAAAACCACTAACACAAAACTACCATTGTTACTGTTATACATCACATTTTCACGCTGTTTCTTAAAATCTTTCTCTAATTCAGCCTTTTTTGTTCTACTGTTCTTTATTTAAATTCTTCAAACTGAAAAAAAGGCTTAAAACATACTGTACATAATGAATAAAGATGTTTAAGATCTTGAAAAGCTGTTCTGTTACAGGGAGGGGGGTCGTCTCTCCACAGATTTGACCTGTAATAGTCTCGAGGCATCGCCTGTCTCCATGGAGATGCTTACAGGTCAGCTCTGTGGAGAGGCAGCCCTGCTCTCACACTGTAAAACGTGACAAGTTAGGACGACTCAAAAGAATGGATGAAACTGATAACATAAAAATTTTGAGTAGTAGTACATTAGTATTTGAGTCGTACAACTGTTTTTGAGTTAACAAACTGTCTATCTTAAAGAAATACATACTCTAAATGTTTAAGTACTATAAGGTTCATTTTGAAGGTTAAAAAACTGTCTATCTTTAAGTAGTACATACCCTAAAAGTATAAGTACTATAAGGTTAATTTTGAAGGTTAAAAAATTGTCTATGTTTAAGTAATATATACCCTAAAAGTTTAAGTATCTTTAAGTACTTTGAATTACTTTGTGTACGAATTGTGCTATACAAATAAACTTGCCTTGCCTTTAAGTATGTCATCTTTTGTGATAAAACAAGAGTAAGAATAAGAATGCATGTTTTCAAGGTGTTTTTGAGCAATAAAAACAGGTTTTAGAATAAATACAAGTTCACATGTGGCAGATTTCACCAGAAAAGTTCCACAGTACATCTTTAAATCATGTTTTTCTTTCCTCAGACGACGTACCTGGTGGGTGTGCTTCTGGTGTTTGGGTTTGCGGTGTGTGTGTTTGTGGACTGGTCGATGGGAGCTCAGAGAGTTTATGGAGCTGCGGTGATGTTAGGAGCAGGTTCAGCCGTGATCCTGGTCATGTCTCTGTCCATGACCTCCACACTCATCGGAAAACACACCGTAAGTTTATTTAACCATTTATCAGTTTATTTAATATTACTGTTCAATATGGGTGACAGTGGCTCAGCTGGTAGTGTGTTTGTCCTCTGATCAGACGGTGGTTTGAATCCTGCTCTCGACATAAACATCATTTGTTGTGTGTGTGTGTTTCCTTGTTGTAAAGCTCTTTGAGTGTCTTGAAGGTGGAAAAGCTCTATATAAAAATGTGACCACTGATTAACTGAACAGACTCTCTTCTTCTCCTCAAATTCAAACTCAAAACTTACTTGTTCAGAGAATCCTACACCATGTAATCAGCAGTGTTGGGAGTAACGCGTTATAAAAGTAATGAATTACTGTAATGCATTGCTTTTTGCTGTAACGCAGTACTGTACGGCATTACAGGGAAAAAATATTAATATTTTACTCGGTACAAATATCAGTAACACGCGTTACAATACTTATTTAACCTGGATTGAAGTGGTGGGTTTTTCTTCATACAACTTTGCTAAAATCACCACGATATCAGCAGCCGGTGAAACACTGGAGACGTGCCCGCGTAGACTTGTCGGGTGACCATGAGAGAAAGGACCGACGCAGAACTCCGCTCCGACCTGGTTTAGTCCTGGTTTAGTCCTCAGTTCAGTCCTCGGTTTAGACCTAGTTTAGTCCTGGTTCAGCTCTGGTTTAGACCTGGTTTAATCCTGGCTCAGTCCGGGTTCAGCTCTGGTTCAGTTTTGGTTTAGTCCTGGTTCAGTCCATATACGGTGCAAAAGTTCAGCATCTTCACAGTTAGAGTGAGAGTAACTGAAAAGTAATGCAGTAGTAATGTAATACCTTACATTTTAAATACAGTAATATTGTAATGTAACTAATTACTTTGAAATAACAGTAACAAGTAATAAATAACACATTACAGTTTTGAAGTAGCTTGCCCAACAGTGGTAATCAGTCACTCTTACACCACCAGCCAGTTTCGTACTGTATGTATTTATTTATTTTGAGCCATTTGTAGTAAAAGGAACAGGAAAACTGGGTAATCTTATGAACCCAAAGTTAAGTGGAGTGATAGGAAGTTTAAAGCATTTATTTGGCCTTTTAAAAGATTTGGTATTGGAGTTATAATGACTTAAATCAGTGGTGTTATCGTGCATTGCAAGTCTTTTTTCAGTTTTTTCATTGATCAGTGATGTTGTCCAGGGAAAAGTGAAGCAATTTATATGTTGAAAGTCAAAATTCATTCAAAATATTCATCTGTTCAACCATTTTGGATCAAAAGTTAATAAAAATTATGTATTTATTTTGCAGCAAAGTGGAGCTTTTGTGTACGGCTCCATGAGTCTCACAGACAAACTGGCCAACGGTCTGGGGGTCATCCTGATCCAGAGCCTGAGACCCTGCAGGTGAGAGACAGTCATGTGGCATCTCAACACTGTAAAATCCCTGTAGTTTAAAGTGGAGCTGGAGAACAGGTCAGAATCCCATGGTGAAATTTGCCAGAGAAGTTACACAATGCACCTTTAAGACACTAGATTAATATGACATGTTTGTGTCGCCAAATGACAAAAGCTCAACATTTGTCTGTCAGTGACTCTCACAGTGTTACATCTGAATTCTGAAAAGATAATATGATCCATTTCTCTTATTACATAAATCTGTGTTCTTAATATTAAATACGATTGTTTGTTTTGGTCCAGTTCGGAGCAGTGCTGTCCGGACTGTGTGTGGTTCTACCGTGACGTCATGGTAACGGTGACAGGGGGCGTGGCCATAGCGACGGCGCTCTGTCTGCTTACCGTGTTCATCTGGCCAATCAGAATAAGGAAGAAATAAGAAGGCCAGTGTTCTTTTAAATGAATCTATTTATGTCATTGTTTACAGAAATACACTTTGGTTCACTTTTATGCTGCGAATTGTTAGTTCATTATGTAAATGTGTTTTAAATGAACAATATTACCTACAGAGTTATGTCAAAACAACTAAAATAAAGCATGTGTTTTACGTTTTAACTAAGCTCAGTGTTCTTATTTCCTTCTCTGTATTATTTTAGAGTTATATTAGTTGTTATAGTTCAAATATTTGCCAAGAAGAAAGAAAGAACAGACGTCAAACTTCATAAAAGCTTTTCACAGATCATCATTTCTAAACCAATGTTGAGTTAAATACAGTGACACACTTTGGGGATTTTGGGGCCGAAGTCGACTAAAGAAATCCTTGGTTGAAACAAACACATGTCCTGTGCATCAATGTATCAAATAAAATGGAGCGCTGTGTGGCTCTGGCAAACACTTTCAAAATGATTCAGATTTTGTGCACATCATAAATGAGGGAAAAACTCCAGCGAATTCCCTTCATGCTCCTCGACTCTGTTTTACTCTGAATAAATCCTTAGAATCATCACAATACAATGATTAGTCAACTCTGAGAAATTTGGTAACTAACCTCACCAGAGAATAAGAGTCTACCTACCCTAACCCTAGATGAAAACCAAGTAAAAAGTATTGATATTTGCAGAGACATTATGCTGGAGGTGTTCTACATGCATCTCTTCTGGTAGAACGTTTAGGAGTTACCATGGAGACACAATTCAGACTGTCACACTATCATTTCACATCCTTGTCCAGGGTGACCAGACGTCCCTATTTACTCTGGACAGTCCCAGTTTTGAGTCCTGTGTCCCCTGTCCCAGCAGATCTATACAAAACCAGTAATTTGTCCCAGTTTTATACAAGAAATGTCCCAGGTGTCCCTATTTCTGACCAATCTGACCTGCCAACAGTAAACAGAGGAATAAATTGTTATTTTTTCAGGTAAAATACAGAAAATCTGCTTAAAAATTATGAAAACATAAAGGAAATGTGACTATACTGACTCACATAAGTGCAGAGTGCAGAATAATTTTCCTAATAATAATAATAATAATTATGCACTTGTTTCACAATTTTATTATTACCAACCACCACAAAACAGGCATGTCCAAGTTTTTTATTTTGAAAGTCTGGTCACTATATAACTGAGTCAGCTCTTTCTGGTCAGAATGTGTTAAAAAAAGATCAGATTAAAGTCTAATAAAGCTTCAGACAGAGAGGAGCCTACAATTAGCATCATACTTGCAGGAAATAATGATGACATCAGCTGCAAAGAATCAGTTACTCTCTTTATTTGTACATACATGGGGTCAGATAAAATAATAGTAGTTGTATTGCACATAGGGTGATCTATGTATATTTCAAAATGCAAAACTGGGACACAGCCAGTTTGGGGAGTTGTTGTGATTAAGAACATTATTAGGCACTCGGTTCATTCTCTGCTCACTTGACATGAGTCTTCTGGCAGTTTTCAAGCACAGTTTTCTGTATTTAGGAAAAAATATTTGGCAACATATTCACGTCTTTAAGTTGGTGGGATCAGATTGGTCAGAAATAGGGACACCTGGGACAGTTATTGTATAAAACTGGGACAAATCACAGGTTTTGCATAAATCCGCTGGGAGAGGAGACACGGGGCTCAAAACTGGGACTGTCCCAGGTAAATAGGGTTGTCTGGTCACCCTATCTTAAAATCATCTGAAAACTCAAGCAAAAAATATGACATGGATTTAAATAGCACATTTTCAGGAGCCTGTGATCAATACAAGTGTTCATTGTCCTGTTTAGGAGTTTGATTTGATTGAAAGCTACTATCTGAAAAATTGGGGACGTCTGGTCACCCTAATTGAAGATCATCTGAAAACTCAAGAAAAGATACAAAAATGGATTTAAACAGTGTATATGGGCCCAGCTAAAATAGGGTGACTGGATTTTCAAAATCAAAAACTGGGACACCCTCAATTTGTGGTGGTTGATAATAATAAAATTGTGAATCAAGTGCATAGTTAAGGAAAGTTGTTTTGCACTCGGCCCATTCACGACTAACATTTTTGTCAAGTATAGTCACATTTTCTTTGTGTTTTGGTCATTTTTAAACAGCTTTTCTGTATTTTACCTAAACAAATGACAATTTATGTCTCTCTTTACTGCTGGCAGGTCAGATTGGTCAAAAATAGGGACACGTGTGACATTTCTTGTATAAAACTGGGATAAATCAGTGGTTTTGTATAAATCTGCTGGGACAGTGGACACAGGGCTCAAAACTGGGTAAACAGAGACATCTGGTCACCCTTAATTGCACTTGCTTGTCTCCCGTCTCGCACGTGCGTAAGTGCGCCCTCTGGCGGACGCACGGGGCGGTGCTGCTGTGGGTGTGCTGCGGTCAGTGGCCTCATCACAGCGGACACAGGCGGCAGGACACAGGGCTCCGGGTCCAGTCGCGTCTCTGCAGAGGACAGTCTCCTTCTCTCACTTTTACGGAACAACATCCGAAAAAGTCCGCGATCTAAAACCACAAACTCAACTAACCAAAGCTTTTCAACTAGTAGCAACGAAAACCTGTTGAGCTTTGCGTTTTTTTTCTTTTAAAAAATCCACTATTTGAAGCAAACAGGAAACGCAGCGGGAGTTGGCAAAAGTTTTACTCACCTTACGAATCGGCAGCCTGCAGGTAAGACTGCGTTATCTGCACAAACTGTACATTTTAACGCAACTTTTCTATTTTTAAACTTATTGTGCACCATTTTGTGTACGATTTGTAATTGTAAGTCACGTCCAAGTCCCGTTATTTACACGTTGGAGGCGCTGTATTACTCACGCTAGATTTGGCGCAGGTGTCTCGCCATTGTCCCGTTTTCTCGCGTGAAAAACGTGTTACTACGATGTTAATACGGTTCATTTGAGTGGTATTATTGGATTATCACTGCTAGGTTTTTGTAATTAAAAAGAGAACATTTATACACAAGTGATTAAAGAGTTTGGAACAGTTTTTACGCACGGTGGACCATGTAGGCAGAAGTGCACCACCTGTACGTTGTGTGTTTGGAGCGGCTGTTTTATATTCTCAGAATTAAGATTATTATGCAAAGTTTAACTCTGAGATGAATGCTGGCTGAGTACTGTTCATGGAGATAAGTTGGACGTTTCGAGATGTGATGAAGAGGTTGAAAGACGTTTTTTTTTTCCTGATTAACCACAGTGAAACCAAAATATGATAAACTAGGACTAATTAAAGGTACGCTATGGAACTTTTCAGGTTGGGTTACATTACCTACTTGTTGTCATTGAGATGTTATTAGATAAAATGTTGCACAGTATGGCATTGGACGCTGTTTCTAGCTTTAATTTGTTTTTAACTTTTAAAATGTCTTGAGAAAGCTCTATCACTGGTAAGAGGCAAATAAATGTTTTTCTTTTGTATATTTTTTTGTGTATTATCTTAATGATTAACGTCCAAATTCTTAAGAGTGTACAGGTTATTTATTAAACTTTTTTTTTTTTATTTTTTTATTCAAATACTATTTAATGTCATCATCTTTTGAAACCTGACATCATTCCAAGTGCCCCTGCTGTGCGTCTGTACCCCTGTTTAGGAAATGCTGCTTGACTCTACATATACCATAAACATAGAGGGAAAACGTGTGTAGAATCCTTCAGTCGTCCAGGTAGAATCCATGGCAAAAGGAGAAATTAAATTTGTCAACTGGCCAAATTAAGATTGAAAACAACACACAGAGCACTAGGGGTGTGCAAAAATATCAAAATATCGATATATTGTATTGTTTAAAGTGATGATGTAGTATCAATATTGTGGGCTGCTGTATCGACATATCGCCAAGAGTATTTTTTTGGTATATTTTACTGAATTATTATGTTGAAGCGCTACAGTTTTGTTACTTGTTTAGAGGAAGGAAACGTTTTATGCGACACATTTGACATTTTCACTGTTTTGATGATTAAAATGTTTGTGTTTCATATTCACTTTTTTATTTCATATCAAATAGATTTTAAATATATCGTATCGAACAGAAAGTGCACTGTATCGAGATATATATCATATTTTGGGCTATGTATTGAGGTATGTATCGTATCGGCAACTTCTTAATGATACTCAGCCCTACAGAACACAGAATCTACTCAAATAAATTATGGGAGGACCAAATGAACCTCACGGGATGAAAGTCAACAGGTTTCTGTAGGAGTGCGGGACTGTAGACTGTATTCTGTGTATTGTATAGTGTACAGTGTATAGTATATAGTGTATCGTGTATAGTGTATAGTGGTACTTTGTGTGTGTTTTGAGCAGGTCTTGGCTCGTCCCTGTGTGGGCCAGTGGGTCAGTGCCTGCAGCCTGGAGTCCAGATGTGGGCAGAGTTAGAGAATCCAAAAATGTTACTCAAGTGAGAGTAACATGACTTCAAAGTAACATTACTCAAGAAGAAGCACAAAGTAGTGGTCTGAGAAATAACACAAGTGAATGTAAAAAAGTATCTGGAAAACTACTACTCAAGTAAGTGTAACTTAAAGAGTAACTGTCAGGAAATAACACCTAATATATAGTTTAAAGTCAACATATTTGGATGGATAAAACATTAATAATACATTACAAAAATGTGAAAAATAATCATCTTGATGGAAACAGTGCAAGAAACATATTTCATATTGTCAACATAAAGCTTTTGTCACTTGTAGACTTTCTCAAAACTTTTAATCAAGTCAGAGTACTGATAAAACTGAAGTAGGAGTAAAAGTACGATTTCTAGTGAGTACTACTGCCCTCCTCCGCAGCCCTCCTTTTTGTTTTGGTCAGATCTGAGTCATGTGACTGAGCCGTGGATCAGAGGAATCCGTTCATGAGCAGCAGATGAGTGAAGCTGTGGGCGACTGACCCAAGACTCACCCAAATATAAGAATGAACAAACAGAAGCACGTGCAGTGGATTCAGCTTGAAATAATACAATGATTATTATGTTAGTTGATTTTGATTAAACTGTTTGTTTAAAAATGGTTTACTGGGATTATTTTGCTCTATTGTTTTATTGTTATGTGGCATAAAATACTCTCAATTTTATCGTTTACCTCAGTATTTTTATGCAGCAACATATCGCGTTTCAACATTTGGTATCATGACAGCCGCAATTATAGCCACAGCTGCCTGGGCTAGACTGACTGAACCAAGGCTGCCATTACTCCCTCCGACCACCACTCATGCAAAACAACACATTCATTCTAGGGTGAAGTGTGTTGCCTAAAGTCACAATAACAGTTTGCACTACAGCCACTACTGCCCCTCTCCTGTCCATGTTGCATCATTTTGAGTTGACATTCTGATTCTAAACTACATCTGATTTACCTGTTTCATAATAATTAACAATACTTAATCAGAGAAACGTCCAAAAGTCCATCCAGAGAAAAGTCATGTGCCTGCAGCCCGAGGTCGCCCTTTGAGAATCACAGTTTGTTATCAGTAAAGCCGCCTGCAGATGAAGTGAGATAGAAACACATGTTTTTGACAGCTTGGACCAGAATCAGCAGAGATCTCTTTTATCTAATCTTATCCTCTTTGATAAAATGTGCCCTGTCACTGCTTTAACCTTAGTTAAAGTTACTCCAGTGTTGAGATGGAACCTTGTGAACTTCTGGCTCCATAATTCATGAGACTTCCGCTGAAACCTGAGCACCTGCCCTGGATTTGAGTCAAAGGACGTTATGAGAAACATACGTCACTGCTGAGTCACTGCTGAGTCACCGTTGCGTTGTTGAGCGGTGCCCATAGACTGTAAATGGACTTATGGGGGCGCTTCTGGCTCCATCGCCCCTCTCTCTGTAACGTGCTCTACATGATCCTGGTGTTTTTATTTTACTATTTTGTCAGCTCCTATTTCGCTCCTGTAACTGCAGGCCCCTGTGAGCTTCATTTGACTGGTGCCAAATGCCATGGGTGACGTCACACTCCATCAGTCCACTTCTTTATATTATAGTCTATGGTTGTTCCATGAGCCAGGCCTGTCATTATTACAAATTGTCAGAATATAATGCTGAAGAAAATCTAGATTGTGAAAAAAATTGTATTGTAACTGCACAAGGCCGAACGATTTTAATACTAGGATTCTGTTGATGATCACAGTTCAAGTTAGTGATGGGCATGATTAGTTGATTAATGTGCATAGTGTAGCGTGACCAAACAGGGGTCCGTACATGTGTCTCTCTGCACTCAGAAGGAGCGAGACACAAACAGTCTGTCAGCCTGCAACGTGCTGAAGAGCAAATGTGTATTTAACGATGACTTGTACAAGAAATTCCACACTTTCCGTTCTGGTCAGGACAATTGTGAGGCCATGTGCACAGTGTACAAAGCAGCACATATGTTTCGGTGTCAAGTTGGAAAAAGCTCATCAGGACACCGAAAACATGAAAGAGCTTTGCCAGGTGAGAGTCGCGCAATGTCGATGACGAGTCCCCACCTCCCACCGCCCGTACAGTGTCCTGGTTTTGACAAACACAAATATGGTCGCACTAACCTGTATTCCACTGAGTCGTGTCCTTTAATCTGACAGAAATGGACCACATCAGCGCACAAGAACTGTTTTTTTCTTCGCTTAGTTTATGCAAATGAGCCATGTGGTTTTAAGTTTTGTTTCCGTGAGACTTGTGCAAAGCTGCATTAAACACATTATAATGTCAAACGGGCTGATGTGGCTCTAGAGTGGTTACGGTTTATATGTCGTAAAGTTGAATTTATTTATGCAGATTAGTAGTGCAGATAGTAATAATAATGATGATCATTTTAATATAAACATTTTAATGATTAATCGATAATCTATTGTTAATTCTCCCGACGATCGATTAAGAAAATGTAATCGAATGCCCATCCCTAGTTCAAATTAAACAGAGGAATTGACAAAAAGATTGAAATATGAACTGACAAACTAATGCAAGAGTTACATTTCAGATCATGTTTGCACGGATCTAAACTACAGGGTGAGCAGAATATTTTGTTTGTGGGGGAAATTATGGCACTTGAAAAACTGCAGCCTGTGCGTTTTGCTAATTCTGTCCATTCAAATTGATGGATTAATCATGTTCTTAATCTTTTGACATTATTAATGAATTACAGCGTTGTTGCCTCTCCACAGATCTGACCTATAACATGAACATAAAAGTTACATATTGCACTTTTAAGACAATAAACAGTCACCCATCAACTTCTTTTCTCACAGTAATAACTCCTAAACCCCCCAAACGCAGGATTAAATGTTAAACTGTGAGTTAAAGAAAGGCGAGGTAAAGTGACACCTGCCTCCCTCTCCCTCCGCGCTCCCACTTCAGACAGAGCTGCTCTTGTCCACTCCTCCCTCGTCCACGGCCCAGCTTTTTCCAAACTGAAACCATGACAACGCTATTCTGGTGAGGAGCAGCCTTGACTTTTGGCCCCGAAACAAAGGCAAAAAAGTTACAGATGGCGACAGAGGAGGGAGAGAGAAAGGGGGGGAAACGGAGAGAGAGGGGGAAAAAGAAGGAGAGAGAGACTAAGGAGAGGGGGAGGGAAAGGGAAAAAGAGGGAGCGAGAGGAGGGGGAGAGAGAAATGATGAAGAGGGTGAGACTGAGAGAAGGAGGGAGGTAGAGGGGGAGAGAAAGATAGGGGAAAAGAGAGAGAGGGGGGAAAAGAGGGAGAGAGAGAGAGTAAGGAGAGAGGAAGGGAAAGGGGGAAAAGGGAGAGAGAAGAAGGGTAGAAAGAAAGGAAGATGATAGATAGGGTGAGACAGAGAGGAAAGGAGGGAGGTAGAGGGGGAGAGAAAGAGAAGAGGAAGAGAGAGAGGAGGGGACGAGAGAGGGAGATGGATGGAGAGGGTGAGACAGAGAGAAAGGGAAGAGGGTAGAGGGGGAGAGAAAGATGGGAAAAGAAAGAGAGGGGGGGAAAAGAGAGAGACAGAGAGTAAGGGGAGGGAAAGGGGTAAGAGGCAGAGAAAAGAGCGTTATAAAGAAAGGGAGATGGATAGATAGGGTGAGACAGAGAGGAAAGGAGGGAGGTAGAGGGGGAGAGAAAGAGAAGAGGAAGAGAGGGGAGAGGGAGAGAGAATAAAGGATGAGAGGGAGAGAAAGGGGGAAGAGGGAGAGAGAAGAGGGGTAGAGAGAAAGGGAGTTGGATAGATAGGGTTAGACAGAGAGGAAAGGAGGGAGGTAAAGGAGGAGAGAAAGATAGGGGGAAAAGAGAGAGTGAGGAAAGGAGAGAGGGAGAGGAGCTAGAGAGAAGAGAAAGTTTGAGGATGGAGGGAGAGGGAGAGGTAGAGAGAGATGGTGGAGTGAGGAACTGAGAGTGCGGCGCTGGTATAGAGAAGGAGTGAGGAAGAAGGACAGAAAGAAAGAAAGAAAGAAAGAGAAAAGAGTAGTTAGAGAAGGAGAGAAAGAGGAACATGTGAGTGAGGAAGAAAGAGAGGGCGAGACCGATACAGGTAGAGGAGAAAAGATTTGTAGAGGTAGAAAGGAATGTAGTGGAAGAAGGAAGAGAGGTAGGGATTAGGGAAGAGAAAAAGGAAGGAGCAGTTGGGAGAGGTAGAGACAGTGAGAGAGGGGGGGAGAAGAGAGATGGAGAGAAAGAGCTCTGTGAAAGATGGCTCGTCCTGGCAGAGCTACAATAGTTTGTGTCTGAGCTGGAGACCTGCTCCACAGAGGCTGACACGCAGCACAAAGAGCCCAGAGTTATGGCTCTGATCTGGGGCACTTTTACAGAGACTCCCCCCCTCAGATGCTCCAGCCTCAATGGACCGTGTCGCCATCGTCCCGCCAACATGTCCGCCGCTGGAGCTGTGTGGGGCTTCTGTTACATAATACAGGACTGTAAGCATAAAGTACTGGGATATTACACTGATCCAGCTTTTTCAGCTCTGATACCGATATCGATACTTTGACTTTCTGATGATAACTGATACACTACCAGTCAAAAGTTTTAGAACACTTTCATTTTTCCAGTTATTTATTACAATTCAAATCATCCAAATCCAATGAAGAGCTTGAAATGGTACAAAGAGAAGTACTGAACAGACAGAGATGAAAAGAAAAGATAAAAGATACAAAACACAAGTCCAAGCTCAGCCAAAACTACCTCAGGAAAAAAGAACAAGATGGTGAACTTGAAAACATGGAGTGTCCAGCAGCGCAGTGTCCAGACTTAAACCCCATGGAGCTGGTTTGGGATGAACTGGACAGAAGAGTGAAGCAACCTACAAGTGTCACACATTTATGGAAACTTCTGCAACAGACATGAGAAGAACTCTCTGAACAATATTTGATTTCTGTTGTAGAAAGAACGAGCCCCGAGTTCAGCTGTTATATCTGCCAAAGGTGGACACTTTCATGAATCAAAAGTTTAGACTATGTTTTGGTCAACAGTAAACAGTAAAAAACTGGAAAAAGTGTGGTGTTGTAAAACTTTTGACCAGTAGTGTATTTCTTTAAAATGCAGTTAACTCATTACACAAGATCCATTTGTGTAACTTTTATTTGTCCTTCACAAACATAATTACTGAACAGCTTTGTATGGATGACAGTTCAAACATGAGGCCAAAATCAACTTATAAATAGTTATTACATCCTAGTAAAGGCCCCACCAGGATATCAGTTTAACAAATATTATGGAACAGATACCTAATATTTCAGTATCGGTATCTGTGATATCTGGAATAGGTTCATTTGTAAACTTAAAGTACAGTTTTACTTCATCTTGTGGGTCTTGTCATGGAATGCAAATGTTGCTACTTAGGGTTGAGGAGCATTAAGAATTTGCCGATACATACGATATGATACATATCTCAATACATAGGTCACGATACAATACATTTCTTGATACAGTGCACTTTCAATAAATATATACAATATACAATTGATATACAATATACAGTCAATACGATATATTTCAAATCGATTCAATTCGGTCCAATAAAAAGAAAGGCAAAATCATGGCTGTGACACTAAAAGTCTTTGTTAAACCACTTTTTGTGCAAAGTTCATATGAAACATAAACATTTTAATCCTCAAAACAGTGAAAATGTCAAATGAGTCACATAAACGAGTTTCCTTCCACTAAACAAACAACAAAACTGTAGTGCTGTAACAAATAATTTTGTAAAATATATTAAAAAACCTTCTTAGTGATATATATCGGTACAGCAGCCCATGATATCAATACTGTATCATCACATTAAATGATACAATATATTGATATTTCAATATTTTTGCAACGCCCTATTGATATTATGATATATGGGCAAATATAATTTAACATCAGGGAAAAAGTCCACCAAAAGACAGTGCAACTGTGAAGACGTACAGTAGAGTCCAACCAGGAGCTGTAATCTGCAGAGGCATATATTTTGTTAATGGTTGTTTTACACTGCAGGGTGTATATGCTACCCTACCTACCTACCTCGCAATACTGCAGAATCTACTAAAAAAAGTATAATACAGCAATAATGTCTTAAAGGTGATGGGCCTCTCACTTGAAAATGTACTCAGTGCAGCTTTAATAGTTTGCAGTCTGTGCGAGATCTGTTTCTTGCTCGTTCGCAGCACCAGTTCTGTGTGGTAATACCAGCCTGCGTGAGCAAAGAAACGGCTGTGATATGAAGTGCATTGCTGTCAAAGTATTTCACAATGCTGAGGTTCAGGCTGTGGTGCTTTATTGTCCCTGGAGGAGGTTTGCTGGACTCGTTATCTGTCAGAAAAGAACGAAATCACCAGAAACAGATTGTCCTTTTATTGTCCTGTGATTATTGTAAAGTGTGTGTGTTTCCAGTGTTTCTGAACCAGGAGTGATGAGGTAACACTCAAAGCAAAGGTTTAGGTTCCATATTTGACCCCGAGCAGGACTTTTAATACATTTTTTTTTTTTTTTATTTAAGTCCATCTTAGAGAAAATTACTTAAATTAGTTAAAAAATTCAATTCATAATCAGCTATTATAATCGTTTTTATTTTTAAGTTGAGTTTTACTTGAAAATAAAGTCCTTTACATATTTGCTTTGTACTTAACTGAACTTGCCCTTTATTATTATTATTATTATTAATCTATCTTGAATGACCTGTTATAATAAAAATGTCAAAGCAGTTAAGAAACCAAAATTATATTGTATGATTAATCTTAAGTCAACTCTCTTCAGTTGCATGAAATAATAAATAAATCAGCAGTTTCCTTTCACAGAACTGTTGCCCAGGTTTCACCGAATAGTGACCTGAATGAGCCCAGTCAGAACCATTGTTTGTGTTAAAAGTGTCATTTATTGTGTCTTTAAACGAGGCCTTGTACTTTAGGTGCTGGCTCTATGCAGCATGTTCGCCTTGCACCCTACAGCCTACAGTCCATATCAAAGTAAGAATGTAGAGGAAAAAAAAAAAAAAGCTCTAATTTGTTACTATTTCTTGTTGTTGAACTCAATTCCCCGAATATGATGCTTGTTTTTGCAGAATTGTCCTTGAAAACTTAAAACTTACTCACAAACAGTTGGAAACAATGTAAAGTACCAGGATGTAGCTGTTCAAAGCGTGTGTCTGCGCTGTGGGGGTGGAAGAGGATAAAATGGACGCATTGTTTCTCCCTCTCTCCTCCTCCTCCTGGTGCCGACATCTCTGTGCCTCAAATCTAAGGTCACCACAGGAGGGGGTGGGACACATTCACAAAATGAAAATCTCTTCATATTGTTTTAATTGTCTCAAGACTCATATTTAGATGATCATATGTCCATGAGAAAAGATCTAAAATGATCTCTACATGTCTTTGTTGAAGGTCTGGCATTGCACAAAAGTGGCTGCTCTAGTTATATGACTATTGAATATTGATATTTTCTCAGCTAAAAGCGTCAGCACATGGTAACAAACAGCGCCGTGTGATGACGTCCCCAGTTCGGATGTGTGCTTGAGCATGGCACAGTTCTAAAGTCCTAGTGTGAGTGCACCCATAGTCCACTTCTTGATACAGTCTTACTTCCGATACATGATGACTGTTTACTGTGTAGCAACAAATACCTGGAAAAATCAGGTCAGTGCAAAACCGTTACCCTTAATGACACTCGATCTGAAGTGGTCAAACATTTACTGAATATATTACTAACCTGCTCACACCCTCTCCATATCTGCACATTAGTCATATCAAGGCTGGACAAGGAGCAGACAACTTCTGCAACTCCACTCAGACTGCTTTAGACTACGTTTCTTATTTGACTAAACATTTTGAGTAGTTTTTTCTATTTTTATATTTTGGTGAAGATTACAATTTTAATTTCTGGTTGGTTGGACACGAGCAGCAGACATAGAGGTAATTTTGTAACCATTACCTAGCAACCTTAATGTTAACAAGGGTCAAATGTGTCTAAATTGCACAATAGTTAGGATTAGGCTAATGAAAATAAATTACAACACTTTTATTTTGTTAAATAAAGGTTTAAACAGGAGAAGTGTCTTGAATGGTTTTGATGGGACTGGGCTTTATTTTGGTTTTTGATAGAAGTTTCAGTGTTGATAACATAGGTAGAGGTATGCTGTTTCAGCTACTTATATGTACTTTTCTACTTTTAGTCAGATTTTTTCCCCATAAACTGACTTAAAGGTGCATTGCGTAACTGGTGGAGGCTCCATCAAACATTAAACCTTTTCTCCAAGTTACGGGTCAGATCTGTGACCCCGTTCACAGTCAGAATGCCTCTTTTTCTAGGTATTTTTGAGTTATAAAACCACCTGTAAGTGAATAAATGTAAAGTAGAGCTGTTTAATGTCATACTGTGGAACATTCCAGGCAGAGCAATGACATATTCATAGAAACAAGAGGTGACGGACCCCCAATTAAAAAGTTACACCGTGCACCTTTAACTGATATAAAACTATGATAAATATTAACTTCAAATACGACCCCACCAAACCAAGTCATAATTAGAAAAACATAATAACTTGTCTCTTTAACAATGTGCTTTATTATTTTTTTTGTCTTTCCAGCTTCACCATGTTTGACAAGCAGCACTACGACAGCCCCCCGGTGTACACCCCACCCTCCAACAATGGATATGGACCCCCGGGCAGCTTCCAGGACCCCCAGAGCGAATACAACCCCTACCCGCCTCCCCCTGGCTCCTACTACATCGAAGACAAACCCCAGCACTTTTACAAATGGCTCTCACCCCCTGGAATTATCAAAGCCATGATGGCCACCGTCATCGTCCTGTGCGTGGCCATATTCGCTTGCGTCGCTTCTACCCTGATGTGGGATATGCAGTACGGATACGGCGGGATGGGGTACTACGGGTCAGGAATGGGCTACGGAAGCGGGTACCCTGGCGGCAGTTACGGTTCGGGGTACGGTTCGGGGTACGGCAGCTACGGCGGTAACTATGGGAGTTACTACGGGTCCTACATTTCTCCATACTCGGCCAAAACGGCAATGATCGCTATGGCGGCGATTAACTTCATTATATCTCTGGCGTTTTTCATCACGAGCTTCTCCAAGTCCCCCACTGTGCGCAGTCGGAAGTACTTCCTGGCCGTGCTCATAACCAGCATCATCATGGCCATACTGCAGGTAAGACATGTGACTTCTCTTTCACTTCCTGTTTTGTGTTACTATGGCGACCAGTCGGGGGTAACAAATAATGGCTGTGTCCGAATATCCATCCTCTGTGTTATTTTGAAACTGTGAATACACTGCTTTTTCTTCTTAAAATTCCTTGACCAGACCGAATCCAAAGAACTGAGATTTTAAAGTGCTTAGAGCTGTTATTTCATCATGTAGTCTGCACTGAAATGGAGCAAAGGATCATGGTCTATGTAGTTCCCTCTGTTTTTTAGTTATTGCTGCACCATAACTCTTAATTTAAGCAAAGAGACTTGTAATTCAATACATTGTGATGGTGCATGATATTATTGTAAGACCTATGACGATATGATATTAAGATATTTTGGTTATTGTTACATCCCTACTGTTTATCAGAATATATATAGTGCGTTCATTCACAAAACGACATGGATGCCCAGGTCACATGACGTGGCGTCTGGCTGAACAAAGTCTGAAGGATAAACTCTGATAAAACTTGATTTCCGTCATAACTAGTGATCAAATCAATCAGACTGACACATTTATGGACTAATAATAACCACACAAGTTTCTGTCATCCTGAATCTGACGCACACAGGCTGGATTATTTGTTTTTTATCTGAGATGTGGAAATTGATCTTGACAGCTTGAACAGCTCAAGGCTCACCATCTGCTAACTCTAGTAACTTTACACATCAACAGTTTATTTAAGAGTGCATCAGAAGGGATCAATAGTGTGATAAAATGCTGCTGCCGTGTCCCGTTAAACACCTGTCTCTGTCAAATATTCAATCAAACAATAAAACTTAATTTGTAGAGCCCTTTACAACACTCAAGGTGAGCAAAGTGCTTCACATTAAAATCAACACAATATAAAAACAGGCAAAACATTAAATAATGAAATAGTGGCATCTAAATATTGACCTCCATACTGACAATACAAGTATTTATAGACCAATAATAATCATCCAAGTTTTTGTCAAACTGGATCTCACGCCACAGGCTGGATTATTTGATGTTTAACTGAGATGTGGAAATTATTGATCTTTTAACAGCTCAAGGCTAACTCTAGTAACTTTACACAACAATGATTTATGTAAGAGTAATAAGCAGGGATCAATAGTGTGATAAAACGGTGCTGCTGTGTCCAGTTAAACACCTGTTTTTGTCCGCTGTTGTTTTCCAACTCTCACAGTGCATTGTGGTCTATATTGACTGGTCTAGTGTACAAGTACAAATAAAAATTTAGAATATAGAATCTACAATCTATAGGCTTCTTTCCTCATCAAAAACAACTTCAACTTAACTCGGAGATTCAAGGCCAATATGCTAAAAAGTACAAATATTGACCTCTAATTAAAACTGCTTGACTCTTTTATGCTCTAATCCAGTCCTTTAAAATCAGCAGTGGGTTGGTTTTACTCATAAACCGCCATGTTTCTTTTGACTTTTTATTGATTAGTCTGTGTGTCAATATTGGAGATTGGTAATAGTGGAGACATGATTCCAGGCTGTACGTCTTTGTCAAGTATTATAAAGGCTTTTCGGGCACTGTTTCTCAAACCGTGGTGCATGTACCTCTGATGTACCTCTGGCAGTACTCAAGCTCCTTCAGGTGGTACTTGGACAGCTCTTCGGTTTGTTTATTTGGCCAATTAAGAATAAGATAATGAGATAATTGGATAATTTCTTGTTGAGAACTACAGTGGGAAATGTAGTCCGCTTTTAGACTTGGTTTAGCCATAGATTAGACCTGGCATGGTCCTGTTATAGACCTGCTTTAGCTCTGGTGGTACTCGGAAACGCAAATCTTTTCATTGGTTGTACATAGTGTGAAGTCACTGTTCTAGGACTTCTTGGGCAGACATAAATGACCAATGTTAAAGGTGCTATATTACACAACATGGACTCCTGTGAGCTTTAACCCATGTCAAAATGTTGATAACACATCAGAAACATACCTGGAGATGTGTTTTGTTTCATTCACACATGTTTGAGTAACCCTTTATTGTTAGTCTGTTTACATCTCTTTAGTTCAGTAGAGATTGGCGATTCCAGAGCTGAAATTATCCACATGATTTTGGAGAAGGTGTATGGTGTTTAAAAACACATTGGAGCACTTTCTGTAATACTACACAACATTACAAGGAGTGTTTTCAGTTTGAGAGAAGAACACAGCCTAAATATGCAGGATTTGTGTATTTAAACATGTGTGAATGAAAAAAAACACAACTTCAGGTATCTTCATCATGAGGAAGCAACATTATAACATAGAGAGAATATCCAAATCTGGGCCCTTTAAGGTGTCAATTACATAACATTGTACCCTTCTACCCCACGTTTTTACTCGTTTCCACTTCTAAACAGTGTCTTTCTTTCACCTGCAGGGCATCATCAGTATCGTGTACATAGTCGGCGTGAACCCGATGTCTCAGGGCACGTCCAGTATGATGTACAACCCCATGCTGATGATGTGCCAGTCCATGTACCAGGGCGGCTACTCGAACATGGGCGGGGTGGGAGGCTTCCCCATGTACAACCAGTACCTCTACCACTACTGCTTCGTCGACCCACAAGAGGTAAGAGATAAGATAAGATAAGATAAGAATGTGACGTTTTCATTTGCACATACCATTCTGAACTGAAGGTAATTTAAAACGCTGTAGCTGATTTTTACTGGTTTCAAAAATGTGAAAAACAGAACTAGTGCAGTGGTCCAAAGTTATTGCTCACTTACCTTATGCATTCAGAGCATCCTAACTATTCACATGAGGACTTTATGAGCATTTGCATTATCTTGTCCCTTAAGTAAATAATGCAAATACAGTACCGATATTTCAAAGCTTTCAGAGGCTAGAGCTGAGTTTTGCAGTCACGGTAAAGCTAAAACAACAACTAGCATGCTATTGTGCACTTCCTGATTATCGGACAATAAAACACTTTTATAATTAGATGCAGACGGAACACTGCAGACACACATTTTGACCTCAAGAGCTAATTATACTATATACGAATACTAGGGTAAATAAAAAACTATTTTGCTCAAATACATAGAAAGAAATCAACAGGGTTTGTAGGTCACTTGTTCTGCCCTTATAACTGACTCCCCAAATAGAACATATCCAAGGAACAATGTATTTCCTTGACCAGGCTTTAGAATCAGACCGTAAAGCGCGGTAAACAATGGTCTGACCCCTTCAAGTAGCTCGCCAAGGGATTCCTGATTATATGTATTGTTCTGGAGACAAATTGTGTGTTCATTACAATAGTAAATCTCTCATTTTGAGTCTAATTTTGTGCATTAATTAATGGCTAACAGTTTATTTTTTTAATGAGCGTTTATCTTCACCTCATCTAAGGCTCTTATATAAACAAAATGTCTAGTAGTAGTCACAATTAGTAGTAGCTCTCTCTAAGGCTGTGCAATTAACTGAATCTTGATCGCGATTTCAATTTGTGTGTCAAACGATCTCCAAACTCATATATCATATCAAATTGACAGGATAAAGCTTAAGAAAGGGATATTTTTTATATAAATAAGTATATTTATTTTATTTTTTTAAATATAGAGATTGTAGAACAGCTGGATATAGAGTTTATTTTGGATACATTTATGTTTTTAAGTATATTTTATTAATTTATGTTTTATACATTGCAAAACTGCTCTACGGTTCATATTTTATAGCCTATATTTATTTTCAGGTAGAATTTTTTTTTTGTGTTTTTTGCATAAATTATCAATAAAAAAGTGTTTTGTTTTTTTTGGGGGGGGGAGAAAAATGCTGACTAAATGCATCATGTAACTTAAAAATAATTGTTTGAATAATCGTGATTTTTTTGGGGAGTGAGAGCAATACACCACCGTAAATACACCACCGTACAATATTGACCAAAATAATCGTGATAATGTTTTTTTTCCATAATCGAGCAGCCCTAGCTCTCTCTCAGTTTTGTTTTGTGAAAGTGGCTTACTGGTGGAAAAAGGCTGGAGACCCCTGTTCTAATGTCTCTCAACTGCAGAATACTCTTCTTTGAATAGTCTCGTAACATTCAGAACAAAATATATACTGCAACTTCTTTTACCTCAGATAAGAGTTTGGTGCTTCGATTTTTGTTTTTCTTTTGTAGTTTATTTTTACAAAAATGGACCATGTGTTTCTCTGACTGGTTAATCCACCATGTCCATCATCTGAAATTGGGGAGACTATAGACTTAGACAAACTTTATTGATCCCTAAGGCAAATTTTTTGGACACAGTAGCTCCCAGAATATTATAATAACAAAGAGAAACATATGGATGGTATAATACATTCTAAATAAGTACAGAAATAGCAAGAAACTGGTGCCAAATAAGGCCAAACTATATAAATGTATATGCGCAAGTAAAAATAAAATACAGAAATATAGTGATCAAAAAATATTTCAGTTGTTTACAAGAGGTTTTGGCCGGTTTTGGCTGGCTCGGCAAGCAATATCAGATGTTAACAGTTTTTCCACTTAAGAAGTCCCTTATTTTTGGTAAACATTTTAAAAACTCCATGGTATACCTGCATGCCCATATATATTTGGTCATACCTTGGAAATTTCATATCATTGCATAATCATTTTGTAGATAGTGTTTTGTCAACAGTCAAAATTATATAATGACACTTTAATATCCTGGTCTGTCCTGGCTTAACCCTCTGGTCTCTCCATACCCGACTGCTGCTTTACGTAATTAAGATACTGATCTGAACGTACACATTTTCTCCATTACATTTCCGATTCCTGTGCTTTTCCTTTGTCAGGGAGTTGCCATGGTTTGCGGCTTCCTGGTGGCGATCGCTTTGGGAGTCGCCGCTTTCTTCGCTCAGAAAACCAGAGGGAAGATCTGGCGTTACGGAAAACCCAATATCTACTGGGATCAGCCTCTGGTCGGAGGGAAGGCTTCAGAAGGCAGAGATGTGGAGGAGTGGGTAAGGAATAACAGAATGGAAGATTATCTACTCACTACAGCAGGTTTTACATCGGATTTAGCTGGGAAAAAAATGACAATTGAACCCAAAATGACCCACACAGCTTACTGTCTAGACCCAAAGTCGGTTTTAATCCTCCCTGATTTGATTAGATGAAAGATTGCTCAACTATTGTGGTGGTCTGTTGTTTTTGTCCATTTAAATTTGGCATGTGCTACCAGAACATTTTGGTATGGCTTTGCGGTTCATTATTTTGAGTTTACTTAAAGGTGCGCTCTGTAATTTTTCTGGTGTGGGGTGTGGTAGCTACTTGTTTCTATGGTGATGTTGTTACTTTGCCTGAAATGTTACACAGTATAGCATTAATCAAATCTGTTTAGGCTTTTTCCTTATTGTTACTGTAATTGCTAAATAAGTGCATTCTTATTGTGAGTGGTGTCTCCTCTCCACAGATGTGACTTGAAATTTGTCTCTTTCTTGTCACCATACATGATACATCCAGATGAATACATTTAATGCCATATTGTGGAACATTTAATCAAAACAGTAACATCTCCATGGAGACAAGCATTAGAAAATGTACATAGTGCACCTTTTAAGACGTGTCTGCCACCTAGAATGAGTTTTTGAATAGATGCAAGATAGACAGGTCTACTGTGGAACTTAGACTTAGACTTAGACAAATTATTGATTCTCAAGGGTTAAATTATGTGGACACAGTAGCTCACTCATCACAATATAATAACAAAGAGTAAAAAATATATAATAACACTTAAAGACAGAAACTGGTCCACCCAAAGGACAAAACACTGAGCCACAAACAAAGCAATGTGGTCTACTCCATTCAGTGTAGTGAAGACTGAAGTGAACGCTACACTGGAGAAACAAACAGGCACTTCACAAGAGGATGTACCAACACAGACGAGAGAGCAATAGTGGACCTCAGTCTGCTGTACATCTCCACCGAAAAGCCACGCTTTTGAGGACAGTGAGGTACAGATCTGAGCCAGACAAAAGAATTGGTTTGAGAGAGGAGGTAAAGAAACTATTTTTGTTAAGAAAGAGAATCCTTCTTTAAACAGAAATGGAGGTCTCTGACACCATCTTTCCCCATTTACAACTCCATCCTCAAACCTAAATCAAAACAAACAAGAGCACAATAGGTGTAGCCAGATCAGGTCCAGAGGTGTGAAAGCACGTCTTATGGGCCTGAATGATTCTGTTAATAAGACCCCACACTCAGTGCAGTTCAATAGGTCTAGCTAACAAACAGAAACTGTAAACAAGTAGGTGTGTTAATTTCAGAGTAGTTATTTAGCCCCTCCCTGAAGACAGATATAATGAAGTGTCCACCAGCGTCTGACCAGAACTGAAGAATCAGCTTGGATGAGCTGCCAAACGTATATGACCAAATAAACTTTTGTCCAGTTTACAAATTGAATTTCTCCTTTGCCAAGGCATAATCATATAAATGTATATGTGCAAGTCAAAATAAAAAATAAGTGATAAAATATAAAATCTCAGCTTTATACAAGAGGTAATAGGAATACGGTGTAACAGTGATATGATTATTGAACGACAAACTCCCCCACCAGAAAAGTTACATAATGTACCGTTAAAGGAGCAAGCTAGTAATACTGGAGTGATTCACTACTATCACCACAGAACTACACAGAGCTGCTGATTGTGGCGCAATAATTATAGGGGAGGAAGGCACACTAAATAACCAGCACAAACTCTGAGATAAGCAGGTTTCAGGGAGTGCTTCATTTTTCTAGGAAACACTTGACACTAGTTTTGAGTGATAATATTTACGAGAATACACTTTTTAAAAATTACCGACCCATGCCGTGTTTGTATGCTGGTATTCGCTTTTAATCAAGCTACAATGTATTTTGTGTTTCTGTGCTGTCCTTGAGGTCTCAGCGTTCAGAAAATGTGATGTTTTTATTTGACTATTTTGCCGATAAATCAAGATATGAACATTAATAACAGACTTTGTTCCCAGAGATTGCCACAGGTTTGGTTAATTACTAAGTACCCATCCCCCTCCCCAGCCAATAATGTGGATGGGAAAGGGCGTTACCTTCAACAGCTTTGCACCTGATTGGTTCTTTGGTTGATATGAAACACATTTGCATTTCCAAATATGCTGGCCCCGATTGGCTTCATTTGGCTGGAGCCGAACATTATGGCGACTTCAAACGCACTACCTCAGTCTGCTTCTATTATCAGATGTAGTCACAGACAAGTGGGTGGAGATAGGGGGTAGGGGAAAACAGAAATTTTATTGAGCATTCAAACCCCAAATACAGAACCATAGAGGATTACTCAAACATGCATGAATCAAAACAAAACACCATGGGTTAGGGTTATCAAAACACGATGATAATGATGAGGGAACAGAGTTATAACCATAGACTGTATATATAAATGGACATAGCTAAGCTGCTGGACACCATGTTCCAAATAAGAAGTGAGCATGGGAGCGCTTCCGGCTCCATCGTCTGTGGCTCCAAATTACTTTATATTGGAAAAACATTGCCCCTCTCTCTGTAAATGCTGCTGCTAGTATCCTCATTTTGGTCTTAAAATGTTTGTATTAACTAGGGATGGGCATGATTAATCGATTAATCAATAATTGATCATTAAGAATTTAATCGATTACGTTAATTTTAATCGACAAACTGAATGTAGGTTGCTGTGCGTAGCGTGACCAAACAGGGGTCTGTACATGTGTCTCTCTGCATCAGAAGGAGCGAGCAAACACAAACATTCGGTCAGTCTGCAACGTACCGAAGCACAAATACGTATTTAACGATGATTTGTACAAGAAATTCCACGCTTTCTGTTGCATTCGGGACAAGTGTGAGTCCTTGTGCACAGTGTACAAAGCAGGAACATATGCTTCGGTGTCCAGTGGGAAAAAGCTTTGCCAGGTGAGAGTCGCGCAATGTCGATGACGAGTCCCCACCTCCCTCCCCCCGTACGGTGTCCTGGTTTTGACAAACGCAAATATGGTCACACTAACCTGTATTCCACTGAGTCATGTCTTTTAATCCGACATAAATTGACCGCATCAGCGCACAAGAGCTGTAGTTTTAGCTTTGCTGAGTTTATGCAAATGAGCCATGCAGTTTTAAGTTTCATTTCTGTGAGAGTTGCACAAAACTGAATTAAACACATTATAATGTCAAACGGATTGATGTGGCTCTAGAGTGGTTACGGTTTATATGTCGTAAAGTTGAATTTATTTATGTAGATTAGTAGTGCAGAAAGTAATAATAATGATGATCATTTTAATATAAAAACGTTAATGATTAATCGATAATCGATTGTTAATTCTTCCGACGATCGATTAAGAAAATTTCATTGAATGCCCATCCTTAGTATTAACCCGCTCTACATGATCCTGTTGTTTTTTATTTTGTCCGTAAATCAATTTCTTATTCCTAACATACCGTATTTTCATAAGCCTTCAACCCCATCAAAAAACGACTGCGCCCCACAATCCAGAGTACCCTATACACAAATCCACTCGGGTGTCCCAGCACGACTTCAGTAAACTACAAAGCTGCACCACCCGCAGCGCACACAAACATACACGGAGCAGACAATGACCGCACAGCGAAAAACACCCACAGACACACTCATCACTCCACGCCGACAAGGAACGGAACAGAGGAACGAACCAAAAAAGCGAATGCAATGTGCCACTTCTAGCGACAACTGAACAACTGAGTCACTGCGAACACGCCAACAATCCGTTGGTCCCAGACAGCACCCTCCCTACACGCCACAACTGAACAAAGCCCAGAGTCACCGTGAACGCACCAAACAAAGTCCCACTGACCCATCCAACTGTTGTGTTTCGTTTAATGTCCGGTGCGGTTTATTTATGAAAAAGTTTGAAAATAGACCATTCAAATGACAGTGCGCCTTATAATCCAGAGCGCCCTATAGTGCGGGAAATACGGTACTAATATAGGAGTAGTGGAGTCAGTGTGTCTAAAATGTATGAATAATGTAAGGTAATATATTAACTCAGCGCTTTTTTTTTTTACAGTTTTCTTTCAAAATTTCTCTACACGGTCACATGATTTCTGACGCAAATTTCTTGAGCTGAGCATTTCAAGGAGAGTCAAATATAGATCTATATCAGTTTTAATGGCAAAGTGCTGTTATCAGGACCCAAACAGAGCCCAGTGTGACTATCTTTGTCCAGGGTCAGAGCTGATAGGAACAGAGCTGTTTGCTGGAGCTCCACTACCTGGTTTCAGTCTGGATAATGATTAACCATAGTAGCAGATACAACAGTAGTGAGTTTCTACGGATTTTATACCTAAGCTCCAGGTAGATTATTTACTTGACATGACACCTTTTAAATGATGCCAGTTAATAGCAGTGGTGGAAGGTAATGAAGTACAAAACTAAACGTACAAAACATAACTGCAGTTTTCAGGTATTTGTAAGTGCATTTTACGGTGGATACTTTTACTTTTACTTCAGTACATTTGAGAATGTGTATCTGTACTTTCTACTCCACTACATTTTAGATCTGGACTGAAAAGTAAAAAGTATTTCTCTTAATGGTTTGAGACCTGCTGAAAAGGTTGAGACTTATTTGTAGCACATTTCATTTGAGTTAACGTCCCAAATTTGAGTAAACCAAATACACAAAAACATACAGAAAACAGGTAGAAAAATGAACAAATCAATCGAATCACTTAAAATCAGCTAAATTCTTTATCAGAATCACTACAGTTAATCCTTTAATTGTTCTAAAACTCTCTGCAAAGCACTTTTACTTTTTTACTAGTACATTTTAAACAAGTGCTTTAATACTTTTACTTAAGTAGAGTTTTTCATTTTTACTTAAGTAACAAAATTGAGTACTTCATTCACCACTGGCTAATAGTCAGTGGATTATAATGAACAGGGCTGTGGTGGGTATAGAACATAGAACAGGACAATAATACAGTAGTTTTATGATACTAGTTTTAGTACAGGAGCTGTCAAATACATTTTATGTGTTTAATTTTGAGGTAATTTGTGTAATTTTTCAAATGCTTTTCTCTGTAGATATGTTACTGCTTTGTTTGAATGTTTCACAATATGCTATTAAACCTTTCTAGCTTCATGGTGACCAAACAGGTCAGATCAGTCAGAATGCCTGTTTTTCTCTGTATTTTTGAGCTATTAAACCACCTGTAACTGAATAAATGTAAGGTAGAGCTTTTTAATGTCATATGGTGGAACATTCCAGGCAGATCAATGACATCTCCACAGAAACAGGCAAGTGACAGACTCCCAACCAAAAAGTTACACAGTGCACCTTTAAAGGCTCAAGTATAAAGCACTTATCTTTTTAGATTAGATTAGTGGAGTTAAAGGATTGTGTGGACAATAGTGTAATAGTAAAGAGTATAATAGTCCTGGTTTGAGCTTGATTTAGTCAAATGTAGTCCTGCCCTAGTCCTGGGTTAGTCCTGGAAGGGCAAATTAACATTTTTTACTCAAATGAAATCAAATTATTTCTAATTGTCAGTAATCAGCTTGGGTCTTTTTAAAGGTGAATTCAACAGCCAGTTCATAAAAGCATGTGTTTTGGAGCAGAGGTCAGACTGGCACTGACTTATATTGTGTCTTGTTTATGGTCATAAAATCAATACAGGAAAATATTATCTTAAAGGAGTTCAACCTGATTTTTGTTGTCTTAAAACATGAAAAACAGAACTAGTTCATTTGAACCGTTGGCAGTGGTCCAAAGTTATTCCTCACTTACCTAATAAATCAGTTTATAAGCACTTTTTACAACTTTCAGAGACCAGAGCAGAGTTTCGCTGACACGGTAAAACAACTACGATGCCAATGCGGACTTCCTGATGAATACAATAAAACACTTTATTATTAGAGACTGACAGTTATAGTAGCGTTATGACCTCAAGAGCTGCTTATACAATATATCTGTACTTGGGCAAGACAAATTTTGCTCAAATATATGGAGGAAATTGGGCTTTTAATGTTTTGAGAAGACATTTTATTAGCCTATCTAAAGTTTGCATGTTTTTATACTTATTGTGGCCTTTACAATTACAATCTTATAGCTTTGTCATCAACGTTAAATTAGTCCAATGAGATTCATTTGGTCTTCCGATATTCTATGTTATTAGGTTCTTTTTTTTTTTTTTTTTTTTTCAGACCTAGAGTGTTATTTCATACCTGACAGTTTCTTTTTGACAGTACAGACAGTAGCTTTTTGTCTGATCCTCATCCACAATACAGTACATGTTCAAAACTACAGTACAATAACGGGCATGGTTTATCTTGTCCTATTAAAACACGTTGTCCATGAGTCAGAGATTCATGCTGTTTACGTGTGACTCAGTGCATCGTGTGAAGGACTGCAGAGTCAGGGCCGCGTAAATGAGCCTCCTGTAGTAACAGTGTGATAACGTACCAGGGTCAGTGCTGAGGTCATCTGAGCTGCTCCATCACAGCTGAGGTTAAGTCATGGTTAAGTAATGGCCCAACTGTGGATGTGGTCATAGTGGATTCACAGTTAAAAATACACGAGCGCTGTGTCATGACATGCGCTGCCAATGTCCTGTTGTTGAATGACTGTAAAATATAGGCTGACAAAGCGAAAATAAGATACAAAAGGGCTGATGTTTTAATCTTTATGACTGCAAACGGCACCGTGATATACTGGTAATTGCTGGGCTTCAGATGACATCACGACATTGTAATAAATAATACTGATAATATTAATATAATATGTTGTTATTATTGTTATAGAAATGATCAGGTTCAGTGTTTGTGTATTTACCTTTTGGATATTTCATGATAAACTTCAATGTAATCAATAGGAAAATCTGTCATCATCGTATTCTAAAATCTGAAAACCACCGATAACGTGATAAAATATGCTACTGTTACTATGGTTACTAAGTGTGATATTAGTAATTATGTGAAAATTACTGATAGAAACTAGGGCTGGGTACTGTTAACATGTGCCACAACAGAACTGAAAAAGGTTATGGTACTACCAAAACCAAAAGTACTGTAAAAATGTTTTTGTTAATAACCAAACAGCTCTATAAAAAGTGCTACATAAAGTTATGAAGCAAGTTATGAATCACACCATAGTTAAATGATAAAAACTGCAGTGTTAATCAAAATAAATAGTATTTTATTTATTATCAGTATATATTAAGTTTTGTTGTTGTTGTTTATGAATATTAATACAGGAAAACGTACTACCAGGAAATGTAAAAATAACTGGAAGATACCCACTTCCCATGTGGAAACAGGATACATCTGTGATTCTACTTGAATGAAACCTAAGTCTAATCCAGTGTAATGAATGTAAATTACCAGCAGACATGGCCAGAAGATTTGCAGTGTTAGTTATCTTGTAAAATACGCACAAATGAAATGTCTGTGTGTATGTGTTTGTCTATAACCTGCTCAGCTATGATGCAATGACTTCTGCATTCATGGCAAACCAAAGACAAATTTCCATTCACTGTGTTGTTACTGCTGTAAAGTGTAACCTAAAAAGACTTAAATATTAGTGTAATGTAATAGATTGCATAAAAAATAGAATATATAATCACATATTATTTAAATGTGTGATGATTGGAGAAATGCCCTGTGCTGTACCTTTACCCCCTGAGCTCAGATGGGCTCAGGTTGTAGTTTGTTGGTTTGTCTGTTGTATCTGGTCTGTATGTGGTGGGTATCTGGTGTGTATCTGGTCTGTATATGGTGTGTATCTGGAGCAGTGCTGGTCCAGTGAGCTCATACACTGCCCTCATTCAGCATCCTGTGTCTGGGCCTGAGCTCACCACAGCACAGGGAAACACAGGGACAGGGACAGGGCTCTGCGCTGTTTAAAGCAGCTCCGGATGGATTGGATTGTTTTAAAGATACATGGTGTAACTGTCTACTAGCTGTTTTCCTCAGAATGTTCCACAATATGGTATTTTTACATCTTGAATGAATGCAAGATAGATACATTGAAAGGAGCACTTTGTAACTTTCTGGTTGTGGTCCATCACTATTTGTCTCCATGGAGATAAGATTACTTAATGGGTTCCACAGTACAACAAACTTATCTATCTTGCATTTATTCAAACATTCATGTTTTTATTGCAAAAAGTGTGGTAGACACAAATCTGATTGCAATATTGGAAAATCACAATGAGCTATTTCCCACATATATGTTTAATGCCATGCTGTGGAACATTCTTGACAAAGCAATACAATTTGCATTGAAACAAGCAGGTGGTGGACTCTCCACCAGAAAAGTAAAATAATACACCTTGAATCACTGAAGTATAATAAGATCTGGAAGGTGAACCCAAGATGGTGTTGTATTGTTTTCAATGGTCTGTGCTCATCAGATTTTTACTTCCACATTATTTCCTGAATACTGGGCTTGGGCTACAAAATGTGTGACATTAGAAATGTGCAGTTTTGACCAATCAGAGCGAGAGCTGTTAGAGTGAAGTGAGCGCAGGCTCAGAGCGGGACGAGGCTAACGCTTACAAAGCAAAATTTTAGATGCTTTGACTTTTTAAAAATTTAAAATTAAAAAAGCTCATATTGTAAAAATACAGAAGAATCCCTACAAAATCTAACCCTATTGAAAGCTGTTGATGCCCTGTCAGCCAAACATGGGCAGTTTGATTTATTTAAAAAATGCCTTGCGTTCTATGGGACAGTTCTTCTTGGGCCGAAGCTCCCGAGAGCTGCAGCACCTATAGAGCGTCCACTAATCGATTTCGCTCGTGGACAGACGGGGACTGTCTTATCCAATTCTTATTATAGATCCATCCCCTTAATACGATATGTGGAATGTGGAACATGTGGAACATTCCAGGCAAAGTGATAACATCTCCATAGAGAAAAAATAAATGCAAGATGCATAAGTTTAAAGCCATACTCTAGAACATTCTTCGTAATAACATCCCCACAGAGGAAGCACCCCACCAGAAAAGTTCCACAGTGCACCTTTAAGACAATAGCACAGATGTTATTGTGAGCCGTATCCTCCTCCGTGCTCCAGTGCTCTCAGGTCTATAGGCTGCGCTCTGGCCCTGCAGCTGCCGCTCTGAGGGGGCATTGTTCAGATTCTTGGATGAATAAACTCTTCACATGAGAGGCTCCGACCACAGGGGGCCTCCACCCACCTCCGCCCAGACTCTGCTGCTGTTCTGGGGTGAGGTCTATGGAGAGGGCCCAGCAAAACTCACAGGAATTTGGGCGTTTGGGGTGGTTTAAACTGGAGTAACTCATTGTGTAACTTACTTGGAAATCTGAAACATGCATCTGATAAAATTAGGCCATTACGTTTGACTTGGTTTATCAGTAGTTTTTGGGATTACACCGATGCCAGTATTTTTTGCATTTTTATAAAGGTTTGTCTTATGGTTTAAAACATGCCTGTTAATGTCCTGTTAATGTTCAAGGATCAAGTACCACACAAAACATGAATGGACTCAAGAAGAAATTCATTTTTTTCATGTGTTTGCATTTGCACATATACATATTCATTTTTGTCATGTGTTTGCATTTGCACACACAGCTGATGAATCATATCCATGACCAGAGACGAATGAGGCTCAGAGTTCAGTGATTTTGCCACTTCTTTAACCTATCTGTGGAGAGGCGAGCCTAATACAACTGTAATGAAATAAATGCTACAGGTTTGAATCTAATCCAGGTGTTGCTCAGAGGCTTGGCGTAGTTATGACGGTGCTCGATGACGTATTTATGTGGGTTGATGTAAACGAAAACTTTTTTGAAAATGATGCTGTGTGCATGATGTTATTTTGGAAAATGGAGGGAGGGAAATATTCATTTCTCAACATACCCGGCTATGTGTAAACTTAGCATCAAATGAGCAACAAAAGTGTAGAAAAGGCCCTTATTTAGAAGATTTTACAGCAAATGAGTTTTAATATTTTAATCAGTCTTTTTAAATAACATTAATAATAATAATAATGAATTCATCTTATACAACGCTTTTCTAGAAGCTCAAAGTCACTTTACAATTTGGTGCATTATTCAGTCACATTATACTTACTACTGCCAATCTGCGCCATCCACCAACACTCTCACACACACGCACGCACGCGCACACACACACACACACACACAGACACCACATTCATACTAGAAAATGTGGGTGAAGTGTCTTGCCCAAGCACAGAATAAAATTTTTGCCACTGGTGCCCCACTAAAAAGGATATTTGTAAGGGTGATTGTATTCCCTACAGTCTCTTATCCAAGCACTAACCCGGCCCGACCCTGCTTAGCATCTGACATAAGATGAGATGAGGCTTTGACAAGGAGGTTTGTTCACAATTATTGACCGTAGCCATGAAATTCTAATTTGACAATCTCCCAAACAACGATATATCTTTCTAGGCCTGTCACGATAATTACTATATCGACTTAATATATAAACACTGGAACAGTTTTTTTAAGGTCAGTATTTATTGTATTTTTCTTTGTGCTACTGGGAAATATTTGGTAATTTTTGGTTGTATGATAAGATTTAAGCTGTAAAAAGTTGAATAAATGACTTCCATGACGCATTACAGACACAAACTAAGTACTGACGTGTCATTCTGCCATTTATTTAGTGCAGCTCATGATTTTTTAACAATATTGTACATTTAGAATTATTTTTGTGGCTTAAATCTGCTCTGCTTATTGTGTCAGTGGCATAAATTTGTTTCAGTATTACATTTTTGTGTCTATATTAACTTCAGCAATATATCACACTTCAAAATTTGGCCTATATCTTTCACCTTTTTCCAGTATTACCAACCTTTAGTTTTATATACTTAACAATCTTCACACAACCTCCATTTTAGTTACAAAGACAATGATATCCTGTTTGTTTGTGTTATTATGGTCCCTTTGCCAGTGGTACACGTGACAACCTAGAGTCCCACTAACTAACATGTGATCCTTTATACTCCTGCGTGCCGGGGTCCTAGAGTCCTGTAATCATTGATCAAGTGTTTACAGTTTTAGTTTCAACCCTGAAAAGTGTCCACAGAGGAGGCTTCTCTGTCACTGACTGAATTCTTTGTCCATTGCAATTTGAGCTCTCAGGAAGAACCAGGAGATACAGATTAAGACTGGCATGTTTACATCTGGGACAGTGGCTTTTCACTGGACATGTGTTTTGCTCAATTTTAATTTCCAACAGGACTTTTGAACCAGACCAGGACTAGGCCAGGACTAGACCAGGACTAAACCAGGACTAGACCAGGACTAGACTAAACTTAGACTTAGGGCGCTTTCACACCACTAGTTCAATTATTTGGTCCTCACCAGGCAATAAAATAGTTAGTATGTAGCATATAGACTCCAGTGTGGTCCTTTCACACCTGCCAAAACTGGTCTCATTGACAAATATCCCAAGCTATACGGATTCGACTGCCCTCCCATGATGCATTTTGTATAGTTTAGTTTGTATAGTTTGGACCTACTATCTATGGTGTGGACCCGAGTTCAGTTTGCATTCTAACCAGAGGGACCGCACCAGAGTTTGGCATTTGTTGTGGAGTTCGCCGTAAATCAAAAGGACCAAGACCTCAAAAAAGAAGTGGTCTCGGTCCGCTTGATTTAGTGCGGATCCAAGTGTGATTGATGCTTTCACATCAACAAAAACAAACTGACCTAAGAGCTTTTGGTTCAAATGGAACGTTTGGTGCGCACCAACTACTGTCAGTGTGAAAGCACCCTTAGACTTAGACAAACTTTATTGATCCACAAGGGGAATAACTTGGACACAGTTGCATTATACACATCACATTATATTACAGTAACAGAGTAAAAAAAAATGGTGCCAAAAAAACAAAAAAACCCCAAACAAAAACAAAAAAGAATTAGACCTAAAGCACATCAAAACCAGGATTACTTAGTCCTGATTTAGAGGCATTTAGAGACATGGTTTAGTCCCAGTTTAGTCCAGGTTTAGTCCCGATGTAGTCCTTATTTTCATGTTTGCATTTGTAAAGTGTAAATGTAAACACTTCCTGTACTGTAGTTTAAAGTCCAGTCATCTATTATGCCTTTATGACTGAATGGCCCTTTCACTGTTTGATATTACTATAAAGTAGGTCAACACATCTGTCCTATATTACACAAAATGGACTCTTGTGATCTTTAAACCATGTTATAATGTTGTTTACTCATCAGAAACATACCTGAGTTGTGTTTTGTTTCATTCACACATGTATGTGTAATCCTTTATTATTAGTTAACAGCTCCTTTTACCTTTAGTTCAGTAGAGATTGGCAATTCAAGGTCTGAAATTAGCCAAATGATTCTAGTGAAGGTGTATGGAGTTCACAAAACACAGTGGAGTACTTTCTGTATTACTCATGACATCACAAGGTGGGACAGAGTGCTTTCTGTTTGAGAGAAGAATTTGAGAGAATATTTGTTTGTTAAACATGTGTGAATGAAACAAAACACAACTCAGGTCTGTTTGTGATGCGGAAACAACATTAAAAGAAAGATCAGAAAATTGCGTAACACGGGCCCTTTCAAAAACAACCCTTCAAACATTATGAGGCCATCCACCCATTGTTTCATCTCTCTGTTTGTACAGTGTGTAACTTATTTAACTTACTAATCATTATCTTACAGGACATAAAGTAAGTTAAATAAATAGCCTTTTCTTCATATGGTTTAGATGCTCGGGGTCATATTGGGGCCGTGGTTGTTTGTAGAACTTTACTGTGGTGAACCAAGCAGACAATCCTCTATTTAGAGAAGAGACATTACACAGCTCACTGCCTCTTCTAACCTCACTCATTTGTCTTGTAGAAAGAGTTAATTAGTTAAATTAGTTTGATTATTACCATGGTTACTCTTTACATGGCAAATATAATTGACCTACAACATTAGGGAACCTTTTTTCTTTTGTATTTTATTTTACTACACGTGTTTTAATTACTCAAAAAATATCATCAAACATCTCTTCTTACTTTTAATGGGTACGCCTCTCCACAGATTTGGTCTGTCTTCTTGACTTGGCAGTATTACCTGCTTGTCTTTATGGAGATTAATGCCAGTCTACAGAACATCTCAATTTTATTTATCTTTTATACAAAAAAAGTCCAGTGAAAGTATTACACAAACAGAACAATAACAACAACTGCACAGGTCCATATAAAATATTAAAAACAGGTGTAATTGTGTCTATAAATTATGAAATTGCAGGAGTGGCACCAATTTATCCCATTATAATTTTTTATTAATTACAGAGCCCTACTTTAAGGTAATAAAAGAGCTGATACACACAATATTTTCAAACATAAGTCTGGTCATCAGTTCTATGTTATCTGTATTTGATATCCTTATCTGCATCCACCGGCCTTTACCTGCTTTAATTCTTCAAAGAGGAACTCCAGTGACCTTAATAAAGACTGAATAAAAGTGGATAAGGTAGCCGATATGCCTCTTAATAATTTTGATTTCAAAGTAAACTCACTTCCGTTAAAGCGATAACTAAAGTCATCTGCTTCCTCTGACTGTTCATACCTCATTGTGATTGGTTAGATCCATCTGTCATACACTCAGAGCTTGGCTGAGGCTGACCAATAAGAGGAGTGGGAAAAACTGTTTTTGTGTGAGCTCAGAGCTGCATTAAAGAGTGAATCATGATATGGATTTGCCTAAAATAGTATAATGAGATCACAATTCAGTTTTTATCACCATATTGCCCAGGCCTAACTCTGAAAAACAATATACCAATTTAAAAAAAGAAATACATCACAAAAGAGGATAGTACAAGAACAACGATAATACTTTTTATCATAACAGGAAGATCTCGAAAATGCTGGACAGTAAAGCTACAGTATGTAATGATTTGCAAAAGAAAGTATATGCTTTTTCATGATGTGAGTGTTTACTGCGCTGAAAAACATGCATTCTTACTTGGGCTTGCATCTCCACAAACCTGACTCTTATTTAGCCTAGCCTCATTTCTTACAATTTTCTTAAAACATCTGTATCTTTTGGAGAATGTTTCGAAGTGTGGTTTAACTTTATATTTCCATGGAATTGTGCCAGAAAGTTACATACTACAACTTTAAGGGTGCACTGTGTAACCTTTTCAGTGGAGGGTCCGCTACCTGCTTGTCTTCATGGAGATGTTCTTACTTTGTCTAGAACGTTCCACAGTAGAGATTAAACCTATCTCAAGTGAGACAACAGACTACAGGTTACATTACAGGTCAGATCTGTGGAGGGTCGGCCCTATTCACAGAGAGAATTATTGTATTTTTTTTAAGCAACAGAAACACGTGGAATGAATAAAAGCAAGATAGATGTGTTTAATGTCATACCAACAACAAAACATATCCATGGAGACAAGCACGAGAGGGGATTCCACCAGAAAAGTTGCACAGTGCACCTTTAAAGACCTTGGCATAAACTGAACTACTTTTATTTGAGTGAGATTTCTGCTCCTTTTTGCTATTTATTTGTGTTTTTGCTGAGTCAGTTCCTGTTTCCTCTCCGCTGTAGGTGAACAATGTGGAGGAAAATCGCAGTATACAGGACGCTCCCACTCTGCTGGTGTCCGAGAAGGGGGCAGGGCTTCTCAACGCCTCAGCCAATAGCGTGCTGTCCTACCCCGCGGCCAGAACGGACATCGGCTCCTTTGATGGGGACACCTTCAACAACAATGAGTGAGTCACGCCCTGTGTATACACTGAGCCCCACTGTTAATATGGGAACGTGCTTACAGGGGCTCTCTCTGTAATAAGAAATTTGGATTTTTCCACAGAAATATTGTTCCTTTGGCTAAAAGATTCCACAGTATGGTCTAAAACTTAACTATCTCCATGGACACAATGTTCTAAAATATTATTTAAACTTTCTGTTCTCATGAAATCAAGCAGGTGATGTTCCACCTCCAGAAAGTTACAATACCATGTTAATATTGAGGAAATTTATAAAATAAATATAGGTGTGGGAGATTTTCGTCACCTGACAAGCTCGAGATCAAACAGTGACAGTCAATGCATGCACATTCTGTGGCGCAGTTAAGGACAGCAAAATGACTAGTGTTAAAGTATGAAAATTTGACAGTGTGTATTTTTCAAAGAACAGTGGATGACTGATTATTTTTTATGTTCAGTGTAAGGACTGTGCATGTAAAGAAAGTGTGGCGGTTTTCAAAGAATATAATCTGCGTCGTCAGGGTCAGGGTCATACAGTTCTGTTGACCCGAGCCCAGCCCCCATCACAATCAGGAGCCATAATTTGGTCCCCAGAGAAAAAAAGTTTGGTGACCCCTGATGTAAACCATGACCCTACGCTGATAGGTCACACTTCACTGTGATTGGTTAAATCCACCTGTCACTCACTCAACAATGCTTCAGGTATTTTAAAGGTCCTATGTTACTCAAAAGTGACTCTTGTGAACTTTCAGCCCTATTATAATGTTGTTACCTCCTCAAACAGCTACATTTTACCTTTTGTTGAGTAGAGATGGGAAATTCCAGGGTTGAAATTATCCATATAATTTTAGTTAAGGTATATGGATTTTAAAAACACTTTGGAGCACTTCCTGTATTATCACATGACATCACAAGGTGGAACAGAGTGTTTTTAGTTTGAGAGAAGCACTCAGCCTAAATGAGTGTGTGTTAACATGTGAATGAAACACAACACAACTCCAGGTCTGCAGGTGATGAGAAAACAACATTATAACATAGATCAGAAAATAATGTAATATGGGACCTTTACACTTAAACTCAATTGAAAATACTCGTTGACTAGTCCGCTACTAAAGTAATTGTAAGTTTCATCCCTTCAGACTTTATTACACTGACCTGCTCACACTGAACCACGTGACTCAGTGCAGCCATATCTAATCACAGTCTGTGCTTAAACCCATTGAAACATATTGTCCAAGTCCCAACTACAAGCTGAGACCTTTGAGCTGCTGCCAGATGAACTCGTGTTTATTGGACTGTACTGAGAATAGAAGAGACATGAAAACACTTAACAGCCTCTTGAAACAGCCCTTTAAAAGCTATTTTGATCTGTACTGACCTGGTTTAAGGTAATGACTAATTCAACTGCAAAACATGTCATATACTCTTGACTTGAGTAATGTGGTACTCTAGTGTTTTGTCATTCATTCATTCTTGTTGTTGTAGCTGATAACTGATATTTTTGAACATTAAAGTTCCTATATTACACAAAATTGACTCTTGTGAGCTTTTAGCCATTTTAGAATGTCATTACCTCCTAAAATACCTGGAGTTGTGTTTTGTTTTATTCACACATGTTTGAGTAACCCTTTATTATTAGTCTGTCTACATCTCCAGAGCTGAAAATACTCAGTTCCACCACTGAAATGATAGTAGTTTTCAAGTTAACAACTACCTTTTAGTTTTTGTTCAGTAGAGATTGGCAACTCCAGGCTTGAAATGATCCAAATGATTCTGGTGAAGGTGTATGGAGTTTAAAAACACAGTGGAGCACCCTCTGTACAGTCATCCCTCACTATAAAACGGTTCACCTTTCGCGGCCACGCTTTTTGATTGATAGCATTTATATAGCGCCTTTCAAGATACCCAAAGCGCTTAAATAAGATTGATTGATTTGATTTGATTTGATTGAAAATTTGATTTCACTTTTTTTTTGTTTTTAGCAATTTTGCATGCAATTTATTTTATTTTTTTTAACAGCCTATGAACACGCATTGTGTCCCTCCTAACTGGCTAAGGGACTGTAGATCATTGTCAATCAATCTCCTCTGTGCCGTGTCTCAGTACAGAATGTGTTCAGTTTGCCAAATTTACATAAATGTTGGATCTCTAGCACTGTGATTCTGAAGTGCCTGACAAAACTCACAATGTCGACGCAATGTTCTGCACCGACAAAAGGCCAATTTACGGTCCAGCGTCAAATCGTCTGCGTCATGGCTTAGCTAATTAGCATAAACAACGTGCTCAAAAAACAGCTCGCTCCTTTTGCCCTGACGCGGTTTAGCTTCTGTATAAAAAGGACACAGTCTTAAAAAGGAAACAACTCAGTGGAATATGTGTGTTCTTTCTGTGACAGAGGGATATTGTACTAATGGTGAGTCTGTTCTGTGCTTTTATTGCGTTAGAGATGGTTCATGTTAAACTTTTCAGAGATTATACATCTGCAGGTAGACTGTATATATGAATTATGAATGGACATATATCGTCGCCCCCTAGCGTTTTGGCGGTGAATTACTTTGCGATGCATAGACCTCGACGCAGATCCATAAATGAAAAACGATGGCAACAAGGCGACGCCTGCAGTGCGCGTTGAGTCGACGCAGAACTATACTTCACCCTAAAGACTCCTGTGCTCACACCCAAAAGGCAGAGGAAGATGCAAACCATCTCACAAAAAGTTGGACTTTTCCTCTCCTCAATCTTATATTACATATTTTCAAAACAACCTCTGTTTTCATTGGCACCAGCACAAACCCACTGCTATGTACTTTTGTTCTGCAATTAAATGTTTTAATCAGTGATACACCTTTGATTCAACAGCGTTGGATATTCTTTTTGGTACTTGCAGATTCTAATGTGGTGACGTTTACAGCAACATCAGCTCCCTATGGGCACTGTCATTTTCTAACACAGAAATCAGCAAACTTGTTCATTTTAATAAATAATTTTAGATGAATATTGCGATTTAAAATGCCAAAATTATAACATAGTGCTTCACAGATGTCATAGATTATAACAACATAGCAGAAACAAGCACAATAGGTTATCTTTAAATCTTTAGCAAAGCCCACAAAAACAGTAAAAAGGTTGTAGTTAATATATCAACTATAAACAGTATATTGTGCTGTTTGTTGAGGCAGAGGAATCCTGAGGCCTCTGTCAGTCTCATATCTGCAGCAGGATTTGGATTCTTCTGTAAATCCCTCCATCCGACAAAATGAAGCATGTTTCCTCTGTTATTAAAATGTCCAGGGCCGTTTATGGAGGTGGGGGTTGACAAAAACACTACTCACGCACAGCTACCATAACGTTAATATTACTCAAGTAGAAGTGCCAGAGGGGAGCCGTTCGTACATTATTTTAGTGGTAGGAGAATCTGGAGTATACAATGGTAACACAGGGAGAACATGCAAACTCCACACAGAATGCCTTTTTTTTTTTTTATATATAGGGACAGCTACAAAAAAACATCATAGTGCTTATATCGGGAGCTAATTCTTGAGACATCCAGCTGGACTAAAACTAAATTGAATCAAAACAACTGGACTTACTTTTAACCCTTGTCCTTGTGTTTGTGCAGATACACAGAGAGACTGACCCGTCCCTCTGTAGTGTCCCAGGGTCGGATCAGCTCCAGATCCTCAGACGAGACCACGACCCGAAAACCGTCCGCCCACCGAGGAAAGAGACGCCGACGGAACCCCGACTGGGAGGAGTCACAGTACGAGACGGAGTACACCACCGGGGGGGAGACGGGCAATGAGCTGGACATGGAGGAGTGGGACAGGTCAGTATAAACAAATGCGTTGATAAACTGACACGCAATCTACCTTTGATTTGCCAAATAAAAAGCTGCAGTGTGTAGCGCGATCTAGATTTTGTTTTAGATACTGCAAGCACAACCAAAGTCGAATATGAGATGTTATGAAGGTAGTTTCATTCCATCTCCGATTCTACACATTTGAAGGTCCTATATTGCCTATATACTACATTGACTCTTGTGAGATTTAAGCCATGTTACAATGTTGTTACCTCCTCAGAAACTTACCTGGAGTTGTGTTTTGTTTCATTCACTATTTCCATGTTGGCACTTTTGGAGTGCTGAACCGCTTGAGGGAAGCATCACTCCTTTCGAACCGGTCCCGGGTCCCAGCCATTCCAGACCACTTTGGAAAGTAATACCTCCAGCCGTATGCTTTGGACCCCTAAAAGAGGGCGGTACTGATTGCTTTATGCAATGGAAACACTCATGGTCCATGCTGTCTCGTCCCGTACTGGCCCTATGGAAACGAGGCTTATAACAGAAAACAGCGTAACATGAGCCCTTTAAGCAAACGTTCAAAGCTGATTGAAGTGTCATTGGACAGTGGAACAAGATGAAAAGTCTAACTTTTGTTAAAACCAGAATGAAAAGCACAGAAATCTTTCTCTCCACAAATATACAAAGCTGAAGGATTCTCGTAAATTCACCCAGACCCAGTTTCTAAACCTGTCCCAAAAGTCATAACCAAAAGTCATAATCTTAACCAAAATACCTGTTTCTACTCCTAGCATTAAAGTAGTTGTGAAACAATATATTGCCAAAAATGCAAAGAAGACGCAAGTTTATAAATGTGTATATATGCACAGAGAAAATAAGATAAAATAATAAGTAAATATAATCATTTGATAAATACAGTTCTGGCCTGCATTCGGTCCCCAAAATATTGAAGCAAAGCCACTACTTTATTTCACTATTCCTTTAACATGATTCACAAAACTACAAATACATTATAAGAGGTGTATGCTACCTAAGTAATTTTAAATCGTCACGATTTGACCAAAAATAGCTGATATTTTGATCCTTTTCACCTTGTTCTGTGATAACCTGTGACCTTACAGTGTGCTGCTATGTACAGAATAAACCACAAATCCCCTCTTACAGTAATGTACTTGCATAGTCCTTATACAGTCAGAAGTGTACTTTAAGCTGCCTTTAAACTGTCTGAAATATGAATGTTATGTGGCAGAGGGAGACAGATTGCACTCCAATTCCCAGAGTCCTTTGGGATAAGACCTCAATACTCAGATTTAGAAATAACCAGTCCCTCTTGACAATTGACTCAATGCTGTGGTATAGTTTTATCATACACATCTAAATTACATGAGATTAGAGTCTTATTATTGCACAAATGTCTATGGGAAAAACTGCTTTGGTCTGCTGTAGTGTGAGGAGAGGGTTTAATCTCCTGAGGCATGCCAGTCCCAGTCAGTTCAAACCAAAGAACTGGGCCAAAGGTACAAAACTTCAGCTCATATCAGTTAATAGTTATGTGAATGAAGCGGATAAAACCATGCCAAAGTGTTCTGAATGTGAGTTGGTGCAATTATCAAATTTTAAAGGCTGCTATTATTTAGATTATAGATAGAACAATGAAAAAAATAGCCTGTCTTTTTATTGAAAACTCATTGTACCTGTAGTTTAGAGCATGTTCTGAAATTTTACGGTATTCACTAAATTTGACAATGTGCAATCTGAACAGAATCCTGCTTTTACAACACAAATCTTATCTCTATCTTGTCAACATTTTTCTCAAGATCGTGCAGTCCTGCCAAAGGGTATTAAAAAGGTGCACTGTGTCACTTTTCTGGCAGAAGATCTGCTGCATATTTGTCTCCGTGGAGATGTTATTGCTTTCCCTGAAATGTTCTACAGTAGAGCATTAAAATTCAAAACTTCACACTTCAGAATTCAGTTATTTTTGTTTTTATTGCTTAAAAAATATCATATAAGCGTGACTAGATTAATGTTATACTGTGGAACATTTGAGGTAAAGCTATCTCCATTAGGACATTAAAGTGGCAAGTTGTATAGAACCAACGCAACAAGAAAATACAATTCTGTTAAAGCCACAATATGTTACTTTTTAGCCCCCCCAAAAGAAGAAAAAAAAAGACAAGAATAAAAAGTCCTCCTGCTCATTTCCATGTGAGCGTTATTCCTGTGGCGATAATCTACTACAGCATGGCATAAAACCTCCATGGAATCCGCTACCGGTAACGTGCCACCTCCAAAAAGTTACATACTCTGCATTTAAACATTTTTTTCTTTACACATTTCCATCCAGTTTCCAGTCTGAACCCACAGCTCCCACAGCACCAACTCAATCCAATAGTGGGGGATATGTTAGTCAATTATAGCTCTAAATCTCCCCTTAAGCTTAGCATGGTAACCAGCTTAACATGGGCATAGATCATGTACAATAATCTAATAATAAAATGACTTACTGGGTGACCTCGCTGAACTTTCTCACCTCTCATTCTCACCTCTGCTCATTTTTACAGGATGTACCCAGAGATCACCTCGGATTCCCAGAGACATGATTACAAGGCGGAGTTTGACGCAGATTTGAAGGAGTATAAAAGAATGTGTGCAGACATGGACGACATCAACGACCAGCTGAACAAACTGAGCAGGCAGCTGGATACACTGGACGATACTTCGGACAAATACCAGGTCAGAAACGCGGAGGATGTGGGACTGTGCATGGGGTTAATGGTTTATAGACAGGGATAGACTCTTCCTGTTTGAGTGAGTTAGAGAGTGCAGCTCCATCTAGTGGTACAAGCCTGGTAATACTACTAGCTGTGAAACTGCTCCATGTGTTACACTATTTTATTTTAGGAATTTAACGGGGCAGTATATAAGATTTTGATAAAAAATTTCAGAAACACCAGTCAAAAGTCAAAACCCTCTCATTCAGAGTTTTTTTTTTTATGTTAGATACAAATGGAAATCTAAATCCTTTCATGATCAATGTACATAAGCAACCACATAATTTTTTTAACTGTATGTGTATATATGTGTATTTGGGTGGGTTAATATAAGTTTTTCTTCTTTCTTCCTTTTCAAAAAATGTGCTTCTCTGTTGTTTACAATATATATGTAGTACGTTTATGATTATTGGTTCTCTCTTGGCACAAACTCAAAATAAAAACAAATCAGTCAATCAATATATGAGTCACAATATGAATTATATAGTAAAGAAAAAAATTTAGTAAAGAAAAACTGATATAATATCTACTGAATATTTCTAGACAAAGCAAAGGGTGTCTAGTGGCTACTTTGAGGATTTGAATATAAAATATATATAAAAGAATAACCTGTCAATCCACTAAATCAGTCACATTGTGGTGATGGACTTTATATACACAAGCTCCCCAGCTTCCTTGGGAATCCATGTTTTTTTCACATTTAACACACACTGGTATACATAATATATATGTCAAATGCATGTACATATTTACATATATATACAAATATGTGCCTTGTGGGATTATAATTGAAAATTGAGTCCATCATATCTTAAATATTCTGTGTGAATTGGTCTCAGACTTGTTTTTACTTGTAGTAAGTACAAAGTGAGGAGCTCGTTCTGCTTTCTTCTGTTAGAACTGATTTGATCATGATCCAGTTAAACTGTGATCAATACTCAGCCCTATCAAAAAAAGTCATTAAAAAAACATCTGCCCAACCTTACCTTAAAATACCTAATTTTGTGACCATTCAGTGTTAGTGCCGGGTGAATACAGCCTTTGTTTCCTTATTTGTTGCTTGTGTTGCCAAGGCAGTTACAGTTCGTATTATAATAATCACGCATCTAAGGATTAAAGGTCACTCTATAAATATATAATTTTATATTGGACAGGTGTCATTTTACTGTGTTATCTTTCTATATATGGATGTGTTACGACTGACTTTAATGCTCTAATGGTTGTTTTTCCTCAGGCTGTTGCAGAGGAGTATAATCAACTAAAAGACCTCAAGCGGGTGAGTGAACACACAACAGCGCACTTCAGTACTCTAGACAAATGTTCTTTAAGGCATTGTGTAACTTTTTTGTTGGAGGGCCCGTTAGAAGCTTTTTCTCCATGGAGATGTTATTTTGTTGTCTGGAATGTCCCAAAGTATGGCATTAAAGGAGTGGAGAGACAACCCCACTCACAGTCAGAGGGCCTGTTTTTCTAAGTATTCTGAGCTATAAAACCACCTGTAACTGAATAAATGTAAAGAAGAACTGTTTAATGTCATACTGTGAAGCATTTCAGACAGAGCAATGACGTCCATAGAACCAAGCAGATGACAAACTCTGCACCAGAAAGATTACACAGTGCAGCTTTAAAGTCCATATGAGTAACTTCACTAAAATGTAATGATTTAGTCATTCATTTCTAGGGATGTAACAATAACCAAAATATCGTGATATCATATCGTCAAAAGTCTCACAATAATATCGTGGACCATCACAATATATCGAATTACAAGTCTCTTTGCTTAAATTCATAGTTATTGTGCAGCAATAGTTAAAAAAAAAAAACAGAGGGAACAACATAGACCATAATACTTTGCTCTGTTGAAGTGCAGACTACATAAAGACATAACTGCTAATAATAATAATAATAATAATAATACTTATTAAATTTCGGTTCTTTGGATGATGACCAAACCAAAGTCTTGTGAAGGTTTTTTTTTTTTTTTTTTTTTTTTTAAAGTAGCATATTCACAGTTTTGTTCGCCTTCACCAAAGATCGAAATACATATTGTATTGTGAGAGGCATATAGAGAAAATATCATACCGAAAAATTTGGATATCGTTACATCCCTATTCATTTCATTTATTTTACTTTACTTACTTCAAATTGCCTATTTTATTCAAGTTTTTTTTTTCCTTGTGTGTAAATGGGCATTGCATTTTTGGTAGAGGGATTCTGTTTTAGATCTCAGTGTTATGTCCTATATTTTTGTTTTTGTTTTTTTAAATATTGACCAGATGTACTTTCCTTCTTGTTTCTATGAGTATATCATTGTTCTGCCTGGAATGTTCCACAGTATGACATTAAACATCTCTACTTTACAATTATTCAGTTATAGGTGGTTTCATTGCTCAAAAATACCTAGAAAAACAAACATTCTGACTGTGAGCGGGGTCACCTCTCCCCAGCTCTGACCTGACCTGTAACTTGGTCTGGTTTGGTCTCCAATAAGATAGAATGGTTTAAAATCATACTGTGAAACATTCCAGACAAAGCAATAACATTTAGAAAAGGATTTGACGGACAGTCCACCAGAAAAGTTACACAATGTACCTTTAATATATTACTTATTCAAACTTAAATTTGTTGTTTACTTTTCACAGACACCAGAATACCAGGAGAAAAAGCAACACAGCCGCACACTGAGACACAAACTGTTCCACATCAAGCGAATGGTGAAAAACTACGACAAGAGCCACTCGTGAAGCCAGCCCCCGAGATGCGAACAAAACAACTACACTCCCCCTCTTCAGAGGCCAGACCAAAGTAACACTACCACTGTGTGTGATCATGCTCATTTTAACTGAAGAATATGGACAGTTAAATGCAAATGAGACTAAAACAGAGCTCAAAACAGTAGCACTGCCAATGTAAGGGTTCCATATCAAAATCAATGTATTTTTCGCTTATTACTACATTATAATATTGTTTTTTCTTCAAAAACATGACTGATGTTTCATTTGTGCATGTAAAATCTGAATATTTAATCTCAAAACACTTTCTGACACCACCTTTTGATTTCATTTTGATCATAATATAACTATGCATTGTGTTTCTGGACACTAATAGAGTTAATGCACTATTGTAGCCACAGCTGCCCTGGGGTAGACTGACAGAACCACCAACGCCCACTCACACAGGGTATTCATAGTACAAGGCAAGAAGGATGAAGTGTCTTGCCAAAGAACAACAACAACAACAGTATCGACTAGAGTAGGGTGACCGTCCTCATTTACCCGGGACAGTCCCACTTTTGAGTCCTGTGTCCCCTGTCCCAGCAGATTTATTTAAAACCTGTGATTTGTCCCAGTTTTATACAAGAAATGTCTCAGGTGTCCCTATTTTTGACCAATTTGATCTAAATCAAGACTAAACTAAGACTAAACCATGACTACATCAGGTGTAAACCAGGACTAAAACAGGACTATCACAATGTTTGACCAATCTGATCCCTGCCAACAGTAAAGAGAAGCATAAACTGTCATTTGTTTAGCCAAAATACAGAAAACTATGTTTGCAAATGACCATAAAGCAAAAAAAGGCAATGAAAGTCCCTCAGATTATGACTGACACGAGATTGCACAATATTACACTCTCTTTTCACAATTTTATTTATATCAACCATCCAAACCCGGGAGTGTTCCAGTTTAGAATTTTGAAAATCTGGTCACCCTACACTAGAGTCACTGCAGTTTCACTGTGATACCTTTTATTCTCAGCAGTCTCCCATCAAAGTACTGACCAAGCCCAACCCTGTTTAGCTAAGATCAGGTTTTCTCACCAGAAAAGTTCCATAGTGTGCCCAAAGCTTAAATAATGCAGAACAAATTACCTTAGTAGTAGATTCTGTATCCACTGACAACAAGTTTGGATTTTTTTTACATGCACATCATACTGTGTATCTCATGTCAAAGTGGACTTTTAGCAAACTCCAAATAAGATATTGTTGCCTTGATCAAAATTAGTAATTTAGTCAGTAAACAGTTATTTGTAATTTATTGATTTTAACTATTTTCAGTCTCCCATCCAAACACTGACCAGGCCGAGCCCTGCTTAGCTTCATGGATCAGACAAGAAGAAGAATCAGGCTTTTTCAAGGTGGTAGCCTGTAGGGATGTAACAATAACCAAAATATCATGATATTGCAACATCAAATTCTCACAATAATATCGTGGGCTGTCAAAATATATCAAATTACAAGTTCCTATGCTTAAATGCATGGTTTTATTCTAGCAACAGTTTATAAACATAAGGAACTACATGATTCATTTCAGTGCAGACAATGTGAAGAAATACGTTTTTTACTTGAATTATTGGGATTATCACAGTAATAATACACACCAAAATCTTGTCAAGGTATTTTAAAAGCTAAAAAGTGTCCCATCTACAATTATATTAGTGTCTACAAAATATTGCAATAAATATCGTACAGTGAGATGCATATCATGATAATATCATGATATATGATTTGGATATCATTACATCCCTAGTAAAGCATTCCATTCCATGTAAAGCAATAACCAGAAATGTTCCATAGTGTGCCCAAAGCCTAAATAATGCAGAACAAATTACCTTTAGCAGATTCCGTATCCACTGACAACAAGTTTGTACTGGATTTTGTTTACATACTGTATATCTGATGTCAAAGCAGATAACAGCAAACTCCAAATATAAGACGTTGTTGCCTTCATCAAAGCATAATTGTAATTTATTGATTTTAACTATTTGAAGTAGAAGTAGCATATTTGTATTATTTTTTATTGTTTTATTAACATCTCCATTAACAAAATAAAACAAAATAGAAATTAGTTACATCTACAATATCAAGGATAATATACTAAACCTGTGGTAATAAAGGCAATGCCTGCATCAATTTAAAAACAAAAATAAAATGAGTTTTGTTTTGAATGTTCACATGATCATTTGCAGTAATTGTAAACATAAAAGGCGTGTTTGCATAGATAATCAATAACTATATTTAAAAACACTGGATTGTATTTAAGTCTGGTTTAGTGGTTCAGTAGCAATAACTTATTAAAGGTCCTAGTACAGCACACAAAATTGATTCTTGTGAAGTTTGAGCCATGTTAGAATATTATTACCTCATCAAAAACAGACCTGGAGTTGCGTTTTGTTTCATTCATATGTTTAAGTGATCATTTATTATTAATCTGTCTACATCGCCAAAGCTCAAAACACTCTATTCCACCTTGTGATGTCATGAAGCGGTAGTTTTCAAGTTAATAGCTCCTTTTTTTTTTTTTTGTTTAGTAGAGATTTGCAGTTCCAGAGCTGAAATCATCCAACTGTTTCTAGTGAAAGTGTATGGGGACAAAACACAACTCCAGGTCTGATTTTGATGCGGAAATAACATTATAACATAGATCAGAAAATAGTGTAACATGGGCCTTTTAACTTTTTTGTTCTCAGCAGATAAAGTGTGCACTGATATAAGGAACATAAATAAATATGCATAACTTTATTAGATAGCAATAATTTTATAACATTTTTGCATTACTTAGTTGCATTATGGTACCTTCTTAAAAATTGATCAGGACTAGACCAGAATGCTCTTTTATTCATAATGTTGTGGAGAACTGTGCAGTAAATTCATTCATTCATTTTCGTTTTGTCATAACTGCAGTGAGTGAGACCGAGCAACCGCCAAAAAGATTTTATTTTTATATCGATCACTTAACCAACATCTTTAAAATGTCTTGTTTATTATCATTACTTTAAAAAAACAATGTAATATGTTCAAACGAATGGTATAAATACTATATTTTGTAGTTAATTAATGGAGTTTAACATTCAAAAAGTGTCTTAAAGTGGAACTAAACACTAAATCACCGTTGTTTTGCTTCTAAACTGTGTATATGATGTTCCCGTTCTTCGTCATTTTTGGCAATTTTAGTGCAAACTAGGTAAATTTGCTTCCCTGACCAGCCACTCCCAATGTAGAAGGGACTGGAACCAGACTGTAGAGCATGAAAAACATCTCAAATGTGGAAGATATCTCCATAAATCTCGTAACATTCAGAACTAAATATAACAAATAAACTTTTACCTGAAATAAGTAAGTTTGGTGCTTTGATTGTCGATCAAAATGCGATAAAAATCCGCACTGTTTTTCAGTCCTTCATGGAGACTTTTTCTCCTTTTCACCTTTTTTTCAGGTATGCAGCTATGTTTTTTTTTTATGGGAATAGAGCATGCATCTCTCTGATTGGTTAATCCACATGTCAATCACTGTCTCTGAAATCAGGGAGACAGGACACGGCTCCAGATCCAGACGTTGCGAAGTTTTCTCAAAGTGTGTTGTTCTGGCTGGACAGGAAATAAGTATGCAGCTTTGTGTTGCCTTCAGTGGCCTCTACAACTTCAAGTTGCTGGTGACATTACACAGGACTGCACTGATTACAGCTAGGTGTAGGGACGGAGTGTGAAGTGTGGAGATCTCTTTGACCAATCACACTGTTCCTTATACCTCCAGACCCCGCCCCTCTTCCTCCTTTCACTCTTTTCACGTACTGTCCGGGTTAGAAGCTCTATTTGAAATATTTTTTTTGTGGGCGGAGTTTAGGTGTTTAGTCCCACTTTAAATTCTTTTTTTTTTTTTCTAAATTTGTTGGAGTTTAACGTTCTAAAAATGTCATAATCTAAATGTCAAAGTAGTGTTCACTCGTCAATAAGCTCTTCCATCTGTAACGACTCTGATAATTTGTCTCTAATCTTTGTTAATCTGCTGTACATTTAAACTGTTGATTTTTGGTGCATATTTTTTTTTCTTTTTTTTGTAAACGAAGGACATTTTTTCATTTTACAAACCACTCGTGAGCCATTTATTTTTGTATGAATTTATTTTCTTTATTTTTTGCTTTGTTTGAAATACCATGTTTTTGTTACTTTTTGTTCCATGTTGTCTGAAGATATTTGAATTCATTACATAATAAACATTTCTAATTATGTGTAATTTTATATGTTGTCAAAGGTTTTCTGCAAAAAACTCAACTCCTCTTCTGTCTTGTAAATAATTACACACAATTAGGTATCCTCAAAGGATAAACCACGAGAATGGGAAAAAAAACAACCAGATATGAACTGAGTTATTATCCCTAGTATTTTTGCATTGACTTTTTCTTTCATATATGACTGTGAAGAAAAATAGGTTATAGATTAAGGATAATATACAAAACACAGTACATTAGAAGAGGCTGAGATGTTGTAAGTCCCCTATTTTCAAATAAGAAAAACATGTTCTTGCTTAAGATCAAAATGCAGACCAAAGTTACTGTAATACATTTCATAATCCATGTGTGCACAACTCCTACTCTTGGTTAATATTAACTAGCTGGTGACTGTAATATTAGGTGTGACAGACTTGTTTAACAAATCATCTCACCTGTTTCTTTTAGTTCCTACTAAGTCAGTTCTTTATGGTTAGATTGTGTTCAAATGAAGCTCAGATTCAAGTCTAATAAAACCTCAGACAGAGAGTTATCTTCAGAATATGTTGAGGACATCAGATGTATACATAATTTAGTGACCAGTAATCTGATTAATTAAAATACTCTTAAATACTCTTATGACTTACTTTTTCACTATAACTTGTCAAACACTGTATCTGAAGGAGCGGTGCAATAAACACAAACACTAGAATCTAATAAGTAGATTTTACATGAAAAATCCTAGGAAGTTAATTGCCTTTGACTAAACTGGACTGTGAATCTAAAGCCGAGCTTCCAAGTATTTCCTCAGTGTAGTGAACAGTAAATTCCTCTTTCAATGATCTAGGCACAGCAATGAAGTGTACTTTAGTTTTCATTCATAAATTTCATGTTGTGAAGCTGTGCCAACTACTCAGTCAGTTCCTCAAATCTGAAATATGTAGTAACCTTTACTTTAAGAGTAACTTGGTAAAACCTTGGACCTTGACTTGAATTGAGCAAGTAAATATTACTTCTATACACAAGTTAGAGTAGAAACAGGTTCTGTTCTACAGTGATGTAATTCTGCAGTAAGAGCTGCATCAGGTACACAAGGATTTGAATATTTATTAGTGTTTGAAAAAAAAACATAGCAAAACTTTTGTTCAGTTTAAGTTCAAACACATCGTAACATGTGTAACAATAAAATAATAAAGCTTTGTCATTCCACGTCAACACAACCAAGGCCCTGAACTTAAGGCTGAAAAAAATGCTGGAGGAAACAAAAGGTGTAATCTAGCAAAGACTGAATGAACAGAGGGAGGATATAGAGACGCCCTGGGAGGATCAGGGCAGCTGTAGGAAAAACAGGGAGGTAAAAGGAGGACCAGAACAGACTGGGAAATGGAGCTGGACTCTTGGCAATAACACATCACTGTTGAAGTTACTTGCCTCATTCAAGTTGACCTTAAGTCTTATTGACAAGTAATGTGCTTTTTTCGCTCGGAAAGTAACTGTTACTTGACCGCAATCATTAAGATCCACAAATCAGTTGCTGTGAGTAAAGTAAATGAGCTGAATGCAAGTGAACCCTAGTGTTAGATTTTACAGTGAATGTTCAAATCATTTCATATTGTCAACATAAAGCTTTTGTCACTTACTCACATTGAAGAGGAACTAAAAGTGGAGCATCATAGAAATAAACTCTGAAAAGATAAAATGATAGATAGATAAATAAATGTAACAGAGACTTAACCACCATTTTGTAAAGTACTGTTGACTGTATTTTGTGTATGTCCGTGTTGATGTCAGTTTTGCATTCACACACCACTCACACTGAAGAAATCTGCATATTTTTATTTCTCAAAATTCAAAAATGTCCAGAAATACAAACAAATTTGCATTTTTGAAGTTTGGCATTTTCATAAAACACAAAGAAACACAGACAAATCACTCAAGTTAATAATTTGACAAATAACACAATTCTCTGAGAAAATGCTGTCACGATCAGCAAGGGGTCGTAGCCAGTGTTGTTTTTACAATTTAAAGCTCCAATATGTAACTTTTCTTGTCTCCGAGGAGATTGCTTTGCCTAGAATGTCCCACAGTATGATCTTATTCTTTTATACATACACGGAGACAAGCGGGTGACACAACAAGCCCAAGATACAGGTCAGGTCTGAGGAGAGGCGAGCACAATCACAGTAAGAATGCAAGATTGATACGTTTAATGCAATACCGTGGAACATTCTAGGCAAAGCAATAACGTCTCCATGGAAACGGGCAAGCGCTAGACTCTCCAACAGATAGAAAAGTTACATAGAGCAGCTTTAACAAAACAAAAGTCAAATGTTGGCATATAAAATCAAGTATAAGAATTTAACATTGTACCACACAACCTCGTAACTTTAAAAACATTCACAATCTGTTATGAAAGGCATCCACAAAATTACAAAAATGTCAAATGCTTTCTTTATAAAACTGTTGAGAATTTTTGAAAATAACTTTGGGTCAAACTTTGGGTACCGCTTCTTCAAAACCGATATTCACATTTAAAAGCATGGAGACATTTTTGAAAATACTTTGATCCCTTTATACTATCTTAAGCACATGAGTATTCTCTGTACAATCAACATGTATAAAATATGAGGTAATAAAGTCAGACAGGATGGAACTGTCCGGGAGCAGCTGTACATTCAACTTGCAAAGTGTTTTTTCTCCACTCGTACCACTGGGGGGCGCTGTAAGACTACGCTTTCACTGTAATACTCCGTAGTGGTTTGTGGTCAGGCATGCCAAGTTTTAAGAGTACAAAATTTACACAAAGATGATGCGAAGATGCTATGAGCGTACGTTTAGTATTGAAACTAAATTGCATACTTCAGATTCTTGTTGCATGCATACATTTTTGTTTTAAATAGTTAATCGCTATGGCAACTGTCCTGATTTTTGATCACTCTGAAAGATTAGATATGTTAAAAAAAAAAGTGTAGAATGACTAAATGAAGGTTAAAACTAGAGACAAATATAAGTTTTCTTCATGATCGCAATATTTTAGACTCCACTTTGCGATATTTTTGGGTCGATATGTAGAAAAATTGTGATTTGAAATGACAACAAATTACAGTTACTGCTTAAATTGTACACTACTCTGCTTAAAACATTAAAAAAATTGAAATAAAGATAATCTTTAGACATCCACAGTTGTGTTTTAACAATAATGGAGCAGTGTCATCACATTTTTTTCTTTATATCTGTCCTTTTTTTCTCTTTATATCTGTATTTTCTTTATATCTGTCCTTTAAAGCTGCAATGTGTAACTTTTCTGGTGAGATGTTGTACTTTGCCTGCTTGTTTGGAGTTGCCTCTTTACAGATCTGACCTGTAACTAGGCCTTAGTATGTAGAATCACCCGCTCCTTTACATGAGGAGAGATCAGTTTTATCATTATAATGTGCAATCTTGTCACCATGGAGACAAGCAGGTAGCGGACCAGAAAAGTTACATAGTACATCTTTAAGCAGTAGGTCAGCCCAAACTAAATATCTGGGGATTTACGTGTCTCTTTCTAGTTCAAACAGTACTGACGTGAGCGAAATACTATACGGTATGTTTTGGTGGTCCAGTCTGGTCATGGGGCCTTCTACATTGCAATACAACATTATTATTATTCTAATTATTATTTTGCCTATGTGTTGTTGTGCAAAATGATCCTTTGCAGTCTTCAGAAATACATTTGGTAACAAAGTCTGTCGTCTGTGTCCCACAAGCTTTAAAACAATGTAGAGGCCTGAAAATAGGGCTGCTATGGCTTCAGTGAAACTCGGCTTGGGTCCACACGGAGAGAGAGATAGAGGGGGAAAGAGAGAGAGGGGGGGGTCGGAGGAGGTAGAGATGGCATGTAGCCTTTTACAGTCTGTATTTATGTTTGTCCAGAGCACCAGAGATCAGACAGAGGACTTACAAGTGCTGCTAATATACAGTATCTAGAAATGAGAATAAGAAATCTCCAGCTAGAATCGTTTATAAGTGGTGTTGTATTTTCCTTCACACCTATATCTTCCAAATCACTGATAAATTTAGTTTTTTGCACATTTAAATCCAAATTAGACTTGCCTTTTCCTTTTAAAGTAAGGAAACTGTAAGTGCACTGTGTAACTTTTCTTGCTTGGGTGGTTCTGTTGCTCAAATAAATGGTGAAAAACATGCATTTTTACAGTGAATGGGGTCACCTCTCCACGGATCTGACCTGTAACTTGGCCTGGTGGTGTGACCTACTTTAACTATGGAGATGGATACATTTAATGCCATACTGTGGAACATTCAAGGCAAAGCTATTTTCGGATTCTAGAATGTGATGGGGTTCATTCTCAAAAGTTTAACCTTCTACTGTAAAAGTTACACTGTGCACCTTTAATCTGTGTTTTTTTACCTACCTACTACTATCAGTAATTTCTATTCCACGGGTTTGAATTGGCCCTATGGTTAAATTTCACAGAGAATGAAAAAGTGCTTCTGAAACACCTGCATAACTCTTGTCTGCTTTGTTTAATATTACAAATCTTTTATTGTGTTGTGAATCCTCTTTGTCTGATCTCTGCTCTGGCGCCTCCTTCTCTTCACTGTCCGGGGACGTAGGGCCAGCTGATGGAGCTCCCAGACAGCTGCATGTCCCGAATCAGAGTCTCGATGGGAGTTTTCCCCACGAGCCTCATGAAGAAGAGCTGTGAGATGAGGTTAGCGGGGACAGCGCGGAGGGCAGGTAAACGCAGTAGGAGCCGGCCGAAGCGTTGTGGCTGGTTTGGGTACTGCAGCCTCTCGTACTCGGTCAGAGCCACCTGAGCCTTCTCCTGCAGGGACTCCACGTGGGCGGGGTCTGTCAAACCACACGCATCTGAGGAGACAGGCGAGAGAGGGGTTAGATATGTTTCATTTACAAACATTTCTAATAATAAATTCATGTGACATTGTTTTTTCTCAATAGCATCAGAAAGTGGTGCAATTAATCAACCCAAGGCGTGATTGTCTGTTAAAAGGACTTTAAACCTTGAGATGAATAGGACCATGTGAAATAATGATGAGGTATCAGATATCGGTTTCGATACTAAGTTATTTGCTGGACCAGATATCGGGTTCCAAATATCAGTTCAGCTGGTATCCTGGTTGGACATACAAATGTATGTAATAAGACAATTTTTTTTGCAAAAACTGTAAATCTCCCATGATTATATACAGGGTACCCTCCGGTTTGACTAGGGTTTGACTACCCCAAATTTAAGACTGTTCTGAAATGAAGATCTTTTTAAGACCACTTAATTGAAAATTAAGACCAACATCACATTCATTATGCGGGTGAAAAACACCAGGTCTAATTCTAATAATGACCAACCATCTACCGGTATTATATCTAGAATCAAAGACTACGTTTATATGATGACTGTCGGAACAGAAGACACAAAAGTGGAGTTGCATCTTCACTTTTTATTCTGTGTTTAGTCGAAAGGAAATCTGCATGCATATGGTGACGCAAAAGTGTGTGGAATTGGATTGGGTACGCATGTCAGGCGGCTCGGTGGTGACTCTAGGTGGTGATGTATGTGACGTAAATGCGTACGTGACATGAGCAGATCTGACTAGAGTTTTGCGTCTTGGGCAGTGTAGATGGAACTGATTGTTTACTCATTGCCGGCGGCAAAAACCAAAGTATTGTTTGCAATTAGATGTTCATTCACGTTACGTTATTTCATATTTTTTTCCCTCCCTCCATTTAACATTGCACTGCAGCAATGAGTAAACAAAAAAATAGGCTGATGAAATTTATGACCTTTGTGAAAAAAATAAGACTTGGACAACATAATTTAAGACTTTTAAGGCCTTGATTAAGGAACATGAATTTTAAGACTTTTTTAAGATGTTTAAGGCCTCGCAGCTACCCTGCTATAGTTCCCTCCCTTATCAAATTAGAGGGAATTTAATCCACATTCTTGTCTTCCTTCGGGTTAATTATGAACTACAATACTGCAGTCCTATTTTAAACCTGTTAAATATTTTCTTAGTTGGTTGGTCTTGGTGTCAAAGGTTTGACAGCCTTACTCTATTGTTCTGCCATGACCCTCTCTCCACCCTGGAGCCTCTTGAACTCTGAGTCTCGTGTTTTACTCAAACACAAACAGCGTTAGTTTACAGTAAAGCTATGCGGTCAAACAGGTTAAGTCCATTAACCCTGCCACTGGAGCAAGAAGTACTCAACTGTGTTAAGGGGAAAGTATACAACACTCAAGTTAAATTATGACAATAAAATATACTTTTTAATTAAAAAGAAAATATATATATATATAATATATATATATATATATATAAAATAAAATAAATTATTTTAGGGACAATTAAAGAGTCAAATGCAGTAATCTTCATAAATAAAGGACTTTTTGGAAATCAAAAAATACTTTTTTCAGGGCTCCAAAATATGTAATAATATATAATATGTAAGCTACTGTGAGTGGAGTCCACAGATCTGGTATGTTTGTCTGATGGTGTCACTTGCCTCCATGGAGAAGTTTATTGTCATACTGTGGAACATTTCTGGCAAAGCAATAACATCTCCATGGAGACAAGCACTTAGCAGACTTGCCATCATTAAGTTAATGCACCTTTAAAGCTACCATCTGTTAATTTTCTTTAAATTTTTTACTAGTAGATGTCAAATGTGAAACCTGTTCCCCCCTTCACCTGACCTTTGTTCAGGCTCACCTGTGCTCTCTGCTCGTCTTCTGTCAGACAACAGCTGAGACACTATCAGACAGCAGTAATATAGAAAGCAACTAGTGGTGATATGTGAGAATACAACATGGTGGGGTTTCTGTCAATCTAATTATGGATGGTATCTTTAAAGCAACATTTATAAGATATTAATTATCATTCAGTTATAAACAGAAGAGCTCCAAATGTGCCTACACCTTTACATCTTTTACTTTAATATAGTTATTTTCCTCACATTCACACGCACTGAACACACACTGAACACACACTGACCACACACTGACCACACACTGAACACACACATTCACACGCACTGAACACACACTGAACACACACATTCACACACACTGACCACACACATTCACACGCACTGAACACACACTGAACACACACATTCACACACACTGACCAGGTGAGAAGAGGGCGATGGCCTTGAGGCAGCTGTACTCGGCCGTGTCCACCTGGAGTCGGTTCAGTTTTTCCACCTGATCCTGGAACACTCTGACCTGGTCCATGAAGGAGACCACACGCTCGGCAGACATGGGTGAGGAGTGGAAACCCGCAGCGGCCAGCAGGGGCGCCATGTGCAAAGGCAGGGCGGACTGAGCGGCATTTAAGATGAACAACTCACTCCAGCTCAGCCTCAACAGCGCCACCTACAGGAGGAACAGAAAGGAACAGTCACTCAGAGCTCCGCGATGTTCAGGTGAAAACTAGCTGAAGACTTGCAACTGGATTTCAATCATGACATAGTTTTAGCTGATGTATAAGATTTCAAAAAGGAGTCAAGATCCGCTGTAGGTCATACCAAATATTTATTAATCAAAAACGTATTTATTTAAATGTTTTTATTTTTTTAAATACATGCGAGCACAGTATTACTAGATCATTGCGTGCACTGCTTATTACCATCTGTTCAGTTTGGTTGAATAGCAACTAGGGGTGAAACGATATCCAAGTCTCACGATACAATATCATCATGGTATGAACCTCACTGTACCATATTTATTGCGATATGGTGTGAAAGCTCACGATATGGTGGGGAGGCTCACAATTAGGGATATAAAAATATCCAAATCTCTCAGTATGATATTTTTAGGATATCCATCTTATGGTATGATATTTATTGCAAAATTTTGTGAAGGCAAAAAAAAACTGTTAATACGCTACTTTTTCTTCTTAATCCAAAGAACTAAGACTTAAAAGTGCTTAGAACTGTTATTTCTTCATGTAGTCTACACTGAAATGGAGCAAAGGATCATGGTCTATGTATTTCCCTCTGTCTTTTTTTAGCTATTGCTGCACCATCTCTTCATTTTGTAATTCAATATATTGTGATGGCCCACAATATTATCGTGAGAACTTTGACGATTCGATATCACGATATTTCGGTTATTGTTACATCCCTAATATCAACTATAGACTTTTATTCCACACTCTAAAAGTTCATTTTTTTATGCATCAACTTAAATTTATAATAACTACAGATGCACTGACGCAGCTTTTTTTATTTCCAATACCAATACTGATACTTTGGCCTTAAGTATCTGTGGGTTCCCGAACCCAGAAGATTATACTTATTGCATTCATTTATAGCCCAAATCCGTGCCAATATCTGGTACCAATATGAGACTTGGTTCATCCCTGGTTATAACAAGGTCAATAAAGAAACCGGTTACGGTATGTAAGAAAATAGTTTATTTAATTAAAGGTGAATGGTAAGTAAAATGATCTCTTCTCACCTGCTCTGACACTGGTAGTTCAGGGAAGTATGGTATATTTCTGGCCCACTCGATGGTGCTGAAGAGAAGCCGTGCTGCCAGTTCACAGATACTGTCTATGCCCATGACAGAAGCCCCCCCGGACCCCTGCATCTGCGCCTGTCCGTAGGGGGCACTGAACCGTCCGCTGGGGTAAGGCTCTGCACGGAGGAGCTGGGAGATGAGCTCTGAGACCGGCTGACCATTGAAGTAGTCGGGCCCCATGTGACCAACGCCGGGACCCCCCACTCCGGCCCCCAGAGACCCAGGGCTGATCACAGCATGAGAGGGAGGGACTCTGCCCCTCTGCACCGCTGTGGACACAAGCGCATGATTATGTTAATGTGCATGGGTTACAGAATGATGAAAAGTTAGGACTCTTGCTGTAGCAGTTAACAATACAAAATATACATAAAACTAAAATGTACACAGATTTCATACAACTGTGTGTACAATACAAATCCAAATTGAGTTAATACATTTAAAGAGCCTATATTATGTTATTTCTGATCTATGTTATCTTTCCTCATCGAAAACTGACCTGGAGTGGTGTTTTGTTTCAATCACACATGTTTAATACACGAACCTTGCAAATTTAGGCTTTTTTGTGTGAATTTTGAGTTCTTCTCTCAAACGGAAAACACTCTGTTCCACTTTGTGATGTCATGTGATAAAACAGAAAGTGCTCCCCTGTGTTTTTAAACTCCACAGACCTTCATTAGAATCATTTGGATAATTGGATAAGCCCTGGAATTTCCAATCTCTACTTAACAAAAGGTAAAAGGAGCTGTTCACTTGAAAACGACCTCTGCATGACATCACAAGGTGGAGCAGAACATTTTGAGCTTTAGAGATGCAGACAGACTGATAATAAAGGATTACTCAAACATGTGTGAATGAAACAAAATACAACTCTGAGTATGTTTTTGAGGATATATCAATTTTGTGTAAAATAGGATCAACAATAATAATTGAAAGAAGGCTGAACTATTGTTGAACTAATAAAAGAATTAGATGAATTTCAGAACATGTGTGTAGAATTTCTTAACTACAGGGTAAGCCAGTTTTGACTGTTTGTTTTGTTGTTCGTAGAGGACATTCTATTCATAGATAAGATAACTGCAGCCACTGACATTTGAAAATTGCGACAATTAAAATAACAATTATAGTTCAGTGGTAATACAATACAGTAATGCTCCTTAAGTAGCACTGTGTAACTTTTCTAGTAGACGATCTGCCACCTGCTTGACTCTATGCAGATGTTATTGTTTTTTCCTAGAATGTTCTACAGTCTGGGATTTAATTTAACTATCTCCATGGCAAGCAGGCATATCACCAGGTCAAGTTACAGGTCAGATCTGTAGAGAAATGGGTCCGCTTGCAGTAATAATGCATGTTTTTGTGGTAGTTTTGAGAAATAAAAACTATTAGGATTGAATAAAGAAGATATATTTGTTTAATGCCATACTATGAAGCAATAACATCACCATAGAAACAAGCAGATGGCAGACCCTCCACCAGAAACGATACACAGTGCACCTTTAAATAAAACACTAGATTTCTTCTTTTGATTTTAAAAACAGGGAGAGAGCTGTAAAAGGGATTCTGCAATTGTAGATATTTTTGAAATGTTTGTTCACATTGCCTTTCCCTAATGGAGAAAGGACGAAGCTAAAAACACTGTTACAAATGGACAAGAGCTAATCAAAGTACACGAGAGTAAAAGAGAGGGAAAGAGAAGACAGCTGAATGTCACTGGTGTTGATATAAACATTGTGTAATTTAGGTCACAGGTCTCCAAAGCTGAGAGCTGCTCCAGAGCTGAATATAGGCCTATGTAATGACCCATACAGTGTTTAGTTTAATAATAACATCAGATGTGTAGTAGTAGCCTAATTATGAATACAGGGTTACAGATGACTTTTTATGATTATTTTTTAGCCACAAAATGAGAAAAACAATATTGTGTGATTTTTTTCCCCATGTGTTTTGTTTTGGATTTGACAAAAAAGGGGTTTAAGTGCTAGAGAGTCACATTTCTTGAGAAGCTTTAGGTCCAAAAAGTAGTACTTCAGTGACAGAAAATTTTATAAGTAATAAAGTAAGTAAGTAAATCGAAAATGGTGAAGCCAACCCAGCTCTATTATTTTTTACAAGAGACCTAAACAGATTTTGCAATAAAATCGTAAAAAATAATAACATAGTACCCTTCTTGTTATGCTTTTTTAGTTTGTGGAATCTTTAACTTTCAGTGTCCAGGTCAAATTGTCATACTCAATTGACACAAACTTGTTTCTCTCAATGTCATTTGAAATTCTCAGTAATGTCTGTGTACTATAAATAGCAAAGGTAATACTTTATAATGGAAAAGTTCATCTAAAAGGTGCACTATGTAACTATTCAGGTGAGGGGCCCGCTTCCTACTTGTCACCACGGAGATGTTACTGCTGGGCCATGAAAGTCCCACAGTATCACATTAACATATCTATCTTGTAGGAGAGTAACAATATCCAAGTCTCACGATACGATATTGTCACAGTATGAACCTTACGGTATGATACTTATTGTGATATCGTGGGAAAGCTCACGATATGGTGGGGAGGCTCACAATTAGGGATGTAACAATATCTAAATCTCTCGGTACGATATTTTCATGATATACATCTCAAGGTACGATATTTATTGAGATATTTTGTGGAGGCTGCGAACAACGCTGTTAATATGCTACATTTTCCTCTTAAAATGCCTTGACAAGACTTAATCCAAAGAACTAAGACTTAAAAGTGCTTAGAACTGTAATTTCTTCCTGTAGTCGGCACTGAAATGGAGCAAAGGTTCATGGCCTATGTAGTTCCCTCTGTGTTTTTTAGCTATTGCTGCACCACAACTCTTAATTTAAGCAAAGAGACTTGATATATTGTGATGGTCCATGATATTATTGGGAGAACGTACGATACGATATCACAATATTTCCGTTATTGTTACACCCCTACTATCTTGCATTTATTCCATTACATGTTTTTGTATTTTACTTTAAATAAAAAGAAAACCTTGAAAAACATACATTCTTACTGAGACTGGGCTCTCTCTTCCATAGATCTGACCCATTACTTCATTAATTAGCATCAATAATTGCGTCAGTTGCTTGTCTCCATGAAGATAGATAAGTTTAATGCCATACTGTAGAACTTTTTAGGTTAATTTCTAAGTATTTCTAACTATCTCTAAGCAAGTGTTTTTGTAGTTTTGTTGTTTTACTTTTACACAGTTGCTTTATTATACTTTATAGTGTTAAATGGTTAAAAATGTGCTATAGAAATTAGAGCCCGACCGATATATCGGCCAATATGGGCACCTGGAGACATATCGGCTATCGGCCGATATGCTTGCTGATAGGGGCCGATATTTCACGTGGGCATGTTATACCTCGTTATAAAGCTTAGACTCTCTACATTATGTTCATTTAATCCAATTTACAGACAGATAAATGTCCTAATAAGTGGCTCCGCATCAGTATTTATCTGCGGTGTAATTTGTCTGTGTCTGTGTCCGTACTTTCCCTGAACACACCACCAGAGTGACGTCACTTCACTCGCGTGTGTTTGTTTACACCCGCAGCCGTGCGCAACATTGAGATTATATTCTTTTTTGGACAATCGGTTTGAGTCTGGATTAAAAGGACATTTATTAGTGCAGACTTGTGATGTGAGGAGGAGCCTGTGTGAGCGGTGAGTGTTGGAAATACATCGACTTTGAAGCTAGTTTAGGTGTTGTTAGCGGTTAGCTGCTGTAGCTCCCGCACATGAACAGTCTGTTTTCTATTGGTCTATTGTAAAGTGACTATATTGGCCGTATATTTGTTACTGGACCAGCATTGATATGTAAATGAGCTGTGAATAGACGTGTGAATGATCCACATTTATGCATATAATTAACTACCGCGGTGCGCAGCATTTACGGCTAAAGACTAATAGCTAGGAGTTATGGGTCGGTCGCGATCGAAGCGGCTCTTAGAGCGAACGGGAGCTTGCTTCTTATTGGGAGCCGTGTTTTCTCTTTTTCTCACTTTTTCTCTTCATGCCGCATGTAGACCCGTAGTTTGACAGCAGCAGCGGCTAAAAACTAAACTTTCAGAAATCTGCGTGTGCATAGGATTAAAAAAAAGTGCATATTTGGCTGCAGTTCAGCATAAAATGAATAAACCAGGACTAATCTTGGGCTCGAGTGCAGGAGAGAGATAGAAACCGAGTCCCGACACTCAGTCCTGGTTCAGTTCTGGTTTAGTCCTGTTTTACACATGGTTTAAATCTGTTTTAGTCCTGGTTTAGTCCTTTTTCAGTCCCTGTTCAGTTTTGGTTTAGTCCTGCTTGCAACAAAACAATCTCAAGAGTTGCTTGGGAGCCGAAAGAGCCAGCTGCTTTAGTGAGCCGAGCCAAAAGAGCCGGTTCTCCAAAAAAAACAAAACTGGAATACCCATCACTAGTAGCTAGAATGTGATGCAAAAATGCTATTAGGCCAATCTATTGTATGTAAATATGATGTAAAGAGTCAAAATAACAATAAATGTTGCCTAAATAAACCCAATTTAGAATCCACTAGAGCCAAACCTAAGTTTTTTAATCAATTCAAGATTTACAGTGAATTTTTACATCACTAAATATATCGGTGACTTTATCGGCTATCGGCAGCTCCTACTACCATTATATCGGTTTCATATCGGTCACAACAAAATCCATATCGGTCGGGCTCTAATAGAAATACAGTGTACTGGTAGTGGACTGGAGCTGTGACAAGAAAGTGCCAAAGTGCATTTTAAAAACACATTAGAGAGCGTGGAGGTGGCCAGTTCCAGGTAATGTGGAAACAGTGAGGCTGGGGCTGCACACTCAGCGCTTCGTGAATAACTAGAGCCCAATATAACTCCGTGAACTTTCACCTCTGAACATTATGTATGGACCAGTATCACTGACAGAATCTGAAAGAAGACTCCGCTGACAACACCACAATTACACACTGCTTAGAAATACATATATAAACTAGGAAGGGTGTAGAGAAGCAAAACAATATATGTGCCCCATAGTTTTTGATAAGAATCATAATTTTTTGAATAACTGAATCTCATTTATGGAGTATAAATGCCACTTATTGCCTATATTTAGTCTTTAAGCAGACATTTTTGATGAGTGTAATCAATTTTTTTTAAGTTTATCACAATGCAATTAGCAACAAAGTCTAATTTTGTTATGTAAATATACTGTAGTCTAGATTATTTTAGACTGAGAGCGAGAACTTTAGACTATGAAGAGACACCATAGTCTCCTGTATTAACAGGAAATACTGTGAACTTATTATCAAAGGAAGAATAGCCAAAAACGTTATCAAGTATGAGTACAGTTACTTCAAAACATATGAAGTAGTGAAGTACAAACTAGTCCAGGAAAGTACTCTAATCAAGTGTGAGAACCATTACTTCATAATAACATTACTCAACTCAAAATACAGGTCAAAGTAACACTAAAAAAAAAAAAAAGAGTTAAAAAAAGAGTAATTGTAAATGCCAGGATGTAACATCTGATTTGTAAAATTTGCTAAATAATTAACAAAGATTTTAACATCTAACTTCTTAAATAGTGATATACAAATGTTAATATTGTTCACATAAAGGTTTTGTCACTTATAAAACTATAGGTATTTCTCACATGGACAGTAAGAAAAGTAAAAAAAAAAAAAAAACTGTAGTAGATTAAGATCACTATAACTAATACTACAAAATATAAATATTATCTCCACTGGTTATAAAGGTCTCTAAAGGTTATAGACAAAAGGAAAATTCAATTCTGTTAACTGGGCAAACGTTTTAGAGTAAAACGTTTGGTGGTCCAGTTGCCAGAATTTCATTTCTGTATCGCTTTCGATCGTACCTGCACGAATGAGGGATTGCACAGTTATAGACGACAACAATTTGAAAAACAAACTTGAAAAAGAAGCAATGTAAGAAACAGAAATGCTCAAATAACTCATTTTGTTTAGTACAACTCAAGTACTATTATTAATACTACATATAGACTAACAACTGTTTACATGATTATAACTAGTGCTGTCATGCGATAAAAAAAATTGAGAGATTAATTAATTATGATCTGTAATTAATTAATCTAATTAATCTCATTTTAATCTCACCTAAAAATTGCTGAGAAAAGCCTTCAATTTGAGGTATTTTCATTTAAATTCATTATTACATTATTGTGGCAGATCAAAAGACTGATATAGATTTAAAAAAGTGACTTTATAAAGTCATTTATTGTTTAACAAATCTCTCCAAATTGGCTGTTGAGCCCAAGTCTCCATGAATTAGAAACTGTTTGCTGTAAAGTAAAGACGAGGAAATCTGAACATAACTTTTGTCTACTTAAAGACAATAAAAAGTCCAGTCTTTCCTTAACCATATTAAAAATATTATTGATAGAGAAATGCTTTATATATGAGATCACTGGTTTTAGTCCTTGTTTTAGTCCTGGTTTAGACCTGCTTTAGTCCTACTTTAGTCCTAGTTTAGTCCTGGAATGGATTAATCCTGGTTTTAGTCCTGGTGTTAGTTCTGGTTTAGTCCTGGTTTAGACCTGGTTTTAGTTCTGGTTTTAGTTCTGGTTTAGTCCTGGTTTAGTCCTGGTTTTAGTCTTGGTGTTAGTTCTGGTTTACAGGAGGAAGCGCGGTTTACGCAGCGTACGCGAGAAAACACGATCCACACGCGGCTCACGGGAGCACGTCAGTGTCCGCGCAGTGTCTACGGAAGGAAACGTGGTCCGCGCGTTCTCAGGTTAATGACGATAATGAAGGTGTGTGTTTGTGTGTGTGTTTGTGTATAGGACAGTAGTGCAGACATGAGCCTATGCAGGTTGTTTTCACCAGTGACATTTAAGTTGTAGGCGATATTATATTTGTTATTTTCTTTTATATTTCACGTCGGGAGAAGAATTTCCAAGACACGAATGTGTTTTTACCTGTGCACTGCTGCCTCTGTTCTACTGGCTCTTCGACCTCGTCCATTGTGACTGACGCCGCCAACGTTAACATGACGTTTACATCGCTGTTACTGCGCGCGTTTTGTGTGGGTTTCCGGCAATGAGTGGAATTACCGAAATTAAAAAAATTTATAAATGTGTTTTTTGTGTGTGTGTTGTTGTTGTCCCAACAACACATAAAAACAGGTTTTATAATAAAGCAACTCGCATACAGAAACACTAAAGTTAGAGATTAAAAATGAGATTAACGCGATTAAAAAACATAACGCGCTAAATATGACTGTAATTAATTAATCGCAATTAACGCGATAATTTGACACCCCTAATTATAACATTATACATCAATAGCTTTCTTTATTTTTGTATAGTTTTTGTGAATTACTTAAACATGCCGTCTCAAATGAAGTATGACGGCCTTTTTCCACAGTGCTGTGTTTGACCCTTGTTAAAATGCCTTGGCTTCACTGATCTTCATTAAACTGCCCCTGGACGCTTTCCCCAGAGCTGACCTCACCTCACAAGAAGAACTGCTCTAAACCTGTTCTGGTTGATGATGACTGAAGTATTTGACTGGAAATTCCAAGAAAATGGCCGTACTTAGCAGCTCTTTGTTCACGGGTCACTGATTATAGTTCATGTAGGGCTGCGGTTGACTAAAGAACAGATTCTTGGTTGACTAAAGACATGTCCAGCAGATTGATGAATTACCTAAAAGGAGGCGTGGCAAAATGATCAAAACTATTATGATCTGACCATGTATCTGACCTAAACTGCACTCACAGGACTACAACTGCACAGGAGTTCATGCAAAAACAACTACTTAGAATAGAAAACTGTGTATTTATATGTAAAAATGCAGATTACTCATGATACACACACATCTTTTACAAACTCACTCGATGCATTCTCCTTTTTGCTGTTCATAAATCCTTCCATTGGGATTCTGCCATTTTCTTGTCTCAATAGAGAGAATGTTATACAATGTGACATTAAACATACATCCTATTCTTCCAATTATTCAGAGTTATTGTTCAAAAATACAATATTCTTACACTGAGCAGGTAATCTATCCACCCATCTGACCATGGATCTGTTAAAAACAACTGACCTGTAACTTGGCCTAGTAGTGACACGGAAGTAAATAAGTTTAAAACCATACTGATTTGTCACATGTCCCAGGTACACACGGGTGGGCCAGGACTAAACCAGGACTAAACCAGGACTAATCTTGGACTTAAGAGAGAGAACGCCGAGCAGTTTGTCCGCAAAGAACGATCGGGCAATTGCCGCGTTTAACTCCGTGAGGTGCGGAGCTGAGCCGGTCCTTTCTCCTGTGGTCACCTCCAGGCCCGTCCTGACGGTGAGTCCTGTTTCAGGTCTGGTTTAGTCCTGTTTTAGTACTAGTTCAGTCGTGGATTAGTCCTCCTCTTCAGTCCTGGAATCAGTCCTGGGTTAGTCCTCCTGGTTTAGTCTTGGTTCAGTCCGTGACGTAGGCGGCGCAAAAGTTTGATATAATCTCGGGTTAACGGGCAGGTGCGGTCCTGTCCTGCGCGGTTACGTTGTTGTACTGCGAGGGTGCGGTCCTGTACTGGGGTCTCCAAAAATGGAGCCGTGCGGGACTCTGCGTTGTTGGGCTCCATTATGGAATAAATGAATCTTCAGTTTGTTACATAAAGAAGGAGTAAAAATAACAAAAGGACGACAGCAGCAATAAGTTTTAAGAAGGAAGTAAAAAGGGTTGCACCTGTCCTGTCTGAGAAAAGTGTATAAAGTTTGTGGTGAGGGGTTTTACAGCCTTAACACAGATAGAATAATTGTAAAATATAAAGCAGACGACTTCGTGGATTTCACCTATCGCGGGTTATATTTAGAACGTAACTCCCGCAATAAACGAGGGACACTGTACTCTCACCTCACAAGCTGCGCACATGGTCCCGACCGGCATGGAAAACGGAGAATTTCTTGTACAAGTCATTGTTAAATGGGCATTTGTGCTTCGGTATGTTGCAGACTGACCGACTGTTTGTGTCTCGCTCCTTCTGAGTCACAGACGCTACGAGAGACGCTCAGTTTAATGAACGGTACTGAAAACCCGGACATTTGCATCACTTTATAAAAAAATAAAAAAAAACCCGGACGCCCCGGACATGACGCAAAATACGGACATGTCCGGGGAAAAACGGACGTTTGGTCACCCTAGACTGACTCACATGTTAGTCATGAGTGCAGTTTTATACAAGAAATGTCCCAGCATAAATTGCCATTTGTTAAGGTAAAATACAGAAAAGCTGCATAAAAATGACGAAAACAGAAAGAAAATGTGACTACTGACTCACATTAGTGCTGAGTGCATAACATTTTCCCTTAATTAAAACCATGGATGTCCCAGTTATTGATTTTGAAAATCTGATCACCCTACAAAGTACGTCTTTAAAATGTGGATAAATTAATCGAAAAAGAATGCAAATTGGCTGAGATGAGCCTTTCCATCAGTAAATTAGGAGCTAAATAGAGAAATTATAGTATTTTCAGGCCTATGTAATACTACTGAAAATTCTTAGCAAAATACATGCCTTTTCTTGTTGCTTTTCTCTTTGACTTGGACTTTGGTGCTTTGATCTAAATTATCGAATATGCGCCGTGAAAACAAATTAATAAATGAGCCTATGATATTAAACATTAGCCATACAATTCCTTATTTACTTTGCGGGAGATTCAGGTTCACTAATTGGTCAAATCAGTTGTCACTCATCGATTTTAGTCCCGCCTTCTGTCGCGAAACCCTTTCTTGATTGGTTGAAATAGCGTCCTAATTTTTTTTTTTTTTTCGGTGGAGAAATGTCAGGTAAGCGGGCAAAAAGTTCAAATATAAAATAATAATGAACTGGGTTTAAAATCTAGTTAAATATTAAACACAGACTTGTTTTATCAGTAGGCTGCAGGACTTCCAAAAATAGATGCTTCTATCTTCTAAAAGTTAAAAAGTTAGTCGAGACAGAAACACGTGGCTAGCTGAGCAGTTAGCCACCAGAGGACGCCATTATACAACATCATGTCTGCAGCTTTATAATGATACAGCATGAGGCAACTATTTTCTCTAAAATTGTTGTTATTGTTCTCTTTTATAGGTTATTATTTTGGTTTCGAATAACGGTGTCAGTAAATCCTCGTCAGAGGCTAAGCGTGAATAAAGAATAAAGCACTACAGAAGAAATGTAGTAAGTATGCCGTGACAAAACACTGGATGAATGCAATCAAATAAATGCATTATAATAAAGAACAGATAGTTAATAATTAATAACCTTAATAATAAAAACTAGAATTATTATATGCCTACTGTTATCTTAAGGCTACATACATAGGTGATTTTCAAAATTCTAAACTGGGACATATCTGGGTTTGGATGGTTGGTATAAATAAACCAAACACGGATTTCAGTATTTTGACAAAACAAATGATAATTTATGCTCTTTTTTACTGTTGGAGGACATCAGATTAGTCAAAAATTGTGATTGCCCTGTTTTAGCTGATGTAATCCTGGTTTAGTCTTAGTTTAGTCCTGGTATAGATCAAAATAGGTCAAAAATAGGGACATTTCTTGTCTAAAACTGGACAAACCACTGGTTTTGTATAAATCTGCTGGGACAAGGGACGCAGGGCTCAACAGTAGGACTGTCCCAGGTAAATAAGGACTTCTGGTCAACCTATACATGCATTTTGACAAAAAACAAAACGCAAACTTGTCATTTAAGTTCCATATGTATTTATTATTCTTACCTTCTTTGCGCATGCCCACTCTGAAACACTTTTTCAGTCGACAGTATTGGCACTGGTTGCGGTGATGTTGGTCTATTTGGCATTCTCTGTTTGATCTGTGAATTAAATAAACAATACAATAAGATAAGAAGTGACACATAGAGTTCACTGAGATGGAATATTAACAATATTTAGTGTGTAGCCCGTTACTAGTATGGGTCATTTGGGGTTGCCAGTGTCAGTAAGATCCAGTGGTGAGATTGTATGTTGCCAAAGTACACAACATTTTTAGCTTGAGCAAGAGTTGAAACGACCATGTTCTGGTTTATCGGCAATGACTCACCCACTGAATCACTGTAAACACAATGAATTCTATCATTTTACATTTGTTTTACATAAACCTCTCGAATTACATATTTCAATCAAAAGTAGAGCCAATCTTTGTAATGGACTCAGTTCTTTGTCAGTCAATTAAGCATTTGGTTTGGAGCTGAGTTCAGACTTTGAAAGAAATGTGACTATATTTTTTAATTAAATACCTGCTTTGTTTACATTAATGAAACTAAATTTAATTGACAATTTTAATTTCTTTGTGATAAAAAAAAATACAAAAAATGTTTACCTTTTTTCCATCATATATTTCCCAACCTTTATTTTTACATATTTCTCATGCCTTTCCTCACTCATTTGTTACTAATAAGTATCTATAATTGTTAAAAATGTTTTGTTTTTTTAAAATGCACCTTTGAAATCCAACCTTAACCTATTTTACTACTTTGTCATTCATATATATGTCTGATTTATAGTCTATTTCTGTTCTCCCCAGAAGCTCCTTTGACCCCTGTATGCTGAGTGAACCCTACAAGCTGCCAAGGCTGTGCCCTTTGTAAATCATCAGTCATTCACGCCCTTTTTACGGCCGGTCTTTCAAAACCTCCTACACTCGCCCTGAAGGTGACAAACAAGTAGAAGGTACAAGGTCTATTCAGGATTTTCGACTTTGAACCAAAATAAATTTTGTCTTGTGTTAGTCTTAAAATTGTGATTTTGGTTTTCAGATGACATCACAACATTGTACTGCCCAATATTATTTAATACAGATGGGGGCAGCTAAAATTAATATTGTTAAAATGCAGATTCTTGTTGTAATGGAGTGAGTTTTGGGTCTTGTCAGGTCCAACATTTGTGTGTGTACCTTTTGGATATTTCATGGCAAAGTAGAAGAGCCAGGAAAAGCTGACTCTTGCCCCCCATCTGCGAGTATGACATCATCACATTCTAGAATCTGAAAACTACAAATTTCAATAAAAAACATTCTTTATTTAGACAATAGAATGTGATTTTCAGAATTAAATTATGGCTTTCCATGTGCTACCAGTCAAACTTTTTTACTCCCCATCTCCTCATAGTTAGAAGTAGGATATATGTCATTATGTAGCAAAGAAAAAAAGGGAAATAATTCTTTCACTTTTTAAAATATTTTATATTCAGTTCCTCACAGTAGCCATCCTTTGCTTTGTTGAAAGTTGTTTACCTTTTTTTCTTTACTACATAATTCCATATATCTTGCTTCATGCATTTGATGTCTTCAGTATGTATCTAAAATGTAGAAAGTAGTGGTGCATTGGCGTATACTAGTCTATGTGCTCTTATGCTTCTGTTACAGCTCAAGATCATTCTAAAGCTATTCATTACAGGTTCATTTCTGTCCTGTGAATGTCACTTTTTAGGATCGATACCTGCCCAAATGAGGATCTACTTTCGATACTAGTTTCAGTATCGATTTTGGATACTTTTAACAACCCTACCTTGCATATATGTGGCAGGCGTGGGTGGAATGGACTCACCACATTGTGTTCTACGGTTAAGAATAATAGCAACGTTGACCTTCTAAACCAATCACATGACTGACCTTCACAGCGTTCTGTTTTTCTCACATAGCTGTTTGCCAGATATACCCAAGGTTGTAACATATCATTTTGCACAGAGAATGGACTAAACCTACTCTGTTTCCATTATGTGTAAATACTGAACTCAAACAATATGAGAGGTAGGAAAAATATGTTGGCAACACTTTATAATGGCTGTGCTTTTAGTAGCCTTAATAAAATATTAAGAAAGACTTAATTCATACTTAACAAAAGCTTACTTACTGCTAGTTAGAAATACCATAATCCTCATTTCTAACCCTAACTTAAAAATGAAAAACACTAACTCTAGAACTGCATTGAAATAACTTATAGCTCCTATTAAAACAGTGAGGTGAATGTTTAATGTATTGTTTTATTGGATTTCATTCATAATTTAATTTTATGTTTAAATTTCATACATGCAGACAGATGTTTTGTATTCTGAATATTCTCTCTTTACTGATGCTTGTGACTTAATCATTGTACACTATAGTACTGGTCCTGGCTTGATCCCAGTTTTGTCCTGGTGTAGACATGGTTTGGTCCTGTTCTAGTCCAGGTTTAGTCCGAGTTAAGTTCCAGTTTAGCTCCAATTTTGATGTGTTGTTCCAGTATGATCTCACTCTGAGTGATGTTACTAAAAAGTAGGTCTATCTTACTTTTAAGAATAAATAATCTGTAAGTTTTTAAAGTATGTATTACGTTTCATCATAGATATCAACCAAATTCATTACGTTAGTACTATTGACAGAGAAATAGACTGTTACAACATAAATTGGTTGGTAATGTCAAGTTAATTAAAACACAGTGGCAGTCCAAAATTGATGTATATATCTTGGAAAACTTGCCCAAATAAATAGTTGTTGGAGCAAAATTGGACAAATCACATAATACAAGATAGCTTCTGTAAATGTTTCAGTAGTGTCAACTTACCTGATTATAGGATTGGATCTAAATTAAACTATTTAAAACCAAAACAGAAAATTTAAACTTCATTCAACTGTTTTGTGACCCACTTTTGGGCTCTGACGGGTAATCAATTTTACATTTCTGTGAAGTCTGTGAAGTCTTTTTTTTTTTTTTTTTTCTAAGCTTCAAAGGTTAACAACTTCCAAGTCTAGGGGCAAAAGTTGAGTCAACAAGAAGGACTTTTACATAATCCAACCACTAGGGGTCAAAAGTGAGTGCACTTTGCTAACCCTATGCAAAGATTTAGAGGGATATTGCCTGATTAATGGCAGTTTAAAGATGCACTATTTGGTCATTCACTTTTTGGTGGGAGGCCCGCCATGTGCTTGGTGTTATTGCTTTGTCACGAATGCTCCACAACTTTCAATTTTGCATTTATTCAAATACAGGTGTTTTTATTGATCAAAATTTTAAAAAAAAAGTCTCCATGGAGATATACAATTTTCATACCATACTGTGGAACCTAATAAATACCTCAATACTCTATCTCGTAGCCCTAACCTTGAACTGAAGTAGTTAAAAATGAAATAGTTACTAGTTGTTCATAGTTGTTCATTATACATTCAGTCTTCATTGTGTTTTATTAAGGCTACGGTCTAGTTATTTAGTAAAAAATGTGATTGAAAATGTCATCTTGTGACTAACCTCTTAAAAAAACTACACTCTTACAACCTTAAAAAAGCACCTATAAGGCGTAATTCAAATAATGTATTCAGAACGATTCAGTTCTGTTAATTACTCTGTTAATTAAGAGGTTAGGAGAATTAAGTCTTTGTTCTTGCTTTATTAAGGCTTATTATGGCGTAGTTATTACAAATTGACACCAAATTTTACATTGCGACTTTCCTTATTCCTGAGGTTAAAGGTGCACTGTGTAACTTTTCTGGTGTAGGGTATTTCAAATGCTTTTCTCCATGGAGATGTTATTGCTCTGGAATGTTTCACAGTATGGCATTAAACCTTTCTATCTTCATGGAGACCAAGTTACAGGTCAGATCTGTGGAGAGGCAGAGCTATAAAACCATCTGTAACTGAATAAATGTAGGGTAGAGTTGTTTAACATCACATTGTGGAACATTCCAGACAGAGCAATGACATATCCATAGAAACAAGCAGGTGATGGACCCTCCACCTGAAAAAGTTACACAGTGCACATTTAATTCCATGTTTCTGACTCTTACCTGCAGGAGTAGTTGAGGTTTCTCCTTACGCTGCGTTTGAAGAAGCTCTTGCAGCCCTCACATGTGAAGACTCCATAATGTTTTCCACTGGACTTGTCTCCACACACCACGCAGTCCACCACGCAGGCCTTATCTTCATCGGCCACATCCACATCGCTGCTGCCGGCCTGAGGTGAGCCATCCTCTTCCTCCCTCCTCAGGTACTTCTCCCCAAGTCCGTTTGTGTCCCCATTAGGGTTACCCCATCCCCCGCTCACCATGGCCATACTCAAGCCCCCGCACGACCCTATAATTATTACTACTAATAACTTTCAAGTATTAGAAGCATGCAGTCTTTTAGGGTAGTGTCAAAACTGTTTCCATAAATGTTTAGAAATTATGTGAGGCACGGCTGGCTTCAAAATATTGTCAAAAAAACAAAACAAAAATTTGTTAAAAAAGTTGTTTTTTCTTGTATATTGTCTTTCAGCTCTCAAAATCAAAATCATACACAAAAAGACTGGTTTTCCAAGCAGGCTTTGTCCAAAAATATATAGTTTTATAGTTCAAGTGACCTCTTCTTTTCAAGTTGGTAGAAATCTTCAATACTTTCTTCAATACTGACTTTTTTGCAATTATCAGAAGTACTTATCAATTCAAAAAGACTGGTTGTCCAAGCAGATATCTGTCCATTAAAAAAAAAATGGAAGTAGTCTTGTAGTCGTGTTTGCTTGACCTCTTCTTCTCAAGTTGGTAAAAATTTGTTATACTTCTATAATGATTTTTATTTATTTTTTTGCAAATGTCAGAAGAATAAAATCATACCAACTGATGAAAAAATACTGGTTTTCCAAGCAGGTTTCTGTTGGTAAAGATAAAATAGTTGTCTTGCAGTCCTTGTGAGTGACCTCTCCCCTCTGGCCGTGTGTTTTTTCTGACCTAGGTCCACTCTAGTGCTTTTGTATAATCCCCTCTTCGCTCCCCAGCCTATTCACGCCTGTGTTTTGTAGCCCTGACCTCTGCTCATTGGCTATCGAACTGCGTGAAAACTTAACATTGAGCAGAGCAGAGTTCAAGCTAGAAAAGAGAGGAAAGGTTGCAGCCTCCTTTGCACAGGAAACAATAAATTAGAACACTTTCTCGCCCCCCTCGTTTTTTTCTGTCTTTACAAGTAATAGACCTCACCTATTCTGTGTAGTGTCACCAAGCGCTTCTCAATATCTCCTCAACAGCTTTCTCCCCAAAAAGACACAAAACATACAAAAAAAAACCTTCAACTTCCCTGCGGACGAGGTTAAAAAGCCCTGCCCTCCTCTCTCTCTCGCTCTTTCTCCGACTTAAAACTAGTTGAACCAGTTTGCTGTTATCTACACATCTAAAGCATTCTATCCAGACACACTATTGACTCTGTTCTGTTTAAATGGCAAAAGTGACGAGAACTGGCAATAAAATGTCCAAAATGTCTATTCAGGAAATCTGGAGACTCCGTTCAGCTATAGCACAGATGCACGCTTGTTTTGGTTGACCTTAAAATCCCCAAATGAATTGCAATTTCAGAAAGTTCTTCAAAGTCCTTCGTCCTCAGTGGAAATAAAGCTGTTTTGTAGTCTTCACCAGCTGTCCTTGGCTCAAATGTCAGTGCGAACCAAAACAAAACAATCTCAAACACAAGTTGTGAAATCTCCCACCACAGCGGTTCAGCAGTGTTGTCCTATGCGCTTTTCTGGTCAGCTAGGTCCGGTATTACCAACCCATGATAGACTTTCTTTTGCATTCCCGCCTAGCTAGTCAGCAGACCCCTTTCCTGTCTTCGGTTATGAATAAGTCGAAAGAAATCTAGTGAAATTCCGAGTGCTGGACGTGTGGAGCCGGGGTCCTCTCCTCGGGCAGCTCTGGGTCTGCCTCTGCCTGCGCTGTGTCCTTTAGAGAGAGTGAACGTGTGGCGGAGTGCGAAGGGATTTGACACTGCTATTCAAGCCCGGCCGTTGCCATGGCGCTGGATGCCTTATAAGGACAGCAGAGTCAAAGAGCACAGAGAGAGAGCGAGAGAGAGAGAGGGAGAGGGAGGGAGAGAGAGCGAGAGAGCGAGGGAGAAAGAGAGGAGGGGTGGTAGAGAAAGAAAACGAGAGAGCAGGGGGGAGGCAGTTACAGAGAGGGAAAGAGAGAGAGGGGAGGAAGGAGAGAGAGGTAGAGAAGAGGAGAGAGGGGAGGGAGAAGAGGAGAGAGGGGAGGGAGAAGAAGGGTGAGGGTAAGTGGAAGAGAGAGGGGGAGAGAACAGAGGGGAGGACTAAGGTGAAAGAGGGTGAAGTAGAGACGAATAGAAAGAGGGAAAGAGCGAGAGAGTGAATGAAAGAGGGAAAGAGCAGGAAGAGAGGGAGGGGTAGAGAGAGATAGAGAAAGAGGTGGAGAGCGAAAGATAAAAAGAGGCGGAAGGAGAGAGCGGGGAAGAGAGAGAAAGGGAGCTAGAGGGGGGAGAAAGAAAGAAAGAAAGGAAGAGAGAGAGGGAAGAGGGAAGGGAGAGAGCTCCGGACAAGCATACACACACACTCACACACACACACTCACACACACTCACACACATGCACACAAATTCCTGGCGCATGTTTCCCCCATGACCCCAGGCCAGAGCAGAGTTAACCCCCTCACTGCTGCTGCACAGAGGGCTGCAGGGATCACATGGACACACAGGCTCACCACATGCACCAACTCTGACTTCATTTTGACTCACATCGACACAACACCAAAGACATGTGACCAGGGCGGCTCGTTTCAATCATGATTTATGTTTATTAGTTCGGTTTTGTAAATTGTCTCGGCCTTGACCATATTGTTTTATTACTTTTTAATAGAGTTTTTTTTATTTATTTTTTATTTAACAGAGCATTTATCATCTTTTTAACTTTTAAATTGACAAAATTGAGGGCTGATCAAACCGTAGCATGTTGTCAATAGATAATATTTCAAAAAAGGTATATCGAGCACTCAGCTTGATTTTAATATGCAGCAAAAAGCGCATCTTATGGTAATGTAGGCCAGTTCACCAATAAGCCTGAGGGCCCAGAAAGATTGGTCTGTGGGCCGCATTTAGCCCCCAGGCCATAGTTAGGACATGCCTCACTGAGAAAAAGTGTATTATTCCACAAGAGAAATTTCTAGGACACTGAAGCTCCCAAGTAATGCTCCCAAATTACAATGTATGAACAATCTTAATAACAAAGAGCAAATCAAATGGGACATGGATAAACATACTAGTATTAGCTATAAAGCAATAGGTTTCAACTGTAAACAAAAACAATTCAACTTACTACTTAAAAGCAGATTAGCATACAGGATATAACATAAGGTATATGTACAAAACCATTGTTTCTAGTTTCTCTCGAATGTTCCTCACATTTAGAACACAAGACATTTAAGAAGAAATGTTACCAAAAATCAGGCAATAAAATATATGTACTAAAAATAATTGTAGAAAAACAGCTCATTGTATATGAATGTTTCTCCTTTAAACTGAAGGAGCCCTAATGGTAGAACCAAGCACTACACAAAACACAGCATTATTGGTTAATTCAAGTTAATTTGAATGAACTATAATGAGCAAGCTTCTTAAAAGCAGACTAGAATACATATGTGGGAATTAGTATCAACTTTACAAAGTGCCTTCAACTGTCAAAAATGAATAAATAAATGAAATAGTTCAGTGGATATGAAAGTTCTCTCTAATCCATCAGCCCAGGAGCCCTAATGGTAGAACTTAGCCAGGGCTCAATAGTTCATTCAAACCCGGACACATTTTGAGCTCTAAATTAACCCAAGCGTTTCAATGCGTTTAGCCCATGACCCCGGGCCTGTGCTCACTATGGAGAGCTTCAGTGCGGCACCTCTTTCTTAGACGTCTCTCTCTCATGTTCCTCTCTCTGCTCTAATCCCAAACACTTCCTCTGACTTTGTTGACCCAATAATAACTGGGAGGGCGTGTTTTTGTTGAGCGAGTTGTCAAAAGGTTACCCGATCTCCGGCAGCTCCTTTCACACCTGCCCTGTGCACTCATAGGTCGAGCAAAAGGACACGGCGCCTGTCACACTCACGCTGTTTTTGTGGTGTCAGGGAGTGATTAGAGAACAACAGGGACTTACATGTGCAGTCAGGCTCTGGAGGGATCCAATTTGTCCAGTATTCTGTAAGGTGGAGTAATATGGCAACAGCTAGCAACATTTTTAACATCTGAACAATCACTTTTTTTTTTTAATTAAAATTTTTAAAGTATTTTTCATACTCCAAAGTTTGAACTCTCCACCAAAACCAAACCAAATAATTTACTGACAGTAATGACTGTAGACCACTTGAATTGAATAGTATATATGTTGCTGAATAAATCATTTAAAATGAAATGGCATTTTCCAGTATTACTCCATTTTCTGATCTATGTTATAATGTCGTTTCCTCATCAAAAACATACTCAGAATTGTGTTTTGTTTCATTCACACATGTTTAACACACAAACCCTTAGGCTGTGTTCTTCTCTCAAACAGAAAATACTTAATGTCACAAACATCTCCAAAGCTCAAAATGCTCACTTCCACTTTGTGATGTCATGTGGTAATATAGTAAGTGCTCCACTGTGCTTTTACACTCCGTACACTTTCATCTCTAGTAATTAAAAGTAAAAGATAGTTGTTAACTTGAAAACTACTGCTTGACGTCACAAGATGGAACAGTGCACTTTGAGTTTTGGAAATATAGACAGACTGATATTGAAGGATTACTCAGACATGTGTGAATGAAACAAAACACAACCCCAGGTATGTTTTTGATGCGGTAATAACATTCTAACAGCTAAAAACTGACAAGAGTCAGTTTTGCATTTAAGGATCTTTTAACACTTGAGTCTCAAATGCAGAAGACATCTCCTCTCCAAAATTTTCCGAACATTCAGAGCAAAATATAAAACTTTTTTTTCCTGAGATAAAAAAATCCACGCAGTTTGTTTTTGATGCGAATGGTGCATGTGTCTCTGATTGGTTAATCCGGGAAACTGGACAAAGCTCCAGATGCACTTGTCTTTTGTCAAAGTGTGGTCAGGTGAATGTAGAACACATAGAACAAAATAAAACACTGGGTTTTCTGTGATTTTTATATTAGCAGCTAATATTGCTAACATATAGCCATACTTTGAATCATGTTCTCTTTCTTTTATTTATACTCACTTGCTTCTGCCTGACTACGTGACATTCCTTTAAACCAGATCTTAATGAATGAATGTGCTCTTTTAGGCTGCAGTTCAGCTCAACATGTTTTTGTGTGAAAGTTAAACCAAAACTAACCTTTATTTTGAAGTCATTGAGCTAAGTTCCCAGGAAATGCTCTGAGGAGATATTGTTTTAGTCTTATATCTGCAGAGAAAGGGCAAACAGTGACTGGATTTATTCACTCACTTTATCTCAAACATGCTTTTACTTATTACATTATATTTTTGGTGTTAAAGATGTAGTATGTACATTTTCTGGTGAAGGGTCCCCTACCTGCTTGTCTCCATGGAGACCTAATTGCTTTGTCTGGAAGATTCCACATTATACGACATTAAACTGATCAGTCTTTGCAAGTGACTTAGCCAAGTTACAGGACAGATCTGTGGAGAGGCGAGCCCGCACATAGTATAAATTGAATGTTGTTCAAAGTATTTTTGAGCAATAAAAAGACCTCATATTCAGTCATGTTGTATATTCATTGTCATGTTGATCAAAAACATGCCTGAAGGGGTTTTATATGGCATCCATGCATGTGATTTGTCCTGGGCCCTCTTTAAACCCTCTTTATGGTTAGCTGTAAGACCTTACGATCCAACACTCAGCCCACAAGCCACGTCACCCATGTTCCCACAAGGCAATTCTCCATATAAAATAATATAATATAAAAAACATGATATGAAACTTTACAACACAACTTCACAAACTAGATACGATGTGTAGTAGTATAATTTGTGGGATGCAGGCTGATTGTAATGTGATAGCTCTCTGACAGGGGGTGTGACGCTTATAAAACATGCAAAAATGTTGTTTTTGGCGAATATATTTTTTCAAATCAATAAAAGCCAACATGGTGCTCTAATTATGTAATGTGTTAGCAATTAATACCCCAGAAGTGCAATAATACCCCTCTTTACCCTAAACTATTAAACTTACATGACCTTTATTCCAACCACATGTCATCACTTCCTCATTAGGAGCATTTTCTCATATCAGACGCTGTGTTCCCTCGTCAGGGCTGTGTGGGCTGATCTTCATTGTCGCTGCGAGGCCTCCACAAGAAAAGGGAGGACAGAATAAACAAGCTCAGGCTGCAACCAAGGTTTCCAATAACCACCTCCAACACACTCACTCCAGAGGCATTCAAGAGGCTCAATGTGCAGCTTAAGAACCTCCCAGAGCCCCAACACTGTTTGCTCACCACAGGCCCGATCTGGGACCAACTGGGACTAAACCTGGAGCTAATTCCAGAGCGAGATCAAGACTAAACCAGAACTAGATCAGGACTAAACCAGGGCTACATCAGGACTAAACCAGGGCTAGATCAGAAGTAATCCAGGACTAGATCAGGATTAGGTCAGAACTAAACCAGGGCTAGATCAGGACTAAACCAGGACTAGATCAGGGTTAAACCAGGATAAGATGAGAACTAAACTAAGGATGTGTTCACTGAGACTAAATTGAGACCCAGATATAAACCTGGACTACACCAGGACTAGACCAGGACTAGACCAGGACTAGACCAGGACTAAACCAGGACTAAACCAGGACTAAACCAGGATTAAACCAGGACTAGACCAGGACTAGACCAGGACTAGAAGAGGACTACATCATACATCAAGTCTAAACTGGAATCAAACCAAGACCAAACCAGTATGCCCAATGGAGTTGCAATATTTAACACAATTAAACTGAAATTTCAATTTGAATGGTCACAAATAGCAAATGTAAAGAGTGCGTTTTTAGGTAACATAATTTCCTCTTCAAACAATGACATGTCCTGTTTTTTTGTGATATCTGATCACTTTAGACCTCTACAAACATGTCCTGAAATGCTTGGAATTCTTGTATTAGTTTAGCAGTTCAAACTGCTGGGTTTCAGATGACCTCACATTCTATAGACCGATAATATTTTTAACAGATGGAGGACAGGGAAAATGAATTATATCCAAATGTGGATTTTTGTTGTTATAACGCACGTTTTAGGTCTAGTCACTAACAGAAATGACGAGGTTCAGCATTTGTGGATTGACCTTTTGGATGTTTCATAAAATATAAAGTTGTCTGTATTAAACATTGGCTCTTGTCCCCAGCTGTGAGTATGATCTCATCACATTTTGTTGAAATTTCAGTGTCCTTTTAAATGTTATTACCACAAGACTTGTTAAAATTTGCACTTTGTTTGAACTGAATCCTAGTATTACAACATTAATCACATAAAATCTAACCGCAATGCTTATTAGAAAAGAAGAAAAAAGAAAAAAAATGATCACAGTTATTAGTAGTTCCCAAGACACTTTTTTATCTTTGAGAAATTCCCATATTTCTCAGACTCCACGTCCCCCCTACCTCATGTCATTTTGAGTCTTTATTAGGTAAGTCTATTATTATGTCCGAAATCATCCTTTAAAAACAAGGATGTACAATTTACTTTGAATAAGATTTTATATAATTTCAAGCACCCCCTGATCAGAGTTCACATACCCCCAGTGGTCCTGTACACTGGAGAGTCCATCTTGAATTCCCTCTTGTCTTATGTAATATTTGTCAATGATAGTGAGGTAGAAGAGGCTAACGTTACCCCACATCCGTCACAGCCAGGCTCAGTGTGCATGGATAGGTCCTTTGTTTGGCTAAGGGGTTATCAGAGACCAGGATAAGCTGCTCCAAGTTGAATTAGTGTTTTCTTTTGTGGACTCACAGGGGTCGCAGCATGTGGTACAGACTTTATTACATTTGCACAACTGAAAAGCTTCGAAATGGAGTGAAAAAGAAAGACTTTTGGGCACATTGAAACATGGACATTCATTTTCCTAAAGACAAAAGTGAATTAAACAAGTGAATACACACTGAAATCACTTAAAGGAACTGTATGCAATATTTTAAATATAAACACCGCCTAACTGTGTCCCCCAGGTACAAAAAGACAAATCAAATATACAAAGTAGAAGGGCCTCACATGAGTCTCTCATTTGGATTGCCAGTTGCCAGAAATCCAGTTGGTGTAAATCTAAAAAGACTCTCTCTCTTCTGTGTCATCACTACTAAACCTCAGCGCCTGTAGCCAATCATTACTCAGTACTAGTGCAGCCTCTGCAGCTCAGTGAGGGAATTGTGGAGGTTCTGAGCTTTCACATGAGGTATGTCCAAATACTGAGAGTAAGAAAATACTTCTGTGGTCCTCTGTCTGTAGGTTAAGGACTGGCAGCCCAGGTTCTATCGATTGTTTTAGGTAACAGCTCAGGCTACATACAGTTCCTTTAAAATTTTGTTGTTTTCAGATGGGAATGTGCAGACAATTTTGTGGCAGTTCAATCTCATGGGATCTTGTGGCAGGAGATATTGTCCGATCCAAAATAATGTTCATTTCTCTAGTATTAAATAACCCAAAGTGTAACTTTTGCTGTGGTGCTATAAAATAGGGTAAATTAGTATTACTATTTATAAGGCATTAATAAGCTTTAATTATGTGTTTATAAGCATTTGTCAAGAGTCTTAATTAACATTTGTTTGTTACAGGCACTATACCCAATGGTTACAGTCTAAAAAATATGAAGACATTAGTCCATACGCAGCAGTCCAAACATAATTGTCACTTTACTAACTTGTTCCTGGCATTCTAATTATTCACCACTGTGATGAGTGGAGTTTTGCTGCCATACCACTAGCATGCTAACAGCACACCTGGTGTCACTGTCTGGTTTGTTGGTTGTTCTATAATATAGATGCAGAACAGACAACGGTCTCACTTTGACCTTAAGAGCTGCTTTCACAATGTATCTGTGCTGGTGTGAAACAATTATTTACTTTACAAAATATGTTACAAGCCATGAGTTTGTTAGAGTATTAATATGTGTTAATTAATGTGTTATTTATTTTGCATGTAATTAAAAACGGCAGTATTTTAACCAAAGAAGATTCATTTTAATTACAGGATTCAGCTGCCAGACTCATTTGCTTTTGTATTTGTACATTTATCGCCGCAGCTTGGCCCTTCATAAGCCCTTGACAGTTTTCACCATCTGTATTTATTAGTGAAATGATGTGCGTGTGTATTGATCCTGTATCGGAGGGTGATTGGTGGCCGTATGTGATTGGTTGGCGTATGTTTCTCTGTTGGACTGTCTTTTATGCTGCAGTTGCTTTGGGGAGAGGGGCCGGTGACCTCCTTTTGTGAGGGTCAGACCTTTGGCTTCTCATGTTTATGTCACTTGACTTGTGTGACACTGGGACAGGAGGGCGATTGTTGAGCTCCTCACCGCATTCGGAAAGCTCAATTTATGAAGCAAAGCAAAGGCTAAAATACAATTACATCGGGTCATACAGGGCAAATGGAAGGTTGAGTTATAGTTATTTAAAATGCTGATAACAAAAGGCTCGAGGAAATCCTTAAAAGGCCAGGACTAAACCAAGGCTAAACCAAGGCTAAACCAGGACTAAACCAAGGCTAAACCAAGGCTACACCAGGACTAGACCAAGACTAAAACAGGACTAAAACAGGAACAAAGTAGGACTAAACCAGTTCTAAACCAGGGCTAAAGCAGGACTAAAGCAGAACTAAACCAGGCCCAGACCAGGACTACACCAGGACTAGAACAGGACCAAACAAAGGTACAATTACATCGGGTCATACAGGGCAAATGGAAGGTTGAGTTATAGTTATTTAAAATGGTGATAACAAAAGGCTCGAGGAAACATTTTAAAGACACGGTCACAGTTGGTAAGAGGTACTAAACATTTGGAACTAATCTGGGACTAGACCAGGACGAAACAAGGAATAAAACAGGACCAAACCAATTCTACTTCAAGGCTCAAACCAAGCCCCAACAGTGAAGTGAAGTGTGTACCCTAGACAAGAGTTTAATAAAAAACGTTTTAATTAGATAAAAATGTATATATACACTTTTTTTTTTTAGTTTTGCAAGATTAGATTTTCCTCTATGCCTTGATTTGGTCCTGGTTTAGTCCTAATATAGACTTGGTTTGGTCCTGTTCTAGTCCTGATTTTGTTCTGGGTTAGTTCCAGGTTTATTCTGAGTTTTGTCTGTGAATATACCCTAACAATGCACAAGAATAACATTTGAGAGAAGACTGAAATATGTACTGCTAAACAAATACAAGAATTCCACACATTTCAGAACATGTTTGTAGAGGTCTAATCTTCAGGGTTAGCTGCTTTTCCCAATAAAAACTGAAAATCTTAAAACTTTCTATTACCTATGTACAATTAGAAATAATTGCTTGACTAGTTCACTAATGAAAAATTAATCGCTGACTAGTTTACTACTAAAGTAATCAGCCTTAGAGTGTATGGAAGACTGCACCCATAGAAAGCTTGACCTTGGTTTAAGTTGGGGTGAGGGTCTTAGGTGCAAAGTCTCACCTTTTTGGAGCAAATGGTCACATTCCAGCAGTAAAATTTGTCGTGCTAACGTAAAGGTTCAAGTTTTCTGGTGGAGAGTCACCACTTATTTGTTTCATGGAGATGTTAGCTTTGCCCAGAATATTCCATCCTATGGCATTAATGTCATCTATCTACTGCATTGATTGAATTACAGTTTTACAGTTTTTTATTGCTCAAAAATACCTTTTAAAAGCATGGATTTGTACTGTGAGTAGGCTTGTCTCTCCACAGATCTGACCTGTAACTTGACCTGGTGGTGTCACATATTTGTCTTTATGGAGATGGATAGGTTTAATGCCATACTGTGGAACATGATGAGGACAAGATCTTGCCCCAGTACAGATAAAAGCAGCTATTGAGGTCAAAATATGTCATTTGTGTACTGTCTGCTTCTAATTAGAAAGCTGTGCACTTTGGCTTGCTAGTTGTTTTTCTCAGGCTGGTCTCTGAGAAAAACACTTATAAACTCATCACGGTGGATAATTAGGATGCTCTGAATGAATAAGGTAAATGACGAATAACTTTGCTCCACTGCAAACCATTCAAAATTAACTGGTTGTAGAACTTGTATCATTTTTAAAACAGTGTAAATCTGGTACAGAGTGCCTTTAAAAGTTTTTTCCTCCACACGTGAAAATCTCTAAATACATAAATGCAATGGGAGAACCAGTCAGGTGCTGTGGAAATGTGGCAAACAGCAGGCCATAACTCCACACACTTAAATGTTTCACATAAAAAAGCTTTTAGTACACATGTTTTACAGTGTGGTTTCCTCCATCACTGAAAACCACATACAATTAAGCAGTTAAACCATGCGATAAATATGCGACTAGATCACAAACCATTAAAGAGATAGTGGTACTAAAGAAAACCATGTGTTTTTGTGGAAAAACACAAGGCACTGACAGATTAAACATGTCTGTGTTCATGCAGACAAGGCGATGTCGGCAAGTTATAAGTCAGATCTGTGTCAAATCAAACTCTCTGAATGATAATGTGTTGTTAAAGAACACCTATGCTTTTTTCAGGCTTTTATAATATAAAACTATAACATATGTAGATCATTATTTTATATTTTGTTCATAGTTAACTGCAGTATTCATCTACTAGTAAACTGGCTTAATAATAGACATCTGTCCATTGACCTGATAGTGAAATTTCACCAAAGCAAACAGACGATTTTCATTTACTAGCTTTTATTGTTGCAAATGGCTATCTAACTTTTTTTTGGGTATATATATTGAAATTACACATATTATTTTTGCTCCTCAAATGTTGTTATTTTCTAGTATGTGTCTGTATTTTCAGTGGGCTTCATCTCCAGGCGCCAAACCGGACTCTTTTTTGGCCAGGAGGCATAAAATCTCTGTGGAGAATGTTCCTGAGTATGGTTTTAACTTTCAATTTCCACGGAATCACGCTGGTGACGTGCGACATTCTGAAAGTTACATGGTGTACTTTTAACCTAATGACTTCCCTAGTCTAAACTTTTCCATTATTTTGCGCTAATGTTACACTTATTTGTGTATTTCACAGGCCAGGCCCTTGTAAAAAGGAGTTTCTTGCAGGAGCAGAGTAGAGCTGGTTAATCCTCGCTGGTGTTAATGGGAGTTAATGGTAGCGGTGCTCTTTGAACTCTGGGTCAGGAATGCAGCTGCTCTCAGTGTGAAGTGAAGTGTGCGGATTCACTCACCTGAACTCTCACATAACAATACAAACATTCAGCTAACCTGTGTTTGGCTTAAGAAAGACCTACTAGCACTCACCACTTTTACTTTGTAGAATATTTCAGAATGCACAATATTAGGAGAAAGTATCATAGTCAATGTATTCAGTATTGCAAAGATAAAATAAGTCTTCATTCATTTATTTTCTACTCTGCTAATACTGTGTTCAAGGTACATTGTGTAACTTTTTTGTTGGGGGGCCCTTCACCTGCTTGTTTCCACGGGTATGCCATTGCTCTCCCTGGAATGTTCCACAGTATGACGTTAATCAGCTCTACTGTACATTTTTTCAATTACAGGCGGTTTTATAGCTCAAAAACACCTCGGAAAAAAAGGCATTCTGGCTGTGAGTGTGGTCGCCTTTCCATAGATCTGAGCTGTAACTTGGTCTGGTTTGGTCTCCGTGAAAAGTTATACAACGCACCTTTATAAAAAAATGTGACCATGTAAAAATACTGCGAAAATAAAAAAACAACAAAATAATACATACATACACTTTTTCGGAATGCTGTTAATTTCCACTGAATTAAGAACTTTTGTTGAATGAAGAACTGTTCATTACACTGGGATAGATAGGTTTAGATAGGTTTGTAGAATATTACACATTTAAAGTTTTATTTTTTTAATTCACAGTCTCTGCAATTTTAAAGATTACATTTTTTTTTATAATTTCAAGAATCTTAGGCAAATGCTAGTGAATACAGGTCGAACCAGTCCAAAAACCAAGTCACTGTTCAAGTTACCCCAAAGATAAATGACACTGATCTGACATTAGTGATTAGTGAGTTAGAATGACAAAGATATCGGCCTCTAAGATAATAGTCTTGCATTGTTGGATACTACTTGAACAGAAAGTTAGATTTGAATGTTAGAATGTTAGTTCTCTGCTAAGTTCTTTGTTGTCACCAGTTGAAGAGTGTTTGCTTTTGGATGGGGTCTTTTGAGGTCTGCTTTTGCTAGAGAATAATTGACTATACCTCATAAAAATGTCTACCATGTAAGGGCTGGATACCATGGAAAACTTGATCTTCTGATTATGCTTCATGTATTCATGATACTGTTGTGTGAATTACGATTTAGACATTTTAAAAGAATAATGATAGTACATAGTTCGATGGAGTCTTAGTCAACCAATATTTGTATTTCTTTACTAACTATTGTATTTAGATTTTAAGCATTTATATGGGATGGCACTAGAAAGGGGAAACTAGAGAGTTGAATCAGTGAAGATTTGGTATTTTTTGGTATTTATATGTAAAAATGCAGATTAAACTCATTTCTTCCATTGTTTTTTGAAAATGTATTTTTAAGTTTTAAGAAACCACATAGTGACAAAAGCAAAATGAAACACTGAACAAACAGTATATACACTGACAAAGAACATAAATAAGTTTATACAGACACATGCATTTGTGTGCGTATATATGATCTAAATGGGTACCAACGTGAGCATCGATACCAAAACCAGCATCAAAAATGTAATTCACAAATTTAATCTGTCTTTATATAAATGCATTCTTTCCTCCTTTTTTTCTGAACTATTAAGATTTCTTTAGTTGATTGCAGTGCTTATGGTAACCACCTTGATATACAGTTGTTATTTTCAATGTGAGTCTGTAAAGAGCTTTGGTTGAGAGCACAGGAATCTGAGAGCAGGTTAAACGTTAACTTGGTGGATCTGTGCCTGCACATGCTGTAACACATGACCTCCTCATTAACTTTGTGCCCTTTGGCCAAACACTTCGCTCCCACAGCACTCTCTCTCCCCCAGCCTGACCTCAGTGACCGACCAAACCATCGCAAATAAACAGGCTCCAGGAAAACATCTGCTGCTGCTGCTAAACCACTGAGCAAAAAGATCCCAAAAACATGGCAATCAATAACTTTCCTCCTCTCTCTTTCTTTTCCTTTTTCTCTCTATTTTCACTCTCGCCTCCCCCTTCTCCTCTTACCCACCCTCTCTCTTCTTTGTTTATTCTCTCCCTTTCTCCATCCCCAATCTCTCTTTCCTTCCCTCCTTTTCTCTCCCTGTTTCTTTCCTTGCAGTTTGTTTCTCACCCTCTCTCTTCCTCTTATATTCCCTCCTTCACTTCCCACCTCCTTTCTCTCTCTCTGTCTTTCTGTCTCTATTACCCTCCCTCCCTCTCGCTCTTTTTAAAAAAAAATTTCCCCATCTTTCTCTTCCCCTTTTCTCTCCCTTATTCCCTCTCACTCTCGTTTCCTCGTCCCTTCTCTCTCCCTCCCTTGCTCCCTTGTTCTCTCTGGCTTACTATCTTACTTTCCCTTCCTCCGTCCTGCTCCCCCCTCTCTCTTTCTCCCTCCCTTGTCTCCCTCTGTCTCTCTCTCATTCTTCCCCTCTCTCCCCTCTCCCTTCTTCTCTCTCCTCCTCCTCTCCCTCTCTCTCTCTCTCTCTCTCCTCCCAGGACCTGCTGGAGGCGGTGGTGGGCAGCGTCCATTTGCGCTGGACCCTTGTTATTCAAATGAGCTTTCCATTGGTCACAGGGCACGAGGTATCAGGCCTTTGTTTAAACAGCACTCAGAGGACATGTTTACAGTAACCAGATTTTCCCAGGCCGGTGGCAAAGATAAAGGTCAATATTGTCGAGCGGATCAGGCCTGATAGAGTTAAAATAAGGACAGTGGACACAAAGCTTTTCAGTACAACACAGTGAACAATGCAGACTCCAGTCATAACATACTTACTCCATACACCTGTACAATAACTCAGCCTTATGTAAGTGATCACTGTACTGATACTTTGCAATGACATAACGCTGGGGGTGTTCTACATGTATCTCTATTGGCAGAATGTTGAGAAGTTACCATGGAGACTAGGACTGGGTATCATTAAGAAGTTGCCGATACAGTACATACCTCAATATATAGGCCACGGTACGATACATATCTCGATACAGAGCTCTTTTGATTCGATACGATATATTTCAAATCGATTCAAAACGGTTCAATAAAAATGAATGGCTAAATCATGGTTGTGATACTAAAGACTTTGTTAAACCACGTCTTGTGCAAAGTGAATAGGAAACACACCCATTTTAATTATCAAAACTGAAAATGTCAAATGTGTCATATAAAAGAAGTTTCCTTTCACTCAAAAAGCAACAAAACTGTAGCTGTAACAAAATAATACAGTAAAATATACCAAAAAATACGTATTTCGTATTTTGATACAGCAGCCCACGATATCAATACTGTATCATCACATTAAACAATGTGATAGATCGATATTTCGATATTTTTGCACACCCTTAATGGAGACACAATGCACACATGAGCAATAACTGACAAAAAGTTTTTAGATTGTCTGGAAATGCAATAAAAAACATAAAATAGATTAAAACTGCACATTTTCAGTGTTGTTTAGGTGCTTTCAACAAAAAGATGCGAGTGACTAACTGAAAAACTAATGACTAATGCGAACTTGTGACTGTAATGCTATGTGAGAGGGACTTGTTTAACAGTACACATCATCTCGCCTATGGTAGTTCCAGCAAATATTTTATGGTCAGACTGTGTTCAAAGCTCAGATTAAAGTCTAAGTGACCGTCTTGAGTGACAGAGCTTCAGACAGACTAGTGCTTTTAGTTGGCATCACACCCTGAGGGAATGTTGATGACTTCAGCTACAAAGTATCGATAAATATTCTTAACCTCACCTCTAGCATATAACCTAGATCTATTTTATATTTGGTTTACATAAAGAGTGTATTTTTTATTTAAAGACGCTGATATTTATGGTCTTAAAAACATGAAAAACAGAACTAGTTCATTTTAAATAGTTTGCAGTGATCCAAAGTTATTCCTCACTTAGCTTAAGCATTTCAAGCATCCTATTGATTCACCATGATGAGTTTATAAGTGATTGCTTTCAGAGAACAAGAACAGAGTTTCCCCGATAATCTTAACTACAGCTAGCATGCTAACTGCAGCACACAGCAAGCGTTTTGACCTCAAGAGCTTTTACAGTGTATCTACATGAGGCGAACACTTTAATTTTCTCAAATTCATGAGAAAGACTGGCCCTTAAAAGATTTATCAAGTTTGTTCAAGTCTCTAAGTCCACACAGCTGCAATGAAGAAAGCTATTGTGAAAAATCCCCTTTGTTTATTCGGAGAAGACATTGAACTTTGTGCCAGTTTTTGTTTCACATGGATAGACCCAGTAATTACAGAGATATTAACCATAAACTAGGTCAAAACATCTGCAACCTGACAATTAAACAGCAAACTCCACCACTGAATTCTGGCCTGATCTCCAGCTCTATTTAAAGAACTTCTATTTCACTCTTGTGAGCTTTAAGCCATGTTATAATGTTGTTACCTTCTGAAAAACACACCGAGAGTTGTATTTTGTTTCATTCAAATACTTCAGTAATTCTTTATTATTAATCTGTCTGCATCTCCAAAGCTCAAAATGCTTTGTTCCACCTTGTGATGTCATGAAGCTCTAGTTTTCAAGTTTACAGTTACCTTTTACCTTTCGTTCAGTAGAGATGTGCAATTCCAGGTTTGAAATCATCCAAATGATTCTAGTGAAGGTGTGTGGAGTTTAAAAACACAATGGAGCGCTTTCTTGTATTACCACATGACATCACAAGGTGGAACAGACTGTATTCTGTTTGCGAGAAGACCTCAGCCTAAATATGCAGGATTTGTGTGGGTGAAACAAAAGACAACACACAGAAAATAGCGTAATATGGGCCCTATTTTAAACTATAGGGATGTTGTGATATTATGCTAACTTAAAAACCTAAAATAGGACCTAAAATAAAACCTGTTATATACATTTTAATACGTACCCTGCCTTATTTCCTCTTCTTTACTGTGAGGTGTGTGCAGTGAAACAGGACACCCTCCCATTTGGTTAAATCAGTCCCTTTGCCTCCAGCTATAGCTCTCCTCACACAAATGCCCATAGACCTGTGGTGGACTATAATTGCAACCAGTTGACAAGCTCCACTGCAGGCTGGGTAGCTGTTACAGGCAAAATTGTTCAGGACTATAAAAAGAACTTAAGAGTCTCTAAGTCATGACCTATATAATGTGTTCAGTAGGTTGCGTTCACATGATATCAAAACGTTGTGAGCCCCTGTAGTTTAAAGTTGAGGTGGGGGACAGGTCACATGGAAATGACTGTTTCATTGTCAGGATTACATTACGGGGCCTTTCCACATGAAACGAAAACGGGTGGAAATTTCAACATCTTAGTTTTTATTTTGACCAAAGACACCACAAAAAGGCAGCTAGTGATACTTAGCAGCTGATGTCATCATGAAGTTAACTTGAGGCACTGCTCTGTCTGAAGCTCTGTTACTCATGTTAGATGTTAGTCTGAGTTTTTAACACAATCTGACCTGAAAGAATTGACATAGCTAGATTAACTGTGTTTAGAGTTTTAAAAAAGTCCCTCTCACGTAACAGTCAAAAGCTAGGTTCAACTAGTCAACAGTTACCCTAACCCAGACTGTGGGCATTGTACAGCTCCAGAGCCATATACGGCCCTTTGGTTGACTCTGACCTGCCCGTTTAAACTGTTTAAACTAATTTGGAATAATAAAATAAACATATTTTATCATTTTACTTCATGCATGAACTAAAGCTGTATTGCTTTTATTTTAGAGGTCTTTTTTGACATTTTTTGTAAGGCAGCCTCACTTTTTCATTGCTTAGTCACGACATAAACTCTTCTTACCAGCTTGTCTAAACAATGCTGTTTACTGATTTTTTATAAAGAAATGCAATGAATATTATGCAGAATTGAGTTAAGCATTTTGGCCCGGCTCTCATGTTTCTCATGTGGCCCCACGGAAAAAACAATTGCCCACCCCTGCTCTAACCTTTTTGTTAATATTCAAACTCCTAAACAGGACCATGAACGTTCGTATCGATCACAGGCTTCTGAAAATATGTTGTTTAAGTCCTTTTTGTATTTTTTTCCCCAGTCTATTTTAAAACTCTTTTGGCTGTGTTTGCTAATGTGCGCATTAGGTCACCGTGGCAACTGCGGAACATTCCACCACAGACACACATATAGTATCCCCCAGCATGATGTCGCATGGCAAAGTATCAATACAAGTACTCTGATGACACAACTCCTCGGTTTTTACTTGAAGCTCTTGAGACGTTTGTGGAATGGTGTGAAGAAAACTATTTGGAGTTGAATGTTGTAGAAAACAAAGAGCTGATAATTGATTTTAGACGCAACAAAGACACAAGCAGCCCAAGCACTGTTCACAATGAAAATGTGACTCATAGGTTCCTGGGTACAATATTTGTAGATTCTCTCTCTCTTTTATTGTTGACTTGTTGCCCATTGGCTTGTGTCGACGATGGGAGTTGACGATGGAACACATGGCTTCAGAAAGTGGTGCCATTATAGTTAGATTTTTATGGAAAGCTTGTGGAGCAAATCTCTAACAGAGGTGTCAGAAAATCAGATACACATACTAATAAATACTAATAAAACTAGTGTTGAAACTAGATACTAATTTGAGCAGGACAGACGTGAACCTTTCCTCAATAGCTTTAGGGTGATCTTGAGCTTTATCAGAGCAAGTATAAGAGCAGAGACTAGTATACGCCCATGGACCAGAAAGTTTTTATTATCACCGTGATGAGTATTGAGCATCGAAATCAAGTTTAACATTTTTCCACAACACTAACCTCTAAGAAATAAAGATAATGTTCAGCATTTGTGGATCATGAGTTACTGTATTTGCTTGTAACTTTTAGTCTACTCAGAAGACCACTCACAAAAGCAGTACACTGAGTTATTCAAACGAAGAGAGCAAAACAATGTGTCCTTTATGAGTGTGTGCGTGGGGTGAGCGGTGACTGCCTACATGTTTGACCCCAGTCCAGGAGAATAGTTTGTGTTCATGTTTGTATTTCCTAATGCGTGTGTGGGAGGCGGGCAGCGGCCAGAGCCTCTGCACCAAACTACACTGGGGAGCGCGGATTCAAGTGAAAAAGTTACGTCTTTTTTTGTGTGTCTCATTTATTGGAGGAAAATTCTTCTTTTGTTGGTTGGCTTGTTTTGGTTTCTTTGGAAAATTGTAATAAATGCACACAGTCACATTTTAAGATTTTTTGTGGTATATTTAAACAGCAACTACCAAAACTTAACTTGCCAATGTTCTGGCAACTGCCCTCTTAAACTCTTTAGAGATGAGTAGGTGGTACAGCCTGTTACCATGGTGACACAATGCACACATTAGCAAACATGGACAAAAAAGTTTTAAGATTGTCTGAAAATTCCAGAAAAATACAAAAGATAATCGAAATTGTTGTAGTTTCAACCAAGTCAGTTCTTTGTGGTCAGAATGCGTTAAAATGAAACTCAGATTGAACTCTAACATGAGTAACAGAGCTTCAGACAGAACAGTGCCCCCAGTTAGCATCACACCCCCAGGAACTGTTGCTGTTGATATAGCTGCACAGTAACTTATGTATTTGTCCAAAGTCCAAGAAGTACAAAAACAACGAAAACACCAGTAAATGAATACTGCGGAATATTCTGTGTAAGGATTTGACATACGTATCTATGGAAACAAGCAGGTGGCATACCCCCCACCACTAGTTTTGCCATGATGGTGAAGCTAAAAACAACTAGCATGCTAACTCGCACATCCTGATTATCAGACAATAAAATGCTTTATAATTAGAAAGACTGTAAAGAAGTGGACTAAGGGAGTGTGACATTGCCCATAGCATTTGATGAATTTAAAGGCAGGTTCATATTAGGAAAATGTATTTATTCACTTACAAAATAAGGATAAAAACATTAGGATCATATAGAGTGGGTTAATATGAATATTTTAAGCCCAAAATGATGGGGTTCACTGCAGCAGTTGCAGAGAGAGGGGTGACTATTTTTCAAAGTAAAGTCAATTGGAAAGAGAGTGGATGGAGCCAGAAGTGCCTCCATACTCACTTCCTATTTGGAACCCCTCAGCCACCAGGTTAGCTATGTCCATTTATATACGTCTATGGATAGCCCACAGCAGATTTGTGTTGCTCTCAAAAGCTGCTTATACCATATATACTGGGGCAAATACATAGGAAAATAAATACAGTTGCCACAAAACAGGTCTCTTATTTACTGCTCCCTTTTGCACAATAAAGTATTAACTTAACTCTCTTTGCAGCCACAACAATTTGCCTGTTTAACCACCCATAAGTCTGTGTATAATCTGTCTCTCCTGTGGTCAGACCTGCTCATTGGCTAGGCTAAGGCTACGCTTAGAGGATGACAGAAAATGGAGCTGATGACTTGAGTAAAGTCTTGTGAAATGCTCTAACTGGATTAGCCTGGCCCCTCCCCCCACATATTTCCACTCCAATCTCCTCAGACTCAGTGACCTCATTAGCTCATCTCCTGCAGGGGTCACAGAGGCTGGACACTGACCTGCCCGGACGAGCTCACTCAAAACATACAGAGTTTAAGCAGTAAGACGGTTTGACCTGGTAGACCTCAGTTCAGTAAAAGTGAACGTGGTTGATAAACGAAGTAGAAATACTATGGCGTTATTTATGGGGATGGATGGGGCACCTTTGGTTTTCCACTTTGCATCAAAACTATGCAGTGTTTGATGCTCTAAATGTAATTTTGTTGTTTTTCTATGACAATGACAATTAAATGTTCTAATCTTCTAATAAAACTAATAAAAACATACACACAAACACATTTCTATTTAATTTATACTCTAAAAAAGTTAAAGGAACCATATGTAAGATATTATCAACATGCTCTATCTGTGTCACCATACAAAGTAGACATGCTCAAATTAAGTACAGATTTTACTGATAACAATACAAATGCTGATTTTCTCTTCATTACAAAAACATTGATGGCCAAGTTGTTTATATTATAATTTGTTGTTTTGGTTCTCAAGATGATTATCCAATCAGAAAGAAGAATGGGCCTCACATTTGTCTCTCATTTGGGTTGTTTCAAATCCGCTTGGTTTAAATCTCTGATCAGAATCGTCACTACCTAAAGCCCAGCCCAGCCCAGTCATTAATCTGCGCTAGTGCAGCCTCTGAATTCTGGATGTTCTGAGTTTTCGCATTTAGCCTTGTCAAATGAGAACTGAGAATGGAAAAAACTTACAGTGATCAGTTATGATTGTAATACCTTTTTTTAAAAACAGTAAGAGTACAAGCTACACACATAATTTGTTTAATCTGTGTAATCCATGCTTTTTTGATCAGTTAAGTCACCCTGAACAGTTTTAAAGGTCCTGTATTACACAAAATTGACACTAGAATGATTTTACCTCCTCAGCAACACTGGAGTTGCATTTTGTTTCATTCACACATTTGAGTAATCCTACTAATAATATTATTAGTCTGTCTATATCCCCAAAGCTCAAAATGCTCTGTTCCACTTTCTGATGTCATGGAGCGGTAAATTTCAAGTATCTTTGACTTTTTGATTAGCAGAGGTGATTTCCACATCTGACATCATCCACATGATTCTAATGAATGTGTATGGAGATTAAAAACACAATGGAGCACTTCATGTATTGCTACATGACATCACAAGACTAGATATGCAGTATTTGTGTGTTAAGCACATGTGAATGAAACAAAACACAACTCCAAGTATATTTTTGATGAGGAAACAACATTATAACATAGGTCAGAATATAGTGTAATATGGGCCCTTTAAGTGACATTTATTCACCCTAAATTGTATTTAACAAAAAAAATAAATAAATAAATATAGATTGCTTGTACCACCATAACTTCAGTATACACTTTTGGTCAACACTGAAATAAGTAGCCTAACCTGCCTGCTATACTCGTATGTATTTAAAGACTGAGACCTCTCTTGGCACTAAACATCTTGTCCTCGCTGCTCATTGACCACGCTTGTGTGTGAGCCTCTGTAAATCCATTTAAATGTTTCTTAGAAGCAATTAGAGGCTGAACATGCACTCACTGTATTGATGCCTTTTGACATTAGCGCTACCTGTTGCCTCCCGTGTACACAGTGGGGTTGGATAGAGTTACAAATCCACTAGAAACCCGGACAGAGAGCCATCAGGACGACAGCCACAGTGATTTGTGAGGGGCGCTGTAATTAACTGTGCATCGCTAATGAATGTAAACACACACGGGCAGAGAAGTAGTTCAAGGACCATGTAACCACTGTTTAACATTACATGCCATTGAAAATACATTAAACTGCTTGGAATAAATATTTTCTAGTTATAGATAAGATCAAATTATATATTGACTTTAATTAAATATATTAGGTAATCTTTATACATCCAATTATTTACATTAATTGGAAGTATAATTATTGCTTAATATAGTTTCAATTATATGGATTTAAAAATATAACATAAACTATTAAATTATTAGATGCAAATAGGTGCTATAAAAATCTTTATATTTTGTTCTGAGCTTTTCACATTTGACCTGTTTACTGAGAATGGGAAAAACCTATGTAACCTTTATAAGCAGGTTACATTAGACCACGCCCGCTTGGAATACTACATATTTTCTAGTTAGAGATAAAATAAAAAATATATGTTGACTTTAAAGGTGCATTTTGTAACATTTCTGGGGGATCAAAATGATTGGTTTGTCTGGAATGTTTCACAGTGTGGTTTTAAACCTTTCTATCACCATGGAGACCAAACCAGACCAAGACCCCGTTTACACTAAAACTAGTCCATGTATCACTGTATCACCATAGCAGAAATGATCTGCGTCCACACACATCGTTTCTGTGTCCTTAATCCTTCCTTATCCACACAGCTTTGAGCATATGCTTTTGTTTTACAGAAACAAAACTTAAAACTGCATGGCTAATTTGCATTAACTGAGGGCTCAGAACAGCTTGCTATTGTGCGCTGATGTGGTTCAGCTTCTGTCGGACTAAAGGACACGACTCAGTGGAATATGAGTGTTCTTTCTGGGACAGAGGGATGTTCTGCTGATGGTGAGTCTGTTCTGTGCTTCTATGTGCTTTGGAGATGGTTCATGTTAAACTTTTCAGAGATTATACATCTGCAGGTCATACACATAGACCGTATATATGAATATATGCTAGCCTCTTAGTGTTTTGGCGGTGAATTAGCTACTTCGCGGTGCATAGCCCTACATCAGTGTATCAGCGTTTTCAGGCGTCCACACGGTGCCGGATCAGATCCATACTCCATAATTCATGGGAGCTAGCGGCACCAGATTGTTCTGTCTCTGGAGCTGTTTTCATTTGGATTAGTGTGGATGAACACTGTATCAGCAATGAAAACTATTCGAATATGTACTAGTGTGGACGGGGCCCAAGTTGCAGGTCAGATCTGTGGAGAGGCGACCCTGTTCACAGTCAGAATGACTGTTTTTCTTGGTATTATTGGGCTGTAAAAAAGCACTTGATGGACCCCCCTTTATGAATCCACTTATTTGTCTCACTTGAAAGTATAATGATCACTTAATATAGTTTCAATTATATGAACTATAACATAAACATAAAGTAATTAGATGTGAATAGACGGTCTAATAATGTGTATTTTTAAATCAGTGTTTTTTCTAAAGGTATTTCAAACTTTTTCAATAATAAGTTAAAGTTAAAACCATACTTCAGTACATTTTTCATGGAGATATGTTTTAAAACATACAGTGGAGATTATATAGATTACAGTATATAGGCATTGGAATAAGTGTCAGGTTTGTGGAGATGCAAGCCTGCTCACAGTAAGGACACATGTTTTTCAGTTCAATAAGCATAACTTAAATGAAAAAACATGCATTGTTTTTTTTTCAATTTTTGACTAAAAAGTTACGTACAGTGGTTTTAAAATTCCATAAATTGCTTTGGATCAACATAAAATATTTTGATGTTAATGGGGGCATATTATCATGACAGCAAACCTTTTAGACTTAGATTTAGACCATCCTTATTGAGCCACAAGGGAAATTATTTGGACATATATTTTATAATAACAAAAAGAGCAAAAATATAAATGGTACTAATAAATTCAAAATAAGTAATAAGTGGTATGGTGACCTGCTGCCACTCTCTCGGGGCTCAAGTCAAATTTTTTACTTTTTTGAGTGAAAATCTGGAGTTTTCATGTGAACTACTTTTTGCTGTTCAAATGGTAAACCTATAAACTTCAGTAGCAGTAACACAGTGTCGGCTTAAAGCAAATCTAAAATGCCTGTCTCTCTCAAAGCATTTTTCAAAGCATTTTTCTGCCCAAAAGGAGAAACAAACACGGTCCTGACCTTTGCTCCACATTTGTTCCATCTCTGTTGTCTCACAGCGAAATGTTTTCTAAAGAAATAGCACAGTCTTCACACCCTCTCCTGATCTCCTGATGCTGTTTACAGAAAGAGAGTCTGCCTAGTGACCAAAACTAGTGTATCTTAAATTTTAAACTGACTTAGCTTCTAATGCGCTTAAAGGTCTTATATTATACAAAACTGACTCTGGTGAGCTTTTAGCCATGTTAGAATGTTACCTCATCAAAAACATACACCAAGTTGTGCTTTGTTTCATTCACACATGTTTGAGTATTCCTGCATTATCAGTCTACATTTCCAAAGCTCAAAATACTCTGTTCCACCTTGTGATGTCATGAAATATTAGTTTTCAAGTTAACAGCTACCTTTAACTTTTAGTTCAGTGTACAGTTATTGGCAGTTCAAGGACTGAAATCATCCAAATGATTCTAGTGAAAGTGCATGGGGTTTAAAAACACAGTGGCGCACTTCCTGTATTACCACATGACATCATGAGGTGGAACAGAGTGTTTTCTCTTTGAGAGAAGAACTCAGCCCAAATATGCAGGGTCTGTATGTTAAACACTTGTGAATGAAACAAAACACAACTCCAAGTATGTTAGTGATGAGGAAACAACAACAATATGAGCCCTTAAATCATATCACAAAATCTTTGCTCTTTTAAGTTTTGACATTTCATTGGACATGTCTCTTTTCCTTTTCCACTGCTTATGAATTCCTATGGTAGCCCAGGAGGGACATTCAGTTTTCTGCACTCTTAAGCAGGAATGTAAGCAGTGCTAATTTTGGTTTAGTTTAGACAATTTCTATCAAAGTAAAAATACTTCTTCCACTAGCTTGATTGGCTCAGGCAATGTTTAGCTTTTCAAATGTTAAATGTGGAATGCAGCATATTCTGGTGTTATCCTAGTTTCACCCTGCTGGTGTAATATTACTGCATTATGGATATAATGTAGGCTATTTTTAATCTAAAACTTTGATTTGGATTCAGTTCGTATACATTATTTGAACACATATTGACTACTACACTACAATAAAACAACCCTGTAGCTCAACAACTGTTCATGTAACGTATAACAATTTATGATATTATTTTAGGACAGTGTCTTTCTCTCAAAATACCACCAAAGAAAAGATGAAGATCTAAACCAGGTCTAGGACTAAACCAGGTCTAAAAGTGAACTACATCATTTCTTCTGTAGTCCTAATTAAGAAATTATCAAAAGGAGGAAAAAAGTGGATAAAATGCACTTTAAATTAGTCAAACCCAGAAATTGAAGGAGCTCACTTACCACAGTTTGAGAAACACTATTTTAGGCTATTATATATTTCTACTCAAAGTATTAACTTTTGCCACATTCTTATTAATAGTTTGATTAGAAAGGGCTTAACCATTAACAATATAACACAACTTTATCTTGTCAGAGGTCTTCTGCAGCCGACCTCTTCTATAGCTCTGATTGTATAACTCCATGAATATTTGGTTTTGATCTATTTAACGACTTAACAATATGGCTAATTCCTCAAAGTAATAAGTAAACAAGTTTTGCTACATAGATAATTGTAATAGTGTGTGTGAACGTTTGTCCACCAGATGTTGGTGGTGGTTTTCAGATGGTTACATTCTCAGATGGGGGGCATGTGAATTATCTCAAACGTAAACTCACAAATGTTGAACCTGATCGTTTCCATTACTGACTAGACCCTGGAGGTTCCTATATAACAACAAAAATGTTCCTAAAATTAATTTGAGCAGGCTTCGATCTATATTAAATGCTATTGTCTAAGGGTTAGGACCAGTGTAGAGGGATGTGGCATTGACAGGTGAGCTGATGGCACTGTCAGGCCTGATCTCTTTATACGGCTTAGAGCGGACAGCGTATTAAAGCGAGGAATAGACGCAGGGAGTAAATGAGTTGACCTAAAACCTTCGGGTCACCCCCCTCATCCTCCCCCTCTCCTCCTCCTCCTCTTCCTCCTCCTCCTCTCGTGTGTGACCACCCGCCCCCCACACAGCTTTGGTTTGGCTTCTTTCCCAGGCAGTGAAAAAGTGCCCTGGTCCGGATGGCTTTGTTACACAACGAGCCTGAAATCCTCCAAGCACAAGTGAAGTCATCTGTGCAGAGGTAACAGAACTGTGAATTTAAAGTGAGCATTACTTAAAGGTCCTATACTGCGCAAAATTTGACTCTTGTGTGCTTTAAGCCATGTTATAATGTTGTTACCTCCTCAAAAACAGACCCAAAGTTAGGACTGGGTATCATTAAGAAGTTGCCAATATGATACAATCTGTGTATCATTCGTTAATTCTTTTTTGAAAATAAAACCAAAAATAAGAAAACGAAAAAAACAACTGTTTTCTTCATTATTTATCTCCAAAACCAAAATGAAGAAAAAAAACAGATAACGATTTGTTTTTTCAGTTTTCAATTTTGTGTTTAAATGAATAATGGGAAAAAACAGATAACGGCCGTTTCCTGTTTCCGTGACTTAAACTGTGATGCCGGACTTTTGCGCCGCATACAGACTGAACCAGGACTAAATCAGGACCAAAACAAAACTAAAACAGGACTAAACCAGGTCTAAGCCAGGTCTAAACCAGGACTGAGCCAGGACTAAACCAGGTCTAATCCAGGACTAAACCAGGACTAAACCAGGACAAAACAAGTCCTGGTCTCTGTCCTGGTCTCCGTCCTGGTCCCGATCTGGTCCTGGTCTCAGTTCCTGTTCTCAGTCCCGGTTTCAGTCCCGGTCTCAATCTTGGTCTGGTCCTGGTCTCAGTCCCAGTCTGGTCCTGGTCTGATCTCGGTCTCAGTCCTGGTCTGGTTCGGTCTCAGTCCCGGTCTTGTCCTGGTCTGGTCCCAGTCTGGTCCTGGTCTAGCCCTGGTCTTAGTCCTGTTCTGGTTCTGGTCTGAGTCCTAGTCTCAGTCCTGATCTTGTCCCAGTCTGGTCCCGGTTTCAGTCCCGGTCTGGTCACGGTCTCAGTCGCTGTCTCAGTTGCGGTCTCAGTCGCGGTCTCAGTCCCGGTCTCAGTCCCGACACTCAGTCCTGGTTCAGTCCTGGTTTAAACCTGGCTTAGTCCTGGTTCAGTCCTGGTTCAGTTCGTATACGGCGTAAAAGTCCAGCATCGTAACGGAAATGGGGAACGGACAGGGTGTTATCCGTTTTTTCCATTATTCATTTAAACACAAAATGCAAAACTGAAAGAATGAATTGTTATCTGTTTTTTCATTTTGGTTTTGGAGACAAATAATAAAGAAAATAGTTGCTTTTCTGTTTTCTTATTTTTAGTTTTATTTTGAAAAAAACGAATGAACGAATGATACACGGATTTGATACATACCTCCATACATAGGCCATGAAACAATACGTTTTTCAATACAGTTCACTTTTGATTCAATACAATTTGATACTATATAGTTAACATTTATTCGATAAAGTTCAGTAAAAAAGAAATGCTACATCATCATTTATTAAACCACTAAGTTTGTGAAAGGTTCATATGAAAAACACCCATATTACTCAAAATAGTGAAAATGTCTGGTGTGTTGCATAAATGGGTTTCCTTTCTCCAAACAAGCCACACAACTGTAGTTCTTTCACTAAATAATTTAATAAAATATACCAAAAATACTGTTGGTGATATATCTATACAGCAGCCCACGATATTGATACTGTATCAACAAATTAAATGATAATGTATCGATAAGTCAATATTTTTGCACTCCCCTACCCAGAGTTGTGTTTTGTTCATACATGTTTAAGTAATCTTTTATAATTAGTCTGGCTGTACAGTATTGCCAAAGCTCAAGAAGCTCTGATCCACCTTGTGATGTCATTTAGTGGTAGTTTTTAGTTTAACCCTTTAACTTTTGTTCAACAGAGATTGGCAGTTCTGTAGCTGTAAAGATCCAAATGATTCCAGTGAAGAAGAACTCTAAATATGCAGGGTTTGTGTGTTAAACATGTGAATGAATCAAAACACAACTCCAGGTCTGTTTGTGATGACGAAACTACATTATAACCCCCAAGATTAGAAAATAGTGTAACATGGGCCCTTTAAAATCAACATTACTTAAGGAGGGGGTCAGAGGTTAATATTTGAATATACTGTAGTACTGTTTGAATATACTGTAGTACTGCCTTAGTGAATATAGAAATACAATGCACAGATTGAGAAGGGTTTTACAAGGTCAACATGCAGTTTCCTTTAAATCATGACAAATTTACAAAATGATGTAAGATTTCCAGAGAAGCTGACATGCTAGTTTCCAGTGAGATTTGACTATCATGAAAAACCAACACTCCCTTATTGTGAATCTGTAACTAAATAACAGTAACTGGACATTTAGTACATTCAATGTAATATCATGGGAAAAACTCAGAAACCTACTTTTTCACATACAGTGTTGTTAAGAGGAATCATATCTAGCCAACCCCATTACAAAAGTAAATAAAAGCAGTTTACCTAACACAATTCCCATGACTTTCTTATCACTTGTGAAGCCATTTCTAATAACACAAATTCAAGTGTTTCACCACTACCGGAATTTATCAGGAGTGAGATTAGATGTAGTACAAGGTCAGCATAGAGCAGTTCTGTTTGTTTATTCACCAAGTTCTGGGTTAGGGTCATACGCCACTAACTCGTGCAAATATTACAGGTCACCCACTTCCTGCATATGAAGTGGAGCTCACATTGCTGGATCACTGCTTGTGGATACATACTTAAAATAACCAGGAAATAGAGCTGAACGATTTAGGAAAAATATCTCATTGCTATTAGATTTCCAGTTTATGTTTTAAAGGGGCCATATTATAGTAATTTTTGATATGGTATAATGTTGTTTCCTCATCACAAACATGCCTGGAATTTCCAACCTCTTCTAAACTAAAGGTAAAAGGTAGCTGTTAACTTGAAAACTACCACTATATGACATCACAAGATGGAACAGAGCATTCTGAGCTTTGGGGATGTAGACAGACTAATAATAAAGGATTACTCAAACATATGTGAATAAAACAGAACACAACTCCAGGTCTGTTTTTGATGAGGTAACATTATAACATGGCTCAAAGCTCACAAGAATCAGTTTTGTGTAATATAGGGACTTAGGATATAATAAGAATCACATTTCAGAACAGATCTAAACAGATTTTATGCAGAATTAAACAAGATAATTTGTTGTTTGTGGAGGAAATTATGGTACTTTCAAAATTGCAGCTTTTGCGATTTGAGAATTGTATCCTTTCAAATAGCAATTTCGATGTTAATCTTGAAGCTCTAACAGGAACAGTTTAAACTGAAATTCAAATTTAAAGAAGGAAAATATATTTACTCTTTACTTTTTACACTTTATGCTTTTTCCTCTTTTAAGTTGTAAGTTAGTATGGATGTCCTTCCTACTACAAACTAAAATCTTCCCTACAGCTCTGTGCCTGTCTGTGCCTGTAACAGTGAAATATTAGCTGTCTTTACCAACTACACCCTTCTCTCTATTCGTACCTAGACACTACTAAGGAACTTTGAACTTAAAACCCTGTTATTGAGAGATGTTGTTGTTTTTATAGATAATTACTACGGCAATTTACTACTTTCTAAATCGTGAATAATTTATTACACCCCTTTTCCCTGGGGGTGTGAGTATAAAGTTGAAGCTCTGTTACTCATTTTAGACTTTAATCTGACCTTTATTTGAACACAGTCTGACCATAAAGAACTGACTTAGTTGGAACTAAAAGGGTGAGCTGATTTGCTGTTAAACAAGTCCTTCTCAAATAACATTACAGTCACACATGAGCCAGCATTACCCAACAGTTTTTCAGTTAGTCACTCTCACCTTTTTGTTGAAAACCAAAGGACCATGAAGGACCATGAATGCTTGTATTGATCACAGTCTCCTGAAAATGTGCTGTTTAAATCCATTTTGTATTTTTTGTGACTTTTCAGACCACCAACACTTTTTGGGCAGTGTTTGCTGTGTGCATTGTGTCACCATGGTAACAGGTGAACATTCCACCAATACATATACATGGAGAAAACCCCCAACGTGATGTCACTGCAAGTATCACTCAGTGTTCATTTGTACAGATGTGATGCACGCCTGGTAATTAACAGTGGCCTCATTCTCATGTTACTACTGAACTATAGTATACACAGATCATTATTTTGTGTTTTGTTCATTGAAAACCCTATGTGTATAATTCTTAAATCTTCAAATAAAGATAGGGAGTAGGTATATAGTTACTCTTTTTAGAACTTAAACCTTAAATGCAGGACAATAAATACAAGATTACTTAACCATACAGGAATCAGTAGAGATGTTACTTTAAGTGTTGATGAAACTCACTATGGTTAAAACCTCATAAAAATATATTTAGTTTAATATGTCTTTTTTAAATCATTAAAGTTTTAGTGATTTCAGTCTTCATATTTCAATCTATGAAGTTCAATTTTACTTAAAGGGCCCATATTACACTATTTTCTGATCTATAATTATAATGTTGTTTTCTCATTAAAAACATGGAGTTGTGTTTTGTTTCATTCATACATTAGAATCATTTGGATAATTTCAGCCCTGGAAATGCCCATCTCTAATGAACAAAAGGTAAACAGTAGCTGTTAATTTGAATCACAAGGTGGAGCAGAGCATTTTGAGCTTTGGAGATGAAGACAAACTAATAATGAAGGATTACTCAAACATGTGTGAATGAAACAAAACACAACTCCAGATATATTTTTTATGAAGTCACAAGATTCTAACATGGCTTAACACTCACGAGTCTATTTTGCGTAATATAGTAGCTTTAAGATCATAGTGTTTCTCGTGGGGTGTGAGCTGGTGGGAGGAAACATGTTTAGTATAATGCAGATGTTAGGAGTCACTCAAAGGTTACCCCAGTCGTGTAGTTGAAAATGCTTTGATGAAGTCTGAGGCTTAACACAGATCTGAGCAAAGATGGAATGATAATTGTATCATGTGCTCTAATGGGCTCTGTTATAACAATAGGGGGGGTGACCCCGGGGTCGCTGCGAGGGCCTCTTCTCTGTGACCTCTGCCCGGGAAAGGTCAGAGCGAGGCAGGGGTCGGAGCAGCTCGTCTGGGGCTCGTCTCCATTCAGCAGCGAATACAACAGCGCGCTAACTGTGACCCATGTGACTGACTCTGCACCTTTGCCCCAACCTCCTGACCGCTCCCAGCTGCAGAGGACCGGTCCAGGACGAGGGGGGTCAGGGGGGTCAGGGGTCAGGGGGGATAGAGACGAGAGAGGAGATGGAGACAGAAATGATGACGCAGCCCAACAGGGTCAGAGCAAAAGCCAAATGTGTCAAATTGTTAGATTTGTTTTGGGAAAGCGCTTTTATTCAGAGACAAATAAACCCAATGTGGTTTACCTTCAGAGACAGCTGCACTGGGCTCTTTCAGACTCTTTTGACAGCTCAATTGAAATACTTTCATTTATTTATTGTGTGTAGCCTGCACTCTTACAGTTTTAAAAAATACATCACAATCACAGCTGAACATGGGTTGCCAGAGCCTTAACCTGCAGATGAAGTACACATTGCAGAAGCACTGATTGGCTGCTAGTGCTGGGGCTTAGGTAGAGACCATTCAGACCAGAGAGAGTCCTTTTAGGGTTAAACCAACTGAATATCAGCATCGAAACTGGCAACACAAATGAGAGACTCACGTGAGACTCCTTCTACTTTCTGACTGGACAATCATGTCAGATGTTTTTGTAATTAAGAATAAATGACCAATTGTTATCAGTAAAAGTTATATTTAGTTTGAACATGTTTACCTCATCTCTGGGTACGCCATTAGGTCATGGTTATGGAACTTCAAATCAAAATCTTACTTGATTTGAGTTAATTAAGTTCCCTTAATTAAAAATCTCTTTTGCAAGAGTGTCCTGGTCACCATTTTGTGTAATTGTGATAATCCCCACCAAACATAATCTGTATTTTATCACCAGATGTGCAGAAAAATCTCTACACTACTGCATTATGTTCTTTTCTAGATTGTTGCTGTTTTTTTTATACCAAAATGCATTTCTGTAACAGTTCTTCAAACATGCCTTTTTACAATATTATAATTATAATTATTGATATTCCTAACATTTTTAATTGTGATGTAAGTGTTATTTACTGTTATTTTGGTCAGGATAGTAGTGAATTTCAATATCGTCTCATTCTCACTCTGAAGTTGTAAATGCGTTTGCCACTAGCCCCAAACCAAAGGGTCTGTAATGGTGCTTTAACACAGTAGTTTATGTCTTTACAGCCTCAGTCCAGTTTGCTGTAATTACACAGTAGTTTTCACGGGGCGGCTCACAACTTACAGCTGCTTATTACATAATGTGCTGATAATAGGGGAAAGGTTAAGATGATGACGGGAAAGGGCTCAAACAATTCCTCGAAATCTGAGCTGATTTTCTTTGAACTTTAATATAGGATTTAAAACATATTCTAGAGATCTGGTTCTGAGTATTATAAAAAAAAGAGGAAAAAATATATAAAATATATAGCGCTCTTAAAACATAGTATCTACATCTATCATTAACTAGTTTTAGCTTCTTAAAATTAAAGAAAAAAGAAAACCAGTTCATTTTAAATGGTTTACAGTGATCTTAAATTAATCCTTACTTACCTTGTGCATTCTAAGCATCCTAATTATTCACTGTCATGAGTTTGTAAGTGCTTTTCACAACTTTCCAATGCTAATGATAACTAGCATACTAACTGTGCACTTCCTGCTTGTCAGACAATAAAACACTCAATAATTAGTTGCCGACAGTACACAGAAGACTTATTTTGACCTCAAGAAGTGCTTTTATAATACAGTACAACAATTTCCTGGGGCAAGACACATTTGCTCTGTAAAAAATCAGATAGAGGGCCTTTTAACTGTGATTATAGAGCAAAACATAAACAATTATTGTGAAAGTAGTATTTTGAAAAATCAGAATACAACTTTAATAATGCTATAAGTAAAACTATTGTAGAAAAGCCCATTTGAACTGTGCGTTGGTCATATATGTGTTTTGCATATTAAGCTAAAGCCCATAAAAGCGCAGCGTGGACATATTGTGACCTGTGCGTTTTGTTTCCCATTGTCCCGGCCCTCCCCCACAGTTTGGAGCTGTGAGGCCAGAACACGTCCAGCTATAGGGGCTTTTGGAGCTCTGTGTTTGGGTATAAGGACATAAGCACCAGGGGTCACTCTGGAGGGCTCATTTCAGTCGGCAATGACAGCTGCTTCTGCCTGACCAGCAAAGTGTGATGTGAGCCTCACGTCCTGCTCTACAATTTATACCTCACAATTCTACTCTGAGTTTATAATATAGTCTCACCATCTTAAAAACATAAAAAAAAACGTAACTATGAACCATTTGCAGTGGTTCGAAGTTATTCCTCTTGTACCTTATACACTCAGAGCATCTTAATTATTCACTGTGATGAGTTTATAAGCGCTTTTTACAACTATCAGAGACTGGTGCTGTGAAGGTAAAGCTAACAACTTGCGTGCTAACATGCACTTCCTGATTATCAGACATTTAAAGCTCTTTCTAATTTGATGTAGACAGCAAGCAGCATACTTTGACTTCTGCGTAAATCTAGAGTTGCAAGACACATTTTTCTCAAATACATGGGAAAAAACAGGGTATTTAAATGGCAACTCATTTAAATCTGTTGAGTTAATGTGTATAAAATTCATTTTGAAAGCCATATTACTTATTAAGAAAACCTTCAATCTAATAGAAAAATTAAGGTGAATCAATGAGGAAAAAAATAATGTGCATTTTTTGCTGTTATCACCCGGATCTATTTAATGTGTATACTGCATTTGACAACATGGTATAAAAAAAGAAAAAAGTTATGCCAATACAAGCTTAATGTTTTATAATTACAATATAATAAGTACATAAACATTCTAAGTGCTTTTGTTGTTATAATACTTTCACTTTCACTTACACTATACACAAACAATATTTGTACTTTGTATTTTTTGCAGAACTAAACAGGCAGTAAAGCATGATATATTGTTCCATGTTCCATTGTTTGAGTGATCCAGCACATTTACAGCTGTCTTCTTTTCAAGAGCTTGAAACACTCGCTCCCACCTCAAGACATCATTTGGTGGTAATCTAGAAATGTTCAGGACTAAATAATCAACCGGTTGTTTTCCCACACAAACAAAAATTTTAAGGGAGACATTATGCAAAATTGTATTTTAAGAGCCCTTAACAAATTCTTTTCCCTTCTCATTTACACATTCAATTTGTAATGTGAATGATTCATGCATGTTTGAGTAATCTGTATTCTCCTGTATTTAAGACAGCATTTCTCTAAAATGTTTCATAATGTTCCACAGTACGCTATTAAACTTCTCTATTTTGCATTTATTCCATTAATGATGTTTTTACTGCTCAAAAATACCATGTACCATTCTTACTCTGATACTCCTCTCCACAGACCTGACCTGTATCTTGGCCTAGTTTTGTTTCTGCTCATCTTCATGAAGATAGATGAGTTTAATGCTTTACTGTGGAACATTCCAGGCAAAACAGTAACAGTTGGTGGGCTCTCCTCAAGAAAAATTACACAGTGCACCTTTAAATAAAGATCCATCCAATAAGATTTGTCATATTATAACTATATAGCAGACAAAAGCATAATATGTCTTTAAAGTATTCTGAAGTAGCTTATATGAAATACCAGGACTCAGGTGTTCCAAAGTAGCAGATGTTCCAAAGTGACACTGGGACCAAATTACATCTTGACAAGTCCTATCACCCTAATATTTATAACACTGTCTCCTCTCTTCTCCAGTCTGCATTGTCTCCAGCCACAGTGTTTGACATCGCACTGGCCCCGCTCTGCTGTGATGAGATCTGCTGTGATGAGCTCTGCTGTGATGAGAACTGCTGAGTGGTGCTTTGCTGCTGCTGCTGCTGCTGCTGCTGCTGCTGCTGCTGCTGCTGCTGCTGCTGTTGCTGCTGCTGGGTCTCCATCATGGCCGCCACCTTCTGCTCCAGTCTCCACACATGCTCCCTGTACTTCCTCCGGATCTGACGGTACGAGCTCAGAGCTTTACTGTAAGAGGCATATATATATTATTTACGCACTGGTACAAGAGCTTTGGATTTGTGAAGTATGAAGAACTAGCTTTTGAAAGTAATCTGTACATGCAACTTACCATGACTACGGATAACTGGCTTAGATCAATTTAATCTGATTTATTAAAACCCATGTAAACCGGTGAACTACATTTGAGGTATTGTGAATCAAATCTCAAATGAGCGGGAAACCACACCAAACAGACCCACACCAAGGCAGCCCCGAGTGAACAGTGCTGCTGGAAAAGAGGGTTTAGCCAGGGGATTGACCTATTTTCAGTTTGTTGGGGGAATGTCTTGCTCAAGGGCATAACACCTGTATGTACAAGTTAGAGCTGTTATCTATGTAACTATCCAATGACCTTCAGGTTTGTGGCTGAATGTTCTCACCACTAAAGCTGCATTTAGACTGCGCTGTTAGAAAACGCACTGGACGCCTCTAGCTGGACGCCTTTACATTTGAGTTTAGATGCCCCCGATGCACATCTTGGACACCATGGAGAAACGGGAGAAAAATTGTTTTCCTCTGCTGTGGTCTATGTGTGCCTTGTTTTCTCAGTTGAGAGAGTGGCTTTAGTGTATTCATTACGTTAAACACATCAGCGGAGGTGATCAGCTCGCCAGTCACGATGTAAATATATTGTTACTCCACTAATGATACTACATTCTGGTGTTTGTGGCTCCCAGGTCTTTCTCTTTCTTCTCCTTCTTCCAGGTAATAACAATGCTATGTCACTGGATAGTTGTCCCTGATTAGTTGATGCAGCACGCCCGATGCCAAAACTTGAGCTTTTTCAACTGATGACGCCGAAGCCCTGGACGCGGTTCCAGAGCGTCGACGCCTGAATGTGCAGTTCAGATTCTTTCAGATTCTTGCTGCACTGATGCCTGAAGATGCACAGGAAAAATGCAGGATGCAAGCATTGAAATAAGGCTTGCAATATATGTTTTAAAAATAGGATTCTGTTCAAAGTTATTTTTTTAAACTCAAGAATTGACAAAAAGACTGAAATATGAAGTCACAAACTAATACAAGAATCAGATTTCAGATCATCCTTATACAGATCTAAACTGCTATGCTTTGTTAAAGGTCCTATGTAACGCAAAATTGACTCCTGTGAGATTTTATAGGGTTGTTAACTTTCATTCACACATGTTTCATTCACACATGTTTCAGTTATCCTTTATTATTAGTCTGTGTCTCCAAAGCTAAAAATGCTCTGTTCCACCATTTGATGTGAAGTGATACTTTTCAAGTTAACATCTGTTTATGTTCTTATAACCTTATGTTCTGTAGAGACTGGCAATTCCAGAGCTAAAATTAACTGAATGACTAGTGGAGTTGGAAAACACAGTGGAGCACTTTCTGTATTACCACATGACATCACAAGGTGTTTTCAGTTTGAGAGAAGAACACAGCCTAAATTTGCAGGATTTGTGTGTTAAACATGTGCAATCTTTGTGATGAGGAAACAACATTATACCATACAGTACAAGTAGATCAGGAAATAACATCATATGGGCCCTTTAAGGCTATTAAATGTGTATTTAAAGGTGACCATATGTACCTGTGAGCCTGGGTGAGCCGTGCCACCTCTCCACTGTCTCTCCTCTGAGGGCTGCTGTCTGGTAAAGCTGTGTTCATTGAATCTTGAACTAAAGCCAGTCTTTTCTTTAAGGCCTGTTCCCTAGAAAATAGTAAACAATAAAGTTAAAGGTGCTGTACCTGATTTTTATTATTATTATTATTTAAAAATGCAAAAAAACAGAATTAGTTCATTTTAAACAGTTTGTACAGTGGTTCAAAGTTATTCCTCACTTACCTTATGCATTCAGAGCATCCTAATAATTTTTTCGTCCTCAATGAGTTTACAAGTGGCTCTGCACAACTTTCAGAGACCAGAGCAGAGTTTGGACAACACGGTAATGCTATGCAAACAACAACTAGCATGCTAACTATGTACTTCCTGATTATCGGACAGTAAAATGCTTTCTAATTACATGCAGGCAGTACACAACAAACTGTGATTTTAACCTCAAGAGCTGCATATACAATACCCCTTTACTGGGACAAGACACATTTGATGAAAAAGATGGAGGAAAAAATCAGGTATAGGGCCTTTTAACTGTAATTATGTTGTAAAGACATAAAGCTGTGTTCATTTAATTCTAAACTAAGGCCAGTCTTTTTTAAGGCCTGTTCCACAGACAATAGTAAGCAATCAATGCTCTCTTTCAGTCCACATGCATTAGTCTTGGTCTCTTCTGTGAAAAACACGCCATTTTTAAGCAATTACACAGCTCTGGTTAAAGTGACACGTAGAGCATTCACATCTCAAGGTCGGAGGATAGAAGAGTGTCCACGCAGAATGTATAGGAAAACTAGGCCTTGTGCACTGTGTTTCTAAGCAACAGATCAAAACCAGGCAACGGAGACTGGCCGCATTCTGCACTTTTGAATGGACACATAGTTAGTCTGATAGATGAACTTCTCAACCTTTGGCAGTGATGGAAATACTTGTTTACTTTGACTGTGCTTAGAGGACCTATACTGCACAAAATGGATTTTTGTGCGCTTTAAGCCATGTTATAATGTTGTTACTGAATCAAAAAAATGTACCTGGAATTGTGTTGTTTTTTCATTCACACATGTTTGAGTAATCCTTTATTTATTATTATCTACATCTGCTGTTCTGTTCCACCTTGTAGTGGTAGGTTTTAAGTTAACAGCTCATTTTACCATTAGAGATGGGTATTAGATCCTGTATTACCATATGACATCACAAGGTGGAGTGTTTTCTGTATGACAGGAAGTACTCTAAATATGCAGGGTTTGTGTGTTAAACATGTATGAATGAAACAAAACACAACTCCAGGTGTGTTGTTGAGGAGGACACAACATTAGAACATAGATCAGATAATAGTATAACATAAACCATTTAATTCTGCACTTTTCTGTCAGATGTAATTGCTTTTCCATGAATGTTCCACAGTATGGCTTTAAACATATCTGGCTGTAATGTTTGTTAATATGCAGAACCAGTTTTACCTGTGAAGAACGGCCTGCAGCTCCTTGAGGATGGGTCTGGAGAGGTCCCCGTCAGGGCCCAGTTTAGCTGCCACCTCACACAGCCTCTACAGGAAAGGGAAAACAGGATAATTAAGGTAAAAACAATATTGAATCGGGCTGGGCATCTGGCGTTATTGAAAAAGGGAATATCTTTTCGCTCATTTTTTTTGTGTCTTTTTTTAGTCCTGTCCCACTCCTGTTAAAGCAGTTCATGAAAGCTGTGCTAATATAAATGTAAATGTAAATGTTTTGGTAAAAAATGACCGTAATAATCTTATATGGTTGGAAACTGTCTCCAGAGACTCCAAAACAACAATTGCAATATTATACATTTTTCAATATACTGTATCTCCCATCTCTAATCTTGAATGCTCCAGTGTCAGCACAAGGTACATTGCAATTCTTAAAACTTCACTACTAGGGATGAAACAAGATCTGGTGTCACATGATCTTGCAAGAAAAAATTGCGACAAGATTGTGCACACATGAAAAAAAAATAACCTCGTGAGATTCTTTACATTTGGCTTGGACAAAAAAAAAGAGTTAAGAGCTGGTGAGTTATACAATTTGAGAAGCTGCAGTTCCAAAAAGCCGTACTACAGTGACATAGTATAGTAAGTAAAATAAGTATTAATAAATGACGTCAATATGGTGAAATGATTGCACCACTTATTTATTACAAATTATGTCGTGGTGTGTCTCATCTTGCAAAAATTGTGTCTCTTTCCATCCCTATTCCCTCTGTATGAAGAGTAAGTTTAAAAAGTGTTTCTTTAAAAGCAACAGTACTGTAGTGACAGCTGCACATACTGCTTGATAAAAGCTGACTATTTAGCTACAATCTGGTGCAGAACCTGCCTGTTTTTTATTATCTTAAAGTCTCTATACATTGTCCCTTCAAATAAACCGTAAACTAAAACATTTGATCAAACCTGTAAGAAAGAATCTGATATGTTGCTGTTACATTTTAGTATGAGAGAGGATTGGCTTTCTCAAAATCAGATACTCCAGATTTAAATCTGGGTAACATTGCCAAAAATATCACATTGACAAAGTTAGATGCAGCATTGAACCTGAACTTTCAATATTAACAATACACTTCTCTAGTATATAACGTTACGCCCAGGTCTTTGTCCTTGTCTAATATGAGGTATTTGATATAAATCCATTAAAAGCATTTCTTCTGCAGTGAGAGGTCAGCTCAGGAGAAGACCTTGTGAAACTGAAATATCCCATTACCCTGAAGGGATCCTGCTTTAGTGTGATTTCCCATGAGGCACAGACACATTTGAATCTGTCACAATAGACCATCATCTCGCTCCCAAACGCACACTTCACCTTGACTTTTTATTCTTCGAAGATTTTAATAAAACTTTGTCACCTGTTGCTGGCTCTTGTGCTCCTCTGGCTCCTCTCTCTCTGGGATGAAAGCTCCAGCTGCGTCCGGTGTTTTCTGGGCCATCAGACTCCACTCGATACAGCGCAGCTCCTTCTCTTTAAGGCGAATCAGAGCGCGCAGGTCAGACATCTCCTCCTAATCATGACACAAGGAAAAAGGCTGTGTTTAAATTAAAGCTTCACTGTGTAATTTTTATTTCTCAAATGAGTTTACTTGTCTAAATGTGTTTTATGCAACCAGCTTCTCTCCAGAAAGATGTTATTGTCTATCCATCCACATATTCATTGCCTTGGATACATGTGACACCAGCAGGTCAAATTACAGGTCAGGAGAGGAGACCCCACTCACAATTTGTGTTTTTTTAGCCATAAAAATGACTGTAATTGAATAAATCCAATATAGATTTTGATGCTGTGTTGTGGGACATGTATTTCAGGCAGAACAGTAATGTGAAGCAGGTGACCGACCCTCCATCATCTACATAGTGCACCTTTAATATACAGTATATCCATAGTTCAGGGGTCCTACTTAGAGCCACATATTAAATCAAAGCAGAGCAAGCAGAAGACCCATGGTCAATACAATGAGCCATTCACATGGTGCATTTCACATAGTTTTGTAGAGCTGCTAGATCTTTAATAAGGCTTGAAACATTTAAGGCCTTTGTCACAATCAGTGTTGGGCAGTAACTAGTTACAAAGTAGGGGATTACTGCAATCAGATTACTTTTTAATAATGCAGTAATGTAATGTGTTATCCATTAGAACTGTTTGGTAAAACAGTAAAAAGAAAAACAGGAGCACAGGATGTCCTTTGGCAGATCAGATGTGGAACAAAACAACAAATATTGGTTTAAGTGCAGGTCGTCTCTGCTTCACATTATTCTCGGTAACAGAAAGTGTCATTAGAGTGAAGAGTTCGTGCTTTTTATAATTGGTTTCCAGAGCTGCTTGTTTCCTTTTTTCAAAGTAACTTATAGTGATCAGTAATCTAATTACTTTTGAAATAAAGTAATAAGAGTAGTAATTAAATTACTTTTAGAAGCAGTAATCAGTATTGAGTAATCCGATTACTTTTGCAGAATAATCTGACTATCACTAATCACAATGTAACGTAATGTGATGTTATTGAGGTTATATTGAGGTAGAATTCAACTAAACCTAAATTAAGCAAATTCATAAGGCCTGAGGCTATAGTTTAGACCCCTGCCATAGTATTTTGGGATTTTTTAAGAAGACAGAATTCAGAATCTTTGATGTGGTGTGAATTTCCTCCACAATTGTTTCTTTAGCTGATCGTGGCTTGAATAAGAGCAGGAGTCAGACTTAGGAGTAAGTGCAGCTCTCACCCTGACAGAGATGAGCTCATAGAAGAGGGAAGCCTTCTCCTTCTTGGTGTCACTGGCCCTGTCTCTGCTGGCGTGTCCGGTTCGTGACCCCGGGGTTGGGCCGCTGTCAGGGATCATCTTGCACTGGGCCGCTCCTGCTTTGGGGAGGCAAATGGCTGCACGCTCTCTCTTCAAACGCTCGATGTGCTGACGCAGACCAACCTCGCGCTCCTCCTCAGGTGTCCTTTAAAATTACATGAAGTGTGTCAAAGCCTGATTACAATTAGAGCTTGTATACACATGGCAATACGTTCACAAATATGTATGTGGTTTTAGAAAGGAGGTCTGCATTCTGTCAGGACCAAGCCCCTAATGAGGGCAGTCCAGGGCTTGGGACTGTTAAAAGTTACCAGTACTATAAAGAAACACCAAAAAAAATGTAGGTACCAAAAATTCTGTAATTTGTTTTTCTTTCAAGTCTTTCAAATTTTAACGTCTGGTTGGTCCCGGAGGCACAAGAGGTTTCTAGGCATCGTCACCAAACATTAAAAAGTTTGCATATTGTTCAAATTGTTGTCATTGTATTTAGTAATTAAAACACACAAGTACCAAAAGAAGTATCATTCAGGTGCTAAGCTCTAATACTGAAAGGTACTCAGCTCTAAATTCAACACAGTTTTAGTATACATTAGATTACTTAAAGCATGTTGTTGTCTTCCTGTTAGTAAAAAAATATAAAGGGTCACATTAGTGTTTTTTATTCTCCACCATACGTAAGTGTTTTGCCCAAAGATACAAAGACATTATGCCCTGATGGGAGCGAGAATCGAACTACCCTGGGTTAGGGGGTGAATAGTGAACATCAGCTCAACAAGTGCTGTCTCCCTTCAGTGAACAGTGAACGAAGCATTACTGACTGTGGACAACTTTGTTTAATTACTGTGTTTCAGATGAATAATATCTTATAGACCCATAATATTTAATGCAGATGGAGCCAGCTAAAATTACTCTTGTTAATAGGGATGCATTGATCCAGCTTTTTCAGTTCCGATACCGATTCCGATACTATGGCTTTAAGTATCTGCGATACTAGTTGTTAAAATACAGATTTTTGTTGTGTTATACGGTCTATTCCATAATAGAAATTATCAGGTTCACATTTTCACACATTTGTGAATTATCTTTTGTATATTTCATGACAAAATACTGGCTCTTTCTACTTTTTGGGAGTATGACATCGTCACATTCTTGAATCTGAAAACCACCAATAGGTGTTATGTGTGGACTGACAAGTTAAAACTAAGATAGTGACAGGTTATAATGTGAATTGTGTAATAGTTGTTAACATGCCTTAGGATGGTTTGTGGTTAATATCTGTAATTACTTGGCCTAACCACATGAAACAAAACTAACTTTAGAATTTTCTCATGGAAAACAGTTTACATGATGATTCACTGTAATGACTTTATGAACCTGAGCTCTACTGTACTGAAATCACCTCTGTATTTGTATCTCCTCCACGGCACCCCCTGCAGTTGAGAAAGACGTGCACAGCTCCTCCGTGTCAAGCAGATCATTTGGAGCGTGGCCAGCTTCTTCTAATGGCAGCGGAAAAATCAGGGTAAATGTTTGTGCGTCTGAACTGCATTCCCAAATCCACAGTAAAACCCGGAATCCGCCCACCTGCTGCGCCCGTCCCGTCAGGAATGCTTTGGTGAGTCTTAACCTCGTAAAGTGACAGCAGCTCTGCGTAGGCCTCCTCACACTCCTCACTGTCAATCAGACCAAAGGCAGAGCGCAGGGGTCAAATGTTAGGCTCTTTCACATGTGCTGCTTTTAAAATCATTTGGTTTCTACAGGGGCATTGTGTAACTTTTTTGGTGGAGGGTCTATCGTCTGATTTTTCCCATGGAGATGTTATTGCTTAAAGGACCCATATAAAACTATTTTCTGACAGACTAATAATAAAGTGTTACTCAAACATGTGTGAATGAAACAAAACACAACCTCAGGTCTGTTTTGAGGAGGTCACAAGATTGTAACATGACTTAAAGCTCACAAGAATCAATTTTCCGCCAAATAGGACCTATAACGTTGTATTGTGTAACTTTTGTGGTGGAGGGTCTGTCATCAGATTTTTTTCCATCGGGATGTTATTGCTTTGCCTGAAGTGTTCCACAGTAGCATTAAACTTATCCATCTTGCATTTATTCAGTTACAGGTGTTTTTAGTGCTTAAAAATCATGAGCAGGGTCACTTTTTTGTCTCCATGGAAATAGATACGCTTAATGCTATAGTGTGGTGGATTCTGGACAAAGCAACAATCTCCATGGAGCGGAGGAGATAATGGACCCTCCACCAGAAAAGTTACACAGTACATCATTATAGGTCGTATATTTTGCAAAATTGACTCTTATGAGCTTTAAGTCATGTTGGACTCTTTGTCTCACCAAAAACATATGTAGAGTTTTTTTGTTTTTTTCATCCACGCATGTTTGAGTAACCCTTTTTACATCTTTAAAGCTCAAAATGTTCTGTTCCACCTTGTGATGTCATGTAGTGGTAGTTTTCAAGTTGATAGGGTAGCTTTTGTAATTTTATTTTAGAGAATGGCAGCAAGGTTCAGTAGCTCCTTGTGTTATGCGAGCTACTGTGTCCAAATAATTTCTCTTGTGGATCATTAAAGTTTGTCTAAGGCTAAGTCTAAGTTTCAGGGCTGAAATTATCCAAATGATTCTGTTGAAGGTGTATGGAGTTTAAAAACACAGTGGAGTACTTCCTGTATTATTACATGACATCACAAGGTGGAACAGCATTTTCAGTTTGAAAGAATAATATATGTTTTTGATGAGGACAGAGAACATCATTACAACACAGATCAGAGATTAAAAATAAATATTAAAATAAAATAAAATATATAATTTCAGTGGGCCTCTAAAAGTTCCACTTCCACCCTTAGAATGAAAACAATCAATGCAACAGTTGAAAAAAATTCCAGAAATAATAGATAGTAGTGTTAGGGCGTATTCATATATGATTCATCAGTGTCTGAGAAATAGCCTGACAGAAGAGGATAGTATAAAGTTTATTTTTGTAGAGTTTAAACAGGTCTTTTTAACAGTGGAGCAGGGAGTCGTAAAGCACAGATCAGGGTCAGAGTGGACAGGTCTCTGTGGTGCAGGTGTGTGTGATGTCACCAGTATCTTAGGGCCAGCTGTAGAGCAGAGCAGTCTGACTCCAGTCTGTTTAATGTGAGGCTCATGTGCTCCGCTTCACTCTTCCTTCGCTCCAAGGCCAAAGACAGACGCTCATTTCTGCTCTTCAGACGCTCAATAAGCCTGTGACAAACAAACAGAGAATAGAGCTGGATTATAACTGTGAGTGTAAGTAAGTTAAACATGCTATAGAATAGAAATGTGTCAGTTATTCAAGCACCTTTTTTTTTAGACAATCAAAGATGCTTATATTGCATTATTAAGATATAAGGTACACTTCATTGTCCCCAGGGAAATTTGTCTACTGCATTTAACCCATTCTTCAATGTAGGTATGGCCGATATCCCAAAAAATTTAATATAATGATTTTCTTGGAGTCAGATCACAGTTCCAGTTTTATCACGATTCATGTGTCCTCAGTATATTGCCTTGCATATGTGACTAAAATCATCCAATCTAATCCACTTTATTTATATAACACATTTCATTAACAAAACAAATTCCAAAGTGCTGCACCATACAGAAAATAATACACTGGGAATATAAAATAAAGCTCTCTTCACCCCCACTAGACCTCATTAAAACAATAAAACAAGTTAAATTTTAAAAAAGCAAAAATACAAGGAAATAAAACAGTAAAAGTCATGAAAATAAATACAATTTTTCAGCTTCATACTTTGCTTGTATTTGCTTAAAACCAGCTCTCACTCAGACTCTTGCTAAGACTGACCAATTGGAAGAGTAGTCCAATTATATTTGCCCTATTTCTGAGCTAGTCTTGGTCAGGACTACCTTAGCTGGAGGATTTGATCTATTGGGCATGTTTTGAGTCGATGGGAGGAAACCGAAGTGCACAGAGGAAATACACCAGACACATAGAAAAGCCAAGTCAGACCCTCACACACCCGCATACACACACAGACACACCAAGAACAGCCTTTCCATCACTTTATTTTTAATGTTACAGTTACAGTAACAGTTAAAGTACATTTTGGAAAGTGGAAACATTTAGCAACACCACACACATTTCATACTAGGAAAGGTGGGTGAAGTGTCTTGCTCGTGAACACAATGACATTATTTTCCAGAGCAACTGCTGCCTCACTGTGGCTCCCAGTTTTCCCATTGGTCTCCCATCCAAGAACCCGCCAGGCCCCACCCTGCTTAGCTTTTGAGTTCAGAGGAGATCTGGCATTTCAAGGTGGTTTGACCTTATAAAACAGCTGAAAATAGAGCAATCACAGCTTTTTACCACCCCACTGCAACAACACAATGGATTTTAGGACCGGGAGCTTTAGATTTGGAAAATGCGTGAAACGTTTTATCCTGCAAAACACGTTTATAGACAAGGCACTGTTTCTACTACCTTATACCTTATTGTTTAGTATTGTAACCATAGAAACCACTGTAAATGATATATGGCATCGTAAGACATGTCACACAGTAGGGTTCTGAAAAGTATCAAAAATCAGATACAGATCCATTTTAAAACTAGTATCAAAACTAGATATTAATCTGAGCTGGTTTCGACAGTAAAAAGTCACATTCACAGGACAGAAATGAACCTTTCCTGAGGCTTTAGAATGATGTAGAGCTGTATCAGAACACATATAAGAGCGCATAGACTAATATATGCCCATGGACCACTGAGAAATTACAGAGATATAAGATATATGTATATGATATAAGCACATGAGAATATAAAAGAAAAAACTTCGATTTTATGTTGACTGTAGACAGAGTTTTTTATTATTGGTATTGAGTATTGATATTTCTTAGTAACGAAATCAAGTTTGAAATTTTTTGTATCGTGACAACACTACTCCACATCACATTTCAAATAGGCCATTTTAAATCTGTGTGGTTTTTCACTTGGATTAAAAACATTCCCAGCGTCAATAATTAACCCAGTGTTGGCAGCAGCCTCTTTTCGAACGTGAGAGCACTTCTGTTTGTGAATAGGTGAATGAAGGAAGGCTTGAAACAAAACATTTCAAGTACTTGCAAGTTGAAAAGCAATACGCAAATTCAACTGTGCTACCATTTACTCTAATTGCAGTGTACGACAAGATAAGACATAAAGAGATGAGAGCCAATCAAAACCAAGGCCTCCTCCTTCACTATTCTGCAGTGTGAGTTCTGCACTTTGAAAAGTAGTTGGCATCCAGTGATTATGAAAGAGTTGGGACCATTTGGTGTGGAATGAATGTATAACCCTGAACCCTTTATGTAAGATAAAAAAGAATCTAGTTTGGAGTTTAGATCTGATAGAAATGTTTTGAAGGACTTGGTCTCACTGTTGTACAGTTACTGATAAACCCTGGCACGTTTCAAGGCTGTTGTGTCCAAAGCCTTTTAATAAGCCAAATGAAACAATGTTTAGCATTTCTGTCATTATAATGCCTTTGTGAACTGCCTGTAGTGTGCTATTTTCTGATTTATGTTATTATGTTGTTTCCTCATCACAAATATAAGTGGAGTTGTGTTTTGGTTCATTCACACATGTTAAGCACACAAACACTGGAAACACTTTGTTCCACCTTGTGATGTTCTGTGGTAATACAGGAAGTGCTCTACTGTACTTTTAAACTCCATATACCTTCACTAAAATCATTTGGATAATTTCAACCCATTATAACATGACTTAAGAGTATATTTTGCGTAATATAATTAAAGACCCTGTACCGCTTTTTTCCCTATGTATTTGAGCAAAATTTGTTATTCTTCAGTACAGAAATATTGTAGAAGCAGCTCTTGAGATAAAAATAAGTCCACTGTGTACTGTCTGCATCTGATTCTAAACCATTTTATTGTTTGATAATCAGGTAGTGCACTGTTGTAGCATGGTAGTTGTTGTTAGCTTTACCATGACGGCTAAACTCCACTCTGGTCTCGGAAAGTTGTGAAACAATTTGGATGCTTAGAATGCATAATGTAAGTGAGGAATAACTTTGGACCACTGCAAACAGTTCTGTTTTTCATGTTTTTAAGACAGTAAAATTCAGGTACCATGCCTTTAAAGACCTACTGCATAATAATTTTGCCAAAAATTTGCTGAAATAAAGATATGTACCTCATTATAGGTGATTTTATTGCGTTAAAATCATGTATTAATTGAAATTAATCTAAAAAATCTAAATTGCAATTTGATTGCATGCAATTTCCTATCCAGTCTTATTCTGCATAAAAACTGCTCACCCTGTAGTGTAGATCTGTAAAACTATGTTCTGAAATCTGAGTCTTATCCTTTTATTAAAACAAAAATCACAAATATATCCATAATAGCTTGTCAGCAACATCACAATTAGTTATTTGTTCCAAATCTTTCAGCCTTTCTCTCACCTGTTGAGTCTCTCAATCTCCACTTCTGGGCCTATGGGGCTGGTACATGGACTGTTGGATGTCCCAGAACCGAGAGGAGACAGGTCCCCAGGCCCAGGCAGAGGGGGTGGTCCTCGGGTGGTCCTGCGCTGGAGCAGAGGGGACCCGGGGTACGGAGGAGAGGCCCAGTCTGGACTGACTGACCCAGCACACGACATCGCACTGGGCCTGTAGGAAGGGGAGTGCCTGCCAGACCTCCAGGCTCTGTGCAGGTTTACCAGCTACAAGAAAGGAGGAGAAGAGGTAACTGAAACATGCAAGGTTTGATTTGCTGTGACTTCAGTAGTTGCTTACCACTACTGAATACTAAGTGAATAGATAATGCACTGTAATAAGCTTTGGGTGTCTTAAAAAGAGCTATGTAAGTCCAGTGCATTAAAAAGCTGACATGCTCTCCAGAAAAGTTACTTTTAATATTTTTGGGACACTGACAGTGTGTTTTCATTATGTTTTAAGTATTTGGTGAAGTGTGTTGTTTTGTTCGACCCATTTTTCAAACCCACCTTGTCTCTGTCCTCGTCTATCAGGCTGATGCTGCGTGCTCTCTCTAGCTCCCCCTGTTGGCTTTGAAGAGCACTGAACGTGAAGTCACGCTTGTCCACTTCAGAAACCTCGTCCTGGAAAACTGTGGTGCAGGAAATTCCGAATTCTCTCTCCATGTCCTCCAAAATCTACTAGCAGAGAGTGTGGTTAGTTCTGCTTAATATCCCCTTATTTTATGAGAAACTTTGCAAAATAAGTTTTTGATGAACTTCCAAATGGAAGTCCTTTGTGCATTTGAGGATTGAAAGATGTCTGTGCTTTTTTTGATTTAACAAAAGTTTGAGTATGGCTATATAAACTATACAGATTGGCAACTCTAACATAACTCACCATTACAGTAGAATAAAAAAAATCAACCACTCGATGGAAAAAATGCTTTTTATCCACTTTCATGAAAATCTTGAAAAAGTCTTTAGGTTGAGGTTGAGCTATGAGGTTATCATTATACAGATGTACCTGCTGGCTGTCTGTACCTGGCTTTCTGTACCTGTCTGTCTGTTTGTACCTGTCTGTCTGTTTGTACCTGTCTGTCTGTTTGTACCTGTCTGTCTGTCTGTACCTGTCCGTCTGTACCGGTCTGCACCTGTCTGTACCTATCTGTACCTGTCTGTTTGCACCTGTCTGTACCTCTCTATAGCTGTATGTCCGCACCTGTCTGTACCTATCTGTACCTGTCTGGCCTTGGCAGAACTCTCGTGTGCTGCTCTCAGATGTTCCTTGTGTTTGTTCAGGTCAACTGCTGCGATGGGAGCAGCCCAGGACCTCCTGAAGCTGATCGAGTCCTCCACTGAAGACAACACATCCTGCAGTTTGGACCATACAATGCCTCCGCCCCCTAATGGACAGACATAGCAAGTACAAAAACAGAACAGGTTATTCATTTATAATATATATAATATTATAAATAATATATATTATAATTTAATAATTAGGTTGTGGTGGTACAGTGGTACATATTATTTGAATCTTTCATAAACATTACCTCTATTTTGAGTTCATAGATATAAAAAAACAACAAGTTATTTCTCTGAAGACAGTTGACCAATATAAAGTGAAATGACACTATGACTGAAACCTGTTTGCAGTGAATCCAAAAGGACTTACTTTGGTAAATATGAATCTTATATTGACAGCTAGTGCCTTGTCCTTACCTCTGTCCATTATCGTAGGTTTAGATAGAGCAGTCTCCACAGTTTTCCTCTCTGGGTTTTTGAGTCTGTGAGATAAAAGATCTGGAACCAAAGGCCTGGAAGCGGCTGATGATCTCAGTTCACCAGGATCACTGAAAAGGAACAAGATTAGAAAGTCTGTTAGGTGCGTTTTCATTAGACAACATGAACTGTGGGCCCACCAAGATAAACCATTATTACAGAATTACTACACCCCATTAGCCAACCATTTTTCAATCATTCTCACCTTTTTTGTTGAAAATCAAACACCTAAATGAGCATAAATAGTTGTAGTAACATTTAGGGATGTAACAATAACCGAAAAATCGTGATATCGTATCGTCAGAGTTCTCACAGTAATATCGTGGACCATCACAGTATATCGAGTTATAAGTCTCTTTGCTTAAATTAAGAGTTTTGGTGCAGCAACAGCTAAAAAAACACAGAGGGAACTACATAGACCATGATCCTTTGCTCCATTTCAGTGCAGACTACAAGGAAAAATAACAGGTCTAAGCAGTTTTAAGTCTTAGTTCTTTGGATTAAGTCTTGTCAAGGCATTTTAAGAGGAAAAAGTTGCTTATTCACAGTTTTAGCTATTTAGTCTCCACAAAATATCACAATAAATATCATACTGTGAGATGTATATCGTGAAAATATCGTACTGAGAGATTTGGATGTTGTTACATTCCTAATCGTGAGCCTCCCCACCATATCGTGAGCTTACCCATGATATCACAATAAATATCATGCCGTGAGGTTCATACTGTGACAATATCCTATTATGAGACTTGGATATTGTTACAGCCCAGTAACAATTGCTCTCTGTCATGAAAACCCTTATCAGTCAGTGGTGCGTTTACCTTGGAGCCTTGAGAGAGCCCATTTTTTTGTTGAGTTCTGCGATGATGCTGAGGAGGGTGCCCACCTCGGCCTCACACTGGGCGAGCTCCGCGGGGGTCGGCTCGGGGCCCAGGGCGGGGTCAGGAGCCTCTGGGTGGTACGACAGGTGTTCAACGGGAGTCATCAAGTCCCTCTCACTCAGAGACGCTGTGTCCAGACTGTCACAGCGGACCAGCACTGACTCCTGTACAGAAATCAGAGCAATTTAGGGCAGTAGTCAACTAAAGACAAGTCCTGCCAATTAATTTGTTGATTGAAAAGGGGGCGTGGCAACAGCTTTCAAAACTGTTACGTATCTCTGTGTATCTGACCCAAATTTCACTTACAAGACTACACCTGCATGCGAGTTCATGCAAAAACAACTATTTATGCAGAAGAAAGTACCAGGAAGCCAAGAAAGTACCAGAAAACCAATAATAAAATTTTTGGCACCATCAACTGATTAATTAATCTATAGCCCTACAGAACATGGGTAATTCCCTCTTTAGATGGTTTAATTTAAAGGTGAATTGTGTAACTTTTCTGGTGGAGCATCTGCCACTTGTTTGTCTTCATAGAGATACTGTTGCTCTGCCTGGAGTTTTCCACAGAGGTATCAAATTTATCTATTTTGCATTTATTTAATTACAGGTGTTTTAAATTCTTAAAAAATGTCTTGAAAATAAAAATCGCACTATTTCTTTGACCGGGCTCGCCTCTTCACAGATATGACCTGTAACTGTGCCTGGTGGTATCGCCTGCATGTCTTGCTTGACATTGGCTGTAGCTCCAAAGTTAAAAAGCTATTGTTCTTGCGGAAAAGGTGGAAACTAAAACATCCTGAGATCCAACTTCCTGTTTTGCGAATATTTGTAGGTCAGCCATCTTCTCATATGTTTCAAATGTGTGTGCTAAATACTTAAAACATTCATACACTGAACATATGTGACAACCAAGGCCTGTGACTGGAATGTTGTCAATGATTACTGTGTAAAATATTCTTTGTGAGAATTTTTATATTATTTATAATTGAAGCCATTACTACATTTAAACCCACAATATGTGCAAAATATAGTAGATATAGAAATATTATGGGCTTTAAATTGTATTTTCAATATATCAAAATTCAGTTATATCAAAATGTTGTCAGAGTATTTGCTTGTTATGTTATTTTGTTTGGCAGGTACAAAAATGTTCCACCAATCTATGAAATAATGAAACAAATTTCACTTTTCATAAATCAGATAAAAACTTTAATTATATTTAGGCTTTGTATTGTTTAATGGTGCACTATGTAAGTTTTCTGGTGAGGGGTCCGCCACCTGCTTGTTTCCATTAAGGGTTTTGAATATTCCTCAGTATGAATTTAAACTGGTCTTGCATTTCTTCAATTATAGCTGCTATTATTACTGAACAAAACCAACTTTAAAAACATGCATTCTTATTGTGAGAGTCACCTGTGTGCAGATCTGACCTGTAACTTGGCCTGGTAGCTACTGCTTGTCTCCATGAAGATAGCTATGTTTGATGTCATACCCTAGAACTATCCCGGCCAAGCAACAACATCTATGAAGTGCCGCAGATCTGTGATATCCTGTGTGGTGCATGCGTAACTTACCTCCATAGTGGGCTCCAGTAACAGTAGTTCTAGTCTACAGAGTGGTGTTTGTTGGCCCAGTTGTTATATTTTCCGAATATTCCTGTTGCTGCTTAGGGTCCACATGTCGGAGCTAACACAGCTTAATGCGATGAATGAAGTAAGTGGAAAGTCATCTCCACCCATTCCCTGTGACTGTGTCCTTTTCCTGTTTTGTCCACACTGAGCTTCCATTTTATTAACACCCTCTCACTGGAACACTATGCAGCCTGAGCCAAGGGCCACTGCTCCACACAAACAATCAATAGAAAATGTAAGGCTGCGTAATAGTTTAAACATGCAGACAATTAAGTTAGTGTGTGCCATTGCAAGTGTGACAAAACCCTTACCAGACTGAAAATTGTTTATTTAATTTGGTAGTCACATATGTTTTAACTTCAAATTAACCTAGATAATAGCCTACACATTTTCAGCTTACAATAAAATACTAAAAACATTTACAATACACACTTTTCAAAAATAAATAAACCATTAAAACAGTAATAAACCAAATAAAATGTGCTCTAGACCGTCTTTTCAAGTAAACTACAGTACCCACAATACAGTGCTTCCGTGTTTCGCCTCTAACAGGAAGTAGAGCGGTGTCTTGACGGAAGTAGTCCGAGCAGATTCAAAACAAATGTGTTGCTCTTAGATTTATTCGCTTTTCGTCGCATTTTAACGCTTTTTGACATATTTCTAGTCAGGTAAGTAGTTTCTTTAATTGCTTATGTATTTCTTACTGTTTAACATTTATGCCGGAATGATATTTGACTCATCTGAATAGCTCAGGGGCTAAACGCGCTGTCATCAAACTGCACTTGCTACGAACAGTCAAGATGCTACCATTTCAAATAAATCTTTAAAAAATGTGATTTTATGTGAAGCATAGGTTTAAAGTGAGATCGTTTCAGCAAGCACTCTTTTTTTTCTTAATGTCGTTAAAAATGTTAGCTAAGCTGCATGTATTAAAGAGAACAGCCCAGTTTCACTTGGATATTCATTTTTGGTGTATTTAACGCAGTCAAACGTTATTATTTTCCATTTACCTTTACCAGTAATTGCTCGACCTTTAATTGCTTCCCTAATACACATTTAAGAGAACAAAAGCAAAGGGTAGGTCTATTGTTCTTGTAATCAGAAGGGAAGTAACTACAGTGAACCTATGTTTTACGATTATAGATAAACTAAGATTTGGGAGGTATTATCACACGCACCTCTCCATCAACCACATCACACCCATCCTACAACAGCTCCACTGACTTTCCATCTCACACCACATTTCAGTACAAAATCCTGCTCCTGTCATTCAAAGCCCTCCATAACCTGTCACCTCCATATCTTTCTCTGAGCTCCTCCACATTGCCACACCCACCCGCTCCCTCCGCTCGTCCTTCTCTCTCCAGCTCTCTGTTCCCTCTGCCCGTCTCGTCACTATGAGGAGCAGAGCCTTCAATCGCTCTGCTCCTCAGCTTTAGAGCACTCTCCCTCCTGACCTTCGCAATCCAATTTCAAAACACACCTGTTCAGACTGGTCTATTCACTCCACCACACCAGCAGACCAGAGCTGCACTGTCTCACTTTACCTTTATGCTTTTAACTGTATGTTTTTTCCATTGTATTTAACTTTGTCTATGTTCATTGTTGTAAGGCGACCTTGAGTGTCCAGAAAGGCAACTAATAACAAAAATGTATTATTATTATTAGTTCACTATTAAAATATCAAGTTTAGAATCTATAATAAAACAATGTCCAAAAGGCTGCAAAAAGACCCAATTAAAAATACACCTTGAAGTGTGAACTTGATATTTAATCTTTCAAATAAGGATGTACTATATATGTACTATAGAGTGATAAGTCTGCACATTACCTGGAATTCATTACAAATCTTTAAAAACATGCATTTTCAGTATGAGCAGATTCGCCTCTCCACAGATCTGTCCTGTAACCTGGTCTTGTTGTTTCACATGCTTGTTTCCTGTTTAATGTCAACTGTGTCATAACATTACAGCTAATGCGTTCATAACATCTTCACGGAGACAAGCAGGTGGTGGATCCTCCATCTGAAAAGTTGCTTAATGCACCTTTAACCCCTGATTTCCCTACTTTGGACAAAACAATGTATCTTTATTTTTTTTTTCTCTTTGTTATTATATTATATTGTGATGTGTGAGCTATTGTGTCCATAATCTGTAATCTTATGCCTTGTAGAAACTTCTGCATCCATGGAGACCCCGGAGCCAGGTCCAGCTGATGGTGAGGAACGAATGGTGGAGCTGAGACCTAGAACTCGCTCCAACCCCGAGGGAGCAGAGGACCGCCGGGGCAGCACGGGCAGCCTGGGGGGTAACAGCAACGGCAGCATCCCTCAGCCTGCAGTGGGGAGCCGAGTGGAGGGAGAGGGAGAAGCGTCCACCAGTGACAGTCCTCCCAGCTCCACCACCGCCTCCGTGTCTGTCACTGTGGCTCAAACGGCGCCACCTACTGCTGCCGCTGCTGTGGCCGGCCCCAGTACTGCAGGGTCTAGCTCTAACGCTGCTGCTGGTGCTGCTGCTGTGGTTAAAGAGAGGCCCAAACCTGCACAGAGCCAACCCCCAATCAGTGCCAGCATCCCCCCTCCAGCAGAGTACCAGCTGAGGGTCCCACGGGTCAACTGTCCAGAGAAAGTGGTATGTTTCTCTCACTGGGATAATATTAAAGGTGTGATTTCGAGTGGAGGGTCCCTCAACTGCTTGTCTTCTTGGAGATTTTCTTGCTTTGCCTGGACTGTTCCACAGTATGGCATTTAACTTATCTATCACAGTCAAGACAAGTAGCCACCATGTGAAATCTATGGGAGCCAGTCTGTTTACAGGAAGAATGTATGTTTATCTTTTTCTTTTCTTTTTGTGTACCAATAAAACACCTGTAATTGAATAAATGCATGACCCTGCCTTTTTCAAACTAATGAAAAATAAGACATTTTTCAGTTTGAGCCACATTTCCCATTTTATCCAGTCCTAGTTTAAAGATAAATTATGAAATATTTTAGCTTCACATTTGTTTTATGACTATTTATTGTTTTTTTTCTTTTAGATTATTTGCTTAGATCTGTCTGAAGAAATGTCTCTGCCAAAGTTGGAGTCCTTTAATGGGTAAGCTCACTGTCATATAGTCACTTCATCAAATAGAGTCTGGAATTAAATAATTGTGTTTAAATTCAGGTCTAAAACCAACGCCCTGAACATTTCTCAAAAGATGATTGAAATGTTTGTGAGGACAAAGCACAAAATCGACAAACGGCACGAGTTTGCTCTGGTGGTGGTCAACGATGACGCCTTATGGGTGAGTCTCAGTCATCAGTATCACTTTATGTGAATTTATTTAACTGTATTTCATAAAAGTACTTTTGTGCTTTCCTGGTGTTTACAGCTGTCTGGCTTCACCTCTGACCCCAGAGAACTGTGCAGCTGCCTGTACGACCTGGAGACCAATGTGTGCGAGTCATTCAGTATCCTTTAAGCTTAGCTCAAAGCAGATGTGATCTGTGTGACATTTACACAAGCAGGGTTGGACAACATGACAAAAAAGATGTTGCTCAATCTCAGTTTTCATGAATTGAATGACTAAGTTTGACCTTAACTTGTTGCTTCAGACCTTGAAGATCTATTAAATGTTATGTAAGTAATGACTCATTTTTGCTAATTCATTTCAAATTTATCAAAAAAAGGACACCAAATTCAGAAAGTACATCTCTTTATTTTCATACCTTTAGTCGACAGAAGATTGAGTTGCCAATGATGGAGAATGTGCAGACGATTCCTCCTCCGTATGTGATTCGAACAGTTCTGATCTACAGCCGACAGGCAGGACCTCTGCAGTTCAGCCCCTCAGAGGCCGTCAATGTACGGGACTCACTCTCACAGTATAATGTATCCCATTCACAATATTTATAAAACTAAATATGGATTTGATCTTTTGTTTTGCAGAAAATGCTTCAGTCTCCATATTTCTTCTTTGACGTTGTGTACCTTCACAATGGCATGGACGAACATGGAGATGAGACCAGCTGGAGGGTGCGTTTTTGCCTTAATACAGTGTTTTTTAAATAAAATGTATTTTATTTATAACAAAAGGAAAACACAGTAGGAAGGAATTTTAGTTGATAATAGTAACAAAATGTAAATACAAAAGAAAATAAATCATTCAGGTATAAAAATTCAAATCAATATCTAGAAATAGTAAATAAATAAAATCATTTATTACAACTAGGTCAAGGCAATATGGCAAAAAAAAAAAGATTAATCTTTTTTTTCCTCTTTTTACAGTTTTGTTTAAATAAAATTTTTGTTCTTATTAAAAATAAATAAAAACTGGATTTAAAAATAATTTCCAGTAGTTAAACAATGCGGACATTTATTCATTAGCATTTCACACAAAAAATTGCCACATTTTTTCCACCAAACCACATGCCTTGACTGACAGAGGATTGGCTGCGGACCTCTCCATTAAAATGACCCGATCTGATCACTGACGATTAGAAATAGATCTCAATCTCAATTAAAATTCAATTAATAATCCTCACTCCCGCTTATCACACTCTGTCAATGGAGTTTGCTTTTCTTCTTGCAGGAAAACTATACGTCCTTCTGTAACCTGGACTCTAAGGGCATGTGCTACCGTTATGAGGTGTCTCTGTGTGGACCGGCCATAGAACTGCACAACTGTATGGCCAAGCTGCTGTCCCACCCGCTCCAGAGACCCTTCCAAAGCCATGCCTCCTACAGCCTTCTGGAGGGGGAGGATCCACAGGACGGAGAGGCAACTGTCTGATCTAATGTATGAAGAATGTCATTTACTGAACTCCAACTGGCTATCTTTACATGTGCACCACCTAGGCCTGTCACGATAACAAAGTCTGATGTGTGATTTACTGCTCAAGAAAGTATCCACCTTATTTTGGAAGTTGCCGTGGGCGACACCATCATCATTCGAGTTGTATTATTTTGTTTGGGGCTGCAGATCCTAAGCAAATTAGTTCAATAAGGATTATAAAGCATCCCAGAGAATCAGTTCAGTGTTGACAAATGAGCCTACTTTAAGTAATATTTCAGCTGCAAAACTTTTCTCAAATTCTTAATGAATGGGATCCACATTTAACAGGAAGTGCCATAACAAGAAGTTCTTGCGCCTCGAGATCACACACACGTGAAGAAACTGATCTTGTGAGATTGTTTATCATTTAGTTTACATCTAGAGTGGAATTAAAAGAGTTAAGGGCTAGTAAATGACAAAAAGAAGGTCTACTACTACTGTTACTACAAAAATATGAAATTAGGCCAAAATCGCAAACGGGATCACACAAGTATTTTATGATACATTATTTCAAAGTCTCATCTTGTCTTCTTTTTGTGGACCTAATCTCGTGTCCCGTCTTGTGGAAATCGTGCCTCGTCCCACCCCTAATGATAATACAATACAGTAATTACCGTGACAGGCCTCAGTGAGTGTTATCTGATTCCTGGAGTTGTTAAAATTATATGTGGAAATCTAAACTTGATGTGAGTAATCTGATTGTTATTAATTACAAATGATCTCATTTCTGCACCAATAATCAGATCTCCAGTTGTCAGATTTCACTGTCCATGTAAATGTAGCCACTGTTAAGTTATCTAAGGAGGATGGTGTTGGTGGGGCTGAAGTCAGGGTAAAGCGAAAATACAATGAATGACATGCACTTAAAAGACTGCACAGCTGAAAAGTAGAAAATGAAAAAGGAAGATATTATGTGACAGTTATGTTCTTAAAGCTGCACTATGTAACATGTCATGGACTTGCTTGTCTGCTTGGAGATGTTATTGCGTTGCCTGCAATGTTCCACAATCTGGCATTACAGTTATCTATTTTGGATTTTCAACGGGTGTTTTATTACAAAAAAAATTGCCTAAAACAAGGTTACCTCTGTCATTTGCCCTGGCGGCTTCACGTGCTTGTCTCCATGGTGATTAATAAGTTTAATGTTATAACTGTGGTGGATTCCAGACTAAGCAATCACATCTCCATGGTAACAGGTGTCTACATCAGAAAAGTTACACAGTACAGCTTTAAAAGTAACACTACAGCCCCTCTGTGCAGACCACTCTGTCTCCTGTTATTTTTATGTTTTTATTTGTAATGTTCTTTCTTACTGTGGCCCATTGTACTGTCAACTTCACTCTCATTCTGAACAATAGGATGTATAATAAATAATTTACTTTTTATGACTTTTTTATTCTCTTGCTATTATTCTCACTTCTGCTTTTCTATCAGCAGAGGGCAGCAAAGTTCCACTAGTCTCCATGCCTTCAGCAGAGTTTAATTTCATGTCAGTTGACCAAGTGTACAGTAACTTAGCATTTATCATTTTATTAATTAATCTAACACTAAATATAAGCAAATTGAATAATGACACAATTCGCCTTGTCATAGAGTTACTTTTGTTACTTGATTTCTCCAAAATTCTCAAGTAAAATGATAAGTTATTATCATACAGAATATTATATTACAGAAATTATCAATGAGTAAGAGTATTTGCTAAAATTATGTGTCAGAATCACATTTATTAATTTTTATACAGCGCTTTTCCACCTTCAAGGCACTCAAAATGCTTTTATAACAAGGAATCACTCACACATTCACACACATTTATACACCAGTGTACAACACACACACTGGGGGAGAGATAGGTTAGGTGACTTGCCCAAGGACACAACGACAGCATTCTTCTGTGGGAGCTGGAATCACACCAGCCAACCTGTGGGTTAGTGGATTTGACTGCTCAACCTGTGATGTTGATGTTGAGAGCGAGATTCAAACTGCCAACCTTCAAACAAACACTTTACCAACTGAGCTACTGTCAGCTTGATCTAGTATTTCTGTATTCAAACAGAAAAAGTATAAAGTAATGCACAGTTATCATGCACTGTTCTGCTGCTTAGATCAAGAAATATAAAAATAACATACCAGCTTTTTCCTCATACTGATGAAGATTAGCAAAATAAGTACCTGAAAGTAAATGGTCAGTATTTTACTTTTGTTTAGGTTGAGATCACCATCTGCCTGTGATCTCCATGGAGATATCATTGCTTCGTCTTGAATGTTTCACAGTGTAGCATTTAAACCTGGTATTTATTAAATTACTCCCCAAAAAAAACTTAAATTCTTACTTACCGCTCCACAGATCAGAATGCAACTTGGCCTGGCAACGTGACCGGCTCGCCATCAAGGTAGATACACTCAATGCCATACTGTGGGACATTCCAGACAAAGCAATACAATAACATCCCCATGGAGACAAGTGGTGGCAGATCAGAAAAAAAATAGTGCACTTTTAATATTACTCAAGAACATTTCAAAAGATTCTCCTCAAATCTGTTGTAATTTGCAGACTTCACCCATATTTATCATTAGTTGTCAGATTTGAAGATCTATCCACAAACCTGCTTCAAGTTTGGAAGTTTCTGACCACTCTGCTCTCAACTTATTTTTAAAACTTTGTTGCTGGGAAAAAAAGTACAGTTCAGATTTTTTTTCCCACTCCATTCTCCATCACTGTATCCTGAGAAAGCCCCTCTGTCTCATCCATCAGTATAAATGAATGCCTTTATCAAACCCCGCTCCTGTTATCTTTGCTGTTTTTGATGATTTCACCTTTCACTGTGTTTACTTATCTTCATACGAGTTTTTATCTGTCTTTTTGCCCATTGCGCTTCCTGTTTTTGTTCAGCTGTCTGTCCACTCCATGTTGCGGTGGCGATCCATAAATTCCCGCTGTTTCCGGTGAGGACAGGCTGTCAGCTGGACAATGGGGAGCAGGAAAAACCACCGAGCTCAGAAAGGCGAACTCGAGACTGGCCCGGAGTAAGGAGGTAACTGCCCCACGTCAAAGCCACGCAGAAGGGAGGTAGGGAGGAGGAGGAGGAGGAGAGGGGGAAGAGAGAGGGAGGTGGAGGAGGGATGGATAGAGGAGGGGAGAGCCTGCAGCGTTACACAGTATGCAGGGTGACCAGAGTTTCAATATCAAAAATCAAAAACTGGGACACTCCTGGTTTGGAGAATAAAATAAATGTGAAAAATGAAGATAAGTACAAAAAAAGTGTTTGTATTTGATAGAGGGTTTAGTGTATGGAACAATCTGAGTGATGATTTATAAAAAAAGTCTAACACTGTAGAAGCACTGAAGAAGTATGAAGTGTTATGTTTGGAAAGATATAGAGCTCTGGAATGAATGAATTATGCATTAAATTCTTTGTTTGTTTGTTTGTTTTAAGTTATATTTTTTCTCTTATATATACACTACCGGTCAAAAGTTTTAGAACATCCTAATTTTTCCAGTTATTTATTGCAGTTCAAGTCGCGCAAGTTCATTGAGGAGATGAGGAGAAGGAAAGAGGAGGAAAGGAGATGAGGAGAAGGAAAGGAGGAAAGGAGATGAGGAGAAGGAAAGAGGAGGAAAGGAGATGAGGAGAAGGAAAGGAGGAAAGGAAATGAGGAGAAGGAAAGGAGGAAATGAGATGAGGAGAAGGAAAGAGGAGGAAAAGAGATGAGAAGAAGGAAAGGAGATGAGGAGAAGGAAATGAGGAGAAGGAAAGAGAGGGAAAGGAGATGAGGAGAAGGAAAGAGGAGGAAAGTAAATGAGGAGAAGGAAAGAGGAGAAAAGGAGATGAGGAGAAGGAAAGGAGATGAGGAGAAGGAAATGAGGTGAAGGAAAGAGAGGGAAAGGAGATGAGGAGAAGGAAATGAGGTGAAGGAAAGAGGGAAAGGAGATGAGGAGAAGGATAGGAGGAAAGGAGGTGAGGAGGAGGAAAGGAGGAAAGGAGGTGAGGAGAAGGAAAGAGGAGGAAAGGAAATGAGGAGGAAATTAGATAAGAGAGAAAGGAGAAGGAAAGGAGGAAAGGAAATGAGGAGAAGGAAAGGAGGAAATGAGATGAGGAGAAGGAAAGAGGAGGAAAAGAGATGAGAAGAAGGAAAGGAGATGAGGAGAAGGAAATGAGGAGAAGGAAAGAGAGGGAAAGGAGATGAGGAGAAGGAAAGAGGAGGAAAGTAAATGAGGAGAAGGAAAGAGGAGAAAAGGAGATGAGGAGAAGGAAAGGAGATGAGGAGAAGGAAATGAGGTGAAGGAAAGAGAGGGAAAGGAGATGAGGAGAAGGAAATGAGGTGAAGGAAAGAGGGAAAGGAGATGAGGAGAAGGATAGGAGGAAAGGAGGTGAGGAGGAGGAAAGGAGGAAAGGAGGTGAGGAGAAGGAAAGAGGAGGAAAGGAAATGAGGAGGAAATTAGATAAGGAGAAGGAAAGGAGATGAGGAGAAGGAGATGAGGAGAAGGAAAGGAGGAGAAGGAAAGAGGAGGGAAGGAGATGAGGAGAAGGAAAGAGGAGGAAAGGAAAGAGAGGGAAAGGCAGATGAGGAGAAGGAAAGGAGGCGAGGAGAAAGAAAGAGTAGGAAAGGAAATGAGGAGGAGAAAAGGAGATGAGGAAAAGGAAAGAGGAGGAAAGGAGATGAGGAGAAGGAAAGAAAAATGTGAAAAATGAAGATAAGTACAAAAAAATAAAAAGTGATTGTATTTGTTAGAGGGTTTAGTGTATGGAACAATCTGAGTGATGATTTTTTTAAAAATCTAACACTGTAGATGCCTTCAAAAAAGAGGCTCTGGAATGAATGAATTATGCGTTAAATTCTGTTTGTTTTAAATTTATATATTTTGTCTCTTATATATACACTACCGGTCAAAAGTTTTAGAATATCCTAATTTTTCCAGTTATTTATTGGAGCTGAAGTCGCGCAAGTCCAATGAAAAGATAAAAGATACAAAACACAAGTCCAAGCTCTGCCAGAACTACCTCAGGAAAAAAAATTAAGATAGTAAAGCTTGAAACATGGAGTGTCCAGCAGCACAGTGTCCAGACTTAAACCCCATGGAGCTGGTTTGGGATGAACTGGACAGAAGAGTGAAGCGACCTACAAGTGCCACACATTTATGGAAAGTTCTGCAACAGACTTGGGAAGAACTTTCTGAAGAATTTGATTTCTATTGTAAAAAGAACGAGCCACGAGCGTGTTCAGCTGTTAAATCTGCCAAAGGTGGACACTTTCATGAATCAAAAGTTTAGAATACAGTAAACAGTTTTTACAGTAAACATTCAAAACTGGAAAAAGTGTGGTGTTCTAAAACTTTTGACCGGCAACGTACAGTAAGTCGTAAGTGAAACAGTAAATGCAAACTTGCTCTTCATACGCAGCTTTTCTTTCTTGAAATTCTGTTGTTGTTTCATAGGGTTTGGCGTTAGAAGTACTTTTTACTTCAGCCTAAATCCTTTCATCATGATCCATGGGGTTCTAGTCTATGATTTGTTTTGTAGGACTGCAAAATGACAAAATAAACTACTACCACTACTACTACTACTACTACTACTGCTACTACTACTACAATAATAAAATTGTGAATGGAGTGTGTAATTAAGGAAAACTGTTCTGCACTCGGCCCATTTGAGTCAGTGTTTTCACATTTTCTTTGTGTTTTAATCATTTTTAAGCAGCTTTTCTGTATTTTACCTAAACGAATGACAATTTATTCCGCTCTTTACTTTAAAAAAGGAAAGGAAATGAGGGAAAGGAAAGAGGAGGAAAGGAGGAAAGGAGAAGGAAAGAGGAGGAAAGGAGATGAGGAGAAGGAAAGAGGTGGAAAGGAGATGAGGAGAAGGAAAGAGGTGGAAAGGAGATGAGGAGAAGGAAAGAGGAGGAAAGGAGATGAGGAGAAGGAAAGAGGAGGAAAGGAGGTGAGGAGAAGGAAAGAGGAGGAAAGGAGGTGAGGAGAAGGAAAGAGGAGGAAAGGAAATGAGCAGGACGAAATAGGAGGAAAGGAGATGAGGAGAAGGAAAGGAGATGAGGAGGAGGAAACGAGAAGAGGAGGAGGAAAGAAGAAAAGGAAAGTAGATGAGGAGAAGGAAAGAGGAGGAAAGGAAATTAGGAGAAGGAAAGGAATTGAGGAGAAGGAAAGAAGAGGAATGGAGATGAGCAGAAGTGAGAGGGGGAGTAAAGAAGATGAGAGAGGAGTGGGAAAGAAGATGAGGAGGAGAAGTGGAGGTGAAAGAGAAGAGGAAGACAGGAGGAGGAGGAGGAAAGGAGATAAGGAGGAAAAGAGGAGAGGGAAGAGATGAGGAACGAGAGGAGGGGGCAGAAGTGTGGGAGAGAGGAGAGGGCGTGTCCGTCTGGTTTGTTGTTTCTTCATCAGTAAAGAATGACAGCTCTCCATTGTTGCATTTTTGCACTCGTCCATCGTCATGACGACTCTTTCCTCTGTCCGTGCTCAGGAAGCGACGCCATCTTCAGCCTGTTATTCTCATTTTTGCTCCAAACTCTTCACATTGTTTATGGACGCAGGAAGTATAATACGGAGTCAGTCAGGCTATATTTAAAAGCGCCGTGTACACTGAACTTTCCTCCCGTTCGCTTTGTCTGTGAGAGGGACTGGATATGTCATGGAAAGCTACTGAGTGTGGCTTTAGTTCAGCCTGTTTATCCATGGAAAGTTTCAGAGAGTTGCTTAGACATTTTATCTGTGGAAACTTACTGAGGATTTTTTTTGCTTTTTTAAATTAAATCCTAGTTTATCTGCTGTTAAGTGGTCAAACATATATATAACAATTTTCTTGAGCCTGAGTTTCAATTTAAGCTTTTTTCCTCACTAAGTGCTGTAATTTGATATTAAAAGTTTCTTTTTGTGCATGAAAAAACAGATTTAGAGTAAATTAAAGGAATAATTTCATCTATCAGATGCATTTTAAGGCACTCAGAGCTGATGGAGCAGAGTAGCAGCCTTCATCAATTCTGCTCTAATAGACTGTAGAAAGATTTATATATATTTACAGTTTATGGTTCTACCCCGGAGCAGCTGTGACTATAATTAATATTTTACCATCATCAAGTGTGTGGAGGAGGAATAAAGACTGTGTGGTGCTTTGAGATTTGATTTTATTCGCATCCCCAATAGCTGATGTCAGTGACACTGTCTACTCTTCCTGGCGTCCACATATAACACAGAACAACAACAAATAAGACACTTACAAACAAAACTGTTACACAAAAATTTAAATCATAAAAAAACCATTTCAGAATACAATTCATTACTGATTACTTGCGAAGGGCTATAAAATAGTTTAGAGGCTTTGTCAAGTTTGTAAAGCAGGTGTCAGGGATTACTATTGTAGAATATACAATAAATCATTTAAATGTCTTTCTTTTAGCCTTTTTTTCAGGTGTGGAGTGTTCAATGTTTATCTCAGATTTTGTCATTCTCCACTTTAAAGAAGACATAGATCATTTTTCCATGAGACGACATGAGAAATAGAAAATATTGTGGGGGGCTGGACCAAAATGCTTAACTCAATTCTACATAATATTAATTGTATTTCTTTATAAAAAACAGTAAATATCTTTGTTTTGACACACTGGTGAGACAGGTAAGAGTTTATGTTTTGACTAAGCAATGAAAAAGTGAAGGTGCCTTACAAAAAATGTAATTTAAAAAACACTTCTAAAATAAAAGGAATACAGCTTTAGTCCATGCATGAGGTAAAATTATAAAATATGTAAATTTTGTCATGCTAAATTATCTTAAACGGGGCGGTCAGAGTCAACCAAAGGTCCGTATGTGACCTGTGAGCTGGACAATGCCCAGGTCTGACTCTGACATTCACTCTAAACCATGTTTCCCGAACTTTTTTTCTGGGGACTCATATTTTAAAAGTCACAAACCTTTGCAACCCAGGTCAAAAGACATTATTCATAAATCACAAAATAAAGGTAGATTTGACCGTTACTGATTGTGTCTCTCTGAACAATTACTAAGTTTTAAACAATGAAAAACAGTTGAAGCAGCAATAAAAGGATCCATAAAAGTCGACTATTTGGACATTAAATGAAGCCTAATTCTTTTTCTTTTCAACAGTCAATTGAACCAGCAATACTGCAACAAAATAATAAAAAAATTTAATTATTACAAAAAGATTAGAAATTAAACAAAACATGTCTTAACATTTCTAATGAGATAGGTGAACCTGTCTGTGTTTTTGTAGCGTGTTCCAATCTGGGTGCAGGAGGAGAGCGCAGCAGCAGATCAAGCACAGCATTCAGTCTGTTTCTGTGCTTTGTTTTCATTTTTGTGAACACAGAAAATCCCAATTCACACATAAATATAATAGTGAAAGGAAAAGAGATTCAGTCGCTCTCTCATGTGTCAGAACTGTATATCACAGACCTACGTGCAGATTGTGACGAGGAGACCCCAAAAAATCTCTTGGAACCCACCTGAGGGCCATGACCCAGTCTTTGGGAAACTCTGACTTCAACCACAGTATTAATCTTGTTATTCATGTATAATACAAATAACATGTCCATTAGCTCCCTGTTTAAAACTACAGAACTGAAAGTGAAACAGTGAAATTTAACTGTACTAGGATTTTACTGATTTACTGTTTTTATTTTTGAAAAGTAGCTATGTGACATTTTTTAGCACTACACTTGTGATCCAAAGTCTGAGTCTTTTTGAATCATTGCAAGAAATTACAGATCAGCCAGTTGGTGGAGATAGGGGGTAGGTGAAAACTGAAATTTTCTGAGCGCACAAAATAAAAATGCAGCAGTATTACAACAACATCCATGAACCAATGAATATACAACTCTGACTTAGACAAACTTTATTGATCCACAAGGGAAAAGATTTGGACACAGTGACTCACACATCACAATATAATATAATAAAGAGCAAAAATATAAATATAAATGCAAGTAAATGATTAAAAGTTAATGATGAGGGAACAGTGTTGTAACATGTAAACTCTTTTGGATAAACATTTCCTTTCATTTTATCCTTGTTTGACTGTTATGACCCAGATTTGAACATGGAAAAACCTGTGACCTACTTGTTTGTGACTTTTTTGCGGATAATAACAGTGACACTGGAAAAAAAACTTGAATTATCTGTACTTAAGCGTAACAATGTGCCATCGGGGAGCTGTCTTTGTCTTTGTCACCCGCGCTGGAGCACACTGTCCCGAGCTGAGGATGAGACGCAGGAGGAGGAGGAGGAGGAGGGAGGGACCCGGATGCAGGGGAAGTGTGTCTCCATCGCGTTTATAAACATGTCCCCGCGCGCTCCTGAGGTCAGAACATACAACATACAACTTCACGCTCAATAACCACCACCACCGTCTGCACACAAACCTCTACTAGACTCATTTAAAACAACTTTTCCCAAACTTTTTCTCTTTAGTTCCCTCCTCTCCATCGCCACCATTTCGCCCCCTACAGCCATGTACAGCTCCAGCTACTCCCGGGCCAAACTGGGCCTGGACGCGCGGGAGCTCCACAGATCCAGAGGCAAAAGCTGCGGGTACTACGTGAAGATCGTGTTTTTCTTCTCGTCTCTCATCCAGTCGCTCATCATCGTCAGTCTGGTGCTCTTCCTCGTGTACGGGCAGCCGGAGAGAAACGTGGAGGAGAAGAGGGTGAAGGTCAGGTCACTTTTCTTGCCGTTTACGCTCGGGTTTATTATTGCATGAACTGTACTAATCTTCATTTTTCAAAACATACACCCTAAAAGATAACATCTAATTCAGTCAAGTGGGTTTAGAGTTACTTATTTCATGTTAACACCAGGATCAGTTGGAACATTTGACCAAAGCTCACCAATATTCACTGGTTCGTTGGTTTTCTAAATGCAAAAACAAGATAATTTCATCCAACGACTGATACTGCAATCTAAAAATGTTATTTTTCTATGACAATATATATTCTTTATTCTTTAGAGCTGTAATAAATTACTCTCCTGTAATTGTAAAATTAAAATAGATAAATCATCTTAATTCTGCACTCTGATTGGCCCCTGGCTACTTGGATTTAATTAATTTAGGTTATATAAAAGGGGAGACTGGGCATACATGTTGGCACACTGGGTCAACTGTCTCACTGCATTAATAATAAAAAAAAAGTTTAATCACAAGAGTGAAATAGCAATTTAATGTGTTTTTTGTGTCTTCATTTCTGTTCTGAATTTGAACTCATCAGATCTTTGTTTGCCTGAGATATTTCCAGAAAAGCATTCTTTATAGTCTCAGGTAATTTTGTGACATGCAATATTTAGTTATAACTTTCCAAAAAATTTTAATAATGTAGCAAATTCATATTTAAATATTAAATAACAAGTAGAACTTTGTTATAATGATCAGTGAAACTGCTCAGATGAAGGTAACTTTAGACACAACCCAGAGAAGTGCACCTGGGTTTTTGAGAAAGCTGTTCCAGTCACAGAGGTACAAGTTGTCCCAACAAACCATCACATAAATCTATGAGTTATGTTCATATTTTAATAAGGAGATTTCTCTAGTGACACTGAGTCAGTTTGATTCCAGTGTGAGCTCTAAAACACATTTTACAGGGTTTGGCCGGAATACCTCTTTAGTCACTCTGATCCAAACCAGAGGCCAGAACATCAGATGCCCTGTCACATTGTGCACTCTATACTTGAATGAAACTTCTTTGGATAAACAATTAAAGTATTTACCAAAGCTAGAAAATACAATCATCATAAATAAAAACATTCATTTTTGTTTTAAAATGTAATGATAAAGATGAGTGTGACAACTTGCCCCATTGGTTGTGACAACTTACCCCAAATGGGGCATGTTGGCGCAGTCATCCAACCTCGCTCTTATAACTCTGTGTGTGCACAAAACAGAGAGATAGAATGAAAAGACAAAAAAGAGCTGAGATGGTGCTTTTTCCTTTGATATACATTCTACATTTCTGTCATGAGACAGAGACAGGAATGAAAAAAGTATAACCCTAACCCTAAGACAACATGCTCCTGTGCCTCATATATTATTACAATAGCTCCACAAATATCCTAAGGTAATGCAAATTCAAGTGCTGATACTGATGCTGTTGTATTGTTCAGGATTTGGAGAATAATTTGGAGCACCTGGGAAAGTTAAACTTGGACCTGCGTAAAGAAAAAGAGGATCTGAATGCTCAGCTCAAGGCCAAAGGAGAAGAGAAGACGGCAGTGGAGAAGGAGCTGGAGACTGCGAAGGCCACAGCCAACACTACGGAGTATGAACTCAGGAAGAAAGTGGTGAGGGCATCGATTTCACTGCAGTTTACTTCAAAATTATCTGATCTCATAAAGTTAAATTATCTCTTGTGAATGCTGTTACCTCCTCAAAAAACAGACCTGGAGTTGTGTGTTTTTTTCATTCAAGCATGGTTAAGTAATCCTTTATTTTTAGGCTGTCTACATCTTCATAACTCAAAAGGCTCTGTTCCACCTTGTGATGTCATGCAGCACTAGTTCTCGAGTTACCTTTTACCTACCTACCTACCTAGTAGAGATTGGAAAATCCAGATCTGAAGTGATCAAAATGATTCTAGTGAAGATGTGCGGAGTTTAAAACACAGTGGAGCACTTCTGTATTATTGCATGACATCACAAGGTGGAACAGAGTGTTTTCTGTTTGAGAGAAGCCTAAAACTCAACTCCAGGTCTGTTTGTGATGAGGAAACAACATTAGAACATAAATCAGAAAATAGCTCAAATCTTTTGGTGTTACATCCAAAATAACAAAAATTTCCTCATTATTGTAAAGGAAATGTACACACGATAAGTACTGTGCGCTAAATATATGGTCAGTATTGTAATTATCGTAAACTCCTCTCTTTTCCAATTTAACCCAAATAATAATTTCCTGGGTTCAGTGTTATTTTATTCACAGATACCAAAACTTAAATTTATGATCTCCTGTTTTGGACTAGCTTTGTTTTATTGTTGTAACGATATTGTTTAAATCACAATATCTAATTTTTACTATCTTAAAACGTGAAAAACATCAGTAAATTCCTCTGTTTTTTATGTAGGAGCGTATATACTGTACGTGCTTATCATTATAACACTTTTTTGAAATCATAACATTACATTAAATAACAGTTCATCATTTAAACCTTTTGGACTAAGAGTTTGTAGAGTAAAATTCCAACAGGCTTCACGTATTTTTGAAGCACGATTTGAGTTTTCGTATCGTTTTTTCCAACTTATCCATACTTCTTTCCGGTAGAAGCGTGACAGAAATGAAAAGTCTTTGTGGTGTTATGGCATTCCTGTTTTATTGTTGCAAGGATACTGTTAAAATCGCAATATCTAATTTCATAAAAATATCTTAAAAACACGAAAAACATCTGTAGATATATCTGTTTTCCAATTTAACCCAGATAAACGCTAATTATATTTATTAGCACACATGGGAGTTTCACCTTAGTTCATTTATCATCGTTTCTCCTCCAACACAAACAAATGAGCGCCCTTTACAGTGTGTATGCCCCACATTATAGCGCGAGATCATTTCCTGGGGCATTGTTGTTGCTTTCCTATGGGCCGTCAGCGCAGTAACAGCAGTGGTACAGCCTGGTCCATCTTCCTGAGTCTGTTTTGTCCATCCTCAGAGCGACTGCGAGAGACAGCTGAGTCAGGCTCGCACTATGCGCACCACACCTGTCCAGCCCCAGGTCATATTCAACCCGGCCAGCCGTGAGTATCGTTAAAGGACTATTTTTGCACTGTTTTCTATCATTCTGTTCTGCGTCATAATGTTATTTCCTCGTCAAAAACAGACCTGGAGTTGCGTTTCGTTTTATTCATGCACGTTCAATGCACAAACCCGGAATATTTAGGCTCAGTTCTTCTTTCACAACTCAGAAAACACTGGAAAAACCTTGTGATGTCACGTGGAAATACAGAAAATGCTCCATGGTGTTAAACTCCATTGCCAATCTCTACTGAATGAAAAGTAAAAGGTCGCTTCATGACATCACAAAGTGGAACAGAACATTTTGAGCTTAGGAGATGTAAATGTAACAAACTACAACTCCAGGTCTGTTTATGAGGGATGTAACTGTATCCAAATCTCTCAGTACAATATTATCACAATATGAATGTCACGGTACGATATTTATTGCAATATTTTGAAGAGGCTATTATAATTGTAGATGAGACACTTTTTTGCTTTTAAAATACCTTGACAAGATTTTGGTGTGAATTATTTCTGTGATAATCCCAAGAATTCAAGTAAAAACATATCTCTTCATGTTGTCTGCACTGAAATGAATCATGGGATATGTAGTTTCCGATGTTCATAAGCTGTTGCTATTATAAAACCATGGATTTAAGCAAAGGAACTTGTAATTCGATATATTGTGACAGCCCACGATGTTGAAGTTTTCAACCAACTGGACGTCTTAAGCAGAAAAATGTTATTTACCATCAAGAATATGGGCCCGGGGAGACTTGAAAAGTCAACATAGTATGATTTCAAAAGTGAAAATAGTGTGATCTTTGAGTGTTCAAGCCCCTTTGACTATGTTTCTGAAGGAGGAGGTTTATAAAGCAAGTGGGGTGAGACTATGAAGGTGATATTTCAGTTATTGTTTCATACCTAGTTACAACGTTTCTGTTACTTTTCCCACTGTGAGTTTGGAGTAAGTTTTTAATTGACAAAAAGTTTATGATGAATATTAAATCATTTTAATATTCCAATTAAATCCAATGCTGTAATATTGTTATAAAAGTAGAAATATGATGTTTTAAAGGAGTATGTAAATCTCTCTGTTGGAGGATCTGCCTGGAATCTTACCTGGAATGTTCCACAATATGGCATTAAATCCATCTTTTATTTGTTCAATTTGAGGTGTGTCTTTGCCTGTTATTGCCCATTATAATTACCCTGACATCTGCTTGTTGCCATGGAGATAGATAGATTTGTAATACCTATAATACCATACATTGGAACATTCCTGGCAAAGCAATAACATCTCCAATCAATGACCAATATTAATAGATTGGCTTGTAATAATAATAATAATTGAACACATTGTCCGTCCTTGTGTCTGCTGCAGGTGAACTGAGCACTCTGCAGACCCTGAACGCTCAGCAGAAGGCCATGATAAACCTGATCGAGGCCAACTTCACGCAGATGGTGCATTACCTGAGTCAGGAGAGAGACACGGCTCTAAAAGACAGAGACACGCACCACCAGGACGCCATCGCACAGAGGAGGGAGAACTCCATGTTAAAGGACCAGCTCACCGTCTACTCCAGGTACACCTCGTAATGTAGAGTTTCAGTACACGGAGGCCACAGAGCTGTTGTCTTTTATTGCGTCTTTTATGCACGACTTTAATGATTATCTGTTGTTTAAGATTGCACGTTACTTTTGGTAGTCACAGCAGCCAATGTCAACAATCCTATTTAAAGGGCAGATATTAGGCTATTTTCTGATCTTTGTTATAATGTTGTTTGCTCATTACAAACAGACCTGGTTTGAGACAAGAATTCAGCCTAAATATGCAGAATTTATGTGTTAAAGGTGTATTGTGTAACTTTTCTTTTCCGGTATGACATTAAACGTATCCATCTTGCATTTACTGAATAACATGGGTTTTTATGGAGTTAAAAACTCACTTTCTTACTGTGAATGGTCTCGCCTCTCTGCAGATTTGACATGTAACTTGGCCCTGTGATGATAGAGATAAAAAAAAGTATCTCATACTGTGGAACATTCCGGGCAACATTTCCATGTGTGAAAGAAACAAAACACAACTCCAAGAATATTTTTGATGAGGAAACACCATTATATAACAGATCAGAACATATCTTAATATGGACCCTTTAAATGCCATGAATTATCATGGCATTTAAATCATGATCTCAGACAACATGATTTTGAGACCGTCAAAGCTGCGTTTTTTTGCAGTGATCTTAAAGTCCAATTTTAAGGGCAAAGTTTAATTCTGCGTCGACTCAATGCACACTGCCGCTGACACCTTGTTGCCTTTGTTTTTGATTTATGGATCTGCGTTAAGGTCTATGTGCCGTGAAGTAATTCACCGCTGCAATGCAAGGAGGCTAGAATTTAAACCTGGCGCTCGTGTAAAGTTTAACATGAAACATCTCCAACATGATAGAAGCACAGAACAGACTCAGCATCATCAGCACATCCTCTGTCACAGAGAAAACACTCATAATCCACTGAGTCATGTCCTTTAGTACAACAGAAGCTGACCACATCAGTGCACAAGGTGCTTAGTTTATGCAAATGAGCCTTGTGGTTTTAAGTTTTGTTTCTGCAAAACATAAACAAATGTGCACAAACAGTCCAGTGTCAAATTGTCCGTGAAGGACTCTGGTATAATGTAAGTTTCTGTGATGTTTGTAAATGTTCATGTGCACTAAAACTTGATTTGAAAAAAATTGTGGATGAAATCCAAATCGCAATATCTGACAGAAAAATTGCAATTCAGTTGTTCAGCTCTACCATGAATTTCTATCTGCCAATTTTTTAACTGATCCGAGATGTCAAGACATAACAAATTATCTTCCATACTTGTCTAGTCTGGGTTTAATTCCAGGTTTAGTCCCAGTTCAGATCCAAATTTTGTACTGTTGAAAGTGTGAATGCATTCTACATTTCTAACTCTATAATTTCCTCTGTTTCATTTTCAGAAAATGTAAGGAGGACTTCGCTCAATCGTTGGACGGGATCAAAAGTGTGACCAGCGAGTTCCTGAAAAAAATCAACAACCTGTTCCCCCATCAGCTGACCTTTCACCTCTCCTGCTCGAGCCAGGCTGAGCAGATGGAGAAGATCCGAAACAGCTGCACCAACCTCTCCAACGACGTGGAGAACAAGTTCCAGATTTACCTCGACCGAGTGGGAGACAAGGTGAGTGTTTGTGCTCATAGTTGTCAAAAGTATCGAAAATAGAAATTATATAGATACTCATCTGAGCAGGTATCGATACTAAAAATGTCACATTCACAAGACAGAAATGAACTTTTTCTGAATAGCTTTAGAATGATCTTGAGCTGTATCAGAACAAGTATAAGAGCACATAGACTAGTATACACCCATGGACACTATGAACCTACCTGGACCACTGAGGATTTCACACATATAAGACCATGTTGGAATAGAAAAGAAAGTACTATGATTGAATTGCCACATTTATATGAGAGCTTTAATTCCAAATAAAAATACTTTAATTCTGAATAAAAATGAATTCTTTAAAAAGACCATGTAAACACTTAATGTCTAATGAAAATGATTATTCGGAATACAACTTCATTCCGAAGTAAGTGGTTGGTTTATTCTGATTTTAAAGTCGAATGAATTTATTTCTCAATCGTGTAAACATTTATTCTTCTTAAAAATAATTCCTGTCGTTCAGTGCATGCTCATTGGGTCGCCCTTCTGATGCGATCCAAATGATCCGGCTCCACCAGTCCTGACTTCAGACTTTCATTCACGTCTCTTTGGATTTGTGAGCGGGAGTGGGCTGAGGTAGAGCAGCCGTTGACTCACTTGTCTGCTTCCTCCCTTCTCCGACACTCTTCCCTTCTCCTCCTCAGCTGACAGATGTTAAGCACGATGATAGAATTCTCGCGCTGTTGCTTCATTATCATCAAAACGACTGAGGAAAAAGTTTGGACCTTGTTTGTGTTCCGTGCCGTAACAACAAACCGAGATGACAGAAAAGCCGGTAGCAGCTGAAGTGTGTGTTTTCTTCCGGTCAATGTAAATACGTTCGTGTCTCTGTCCAGTCAGAACCCTTCCCCACCCCGAAATGCTGAGCAGAATTAAACAAAGGTGATTTAATGTTCAGTTCGGAATTATTATTTCCATGTAAACTCGAAGGAGAACATTTTAAGTTCAAACTATTTAATTCAGGACAATTAATTCGGAATTTAAAAAACATAATGTAAAAGTGGCCAGTGTTGAAAATCACATTCTATTGATCCAGTTTATTATTTGATACAATTAAAAGTCCATTATTAACTGTTGCTTAGCAAGCAATTCAAAACAAAATATCCTGTCTTTGAATGGTCAACTAACCTCAAAATGGATCATACTGTATAACAGGAAGCGAAACTCATTAAAATTGTTTCCCACAACATGCTACAATAAATAGGAACATTCCTTTCCTAGGAAAAATAAATAGGAAACAGTCCTATTGATACAGCTGATGTCATCAACATTCCCTGGTAGTGTGAAGCTAAATCACCATAAAGAACTGAATTAGCAGGAACTATGACACATGATCTGATTTGTGCTGTTAAACACGTCCCTCTCTTAGTCGCTCTCATCTCTGTAGGAAATCAAACTCGAAACAGGTCCATGAACATAGGAATTGATCACAGGCTTCTGAAAATTTGTTGATTAAATCTATTTTGTATTTTTTCTTGAGTGTGTGCATTAGGTCACGCCATAGAAATACATGCAGTTCACCCCTGACTTGACGTCACTGCAAAGTATCAATTAGTAGTATAGAAAATAATCTGTCAAAATATGTTGAGATTTTTTCCACATTAACACGCCTGTAAAAATAAGCATTTACGATTACTCTGCCATCTTCAAATTTCCTTAAAACAGTGGAATTTTCCGAGCAGTGTGTCGGACAGGAAGTCAGTCTGAGAGGAGGAAGCGGGAACTGTCTAATTCCCGAAAAATGGAGAGAGACGTTTGTCCCCTGAGGGTCAAAACAGTGAGAGTGCAGGTCTGCTGAAACTGCACCAGCAAATACCTAAATCCTGAGCAAATACATGACCTGCTTTTGTGTAAACAGGCAAGAATGAAGGCCTCAAACTATATTAAACTAGAAGGTTTTGTACAGGATGTATTTTTTACTTTAGAAAATATTTTGGCCTTATTTTTGTGTATCATTTTATTTGTGAGAACTTTTTTCTGTAGTATTTAAAGTAGAAATAGTAGAATAGCGTTGTCTCCTGTTTCTGATCATTTTTTGCCCATTTTAGTTCAAACTAGGTACATTTTCTGCTTTCTGTTCAAAAGTGGGTGTGTCCTGCCTCTAGTGGCCTTTACTATTTCAAGTAGTTGGTGACATCACATAAGACTGACCTTGTGTTTCTGATCACTAACACCTAGCTGCAGGGGCGGAGCTTGAAGTGTGGATACCTGTTCGGCCAATCACACTGCTCTTTATAACTGCAGACCCCGCCCCTTCTCCTCCCTCTCCCTTTTAATCCCTCAGGTACTGTCCAGTTTAACAGCTCTGTTTGAAATATTGTGGTGGGCAGAGTTCAGGTGTTTTAAAGTTTTGAGCGGAAGAACCAGGTTTGTGATCAGAAACACCAGGGCAGTCTTTCATGATGTCACAGTTTTAGTTTTCAGTATATTTTGTTAAGTTGACAGAAAAAGAAGATAATACTATTAAAACTGTAGTACCAAACAAATAAATAAAAATGTGAATTTAGTGTTCAGTTCCACAAATGTATATTCAAGCAAACAATCATAACAATAGGATCCTGCCAAGATGGAGAAATCTTGTCTTCTTGCTGTGCTGAGTTCATATAAAGATACATTGTGTAACTTTTCTAGTGGAGGGTCCATCAAATGCTTTTCTCCATGGAGATGTTATTGCTTTGTCTGGAATGTTTTACAGTATGACATTAAACCTTTCTATCTTAATGGAGACCAAACCAGAACAAGTAACAGGTCAGATCTGCGGAGAGGCGACCGCACTCACAGTCAGAATGTCTGTTTTTATAGGTATTTTTGAGCAGTAAAACCATCTGTAAACTGAGTAAATGTGAGGTATAGTTGTTGAATATCATATTAAAGCAGAACCTGAACCCTCCACCACAAAAGTTACACGTTGCACCTTTAATTATGACAGAGATGTTGAAATTGCCTTTGTCTATTAATTGTCTATTGATTTGAGCGCATGAATAAAACTCTGGCTTGTTGCAGGTGGCAGAGATCCAGGCCATGTCCAGTCGTATGGAGGTGATGAACTCAAACCTGGACTCAGACCTGAAAAAGTGTGAGCGCACTCGGACAGAAAACGCCGCCGAGGCCACGAGACAGCTGGAGCTCAAACAGAAGACCCATGACAACCAGGTACAAAGAGGAAAGAGGTTTTAGACTCCACACATGTATTGATTTGATTTTGAATTAAATAAATAAGTAAATAAATAAAATCCAAATCCAGACATAGTTTGGTTAAAGGTCCTAAATTACACAAAAGAGACTCTTGTTAGATTTAAATCATGTTATAATGCTGTTACCTCATCAAAAACATAACTGGAGTTGTGTTTTGTTCCATTCACACATGTTTGAGTAATCTTATATCTTTAGTCTGTCTATATCTCTAAAGATGATAATGCTCTGTTCCGTCTTTACCTTTTGTTCAGGTCTGTTTGTGAGGAAACAGCATTATAACAGATCAGAATATAGCGTAATATGGGCCCTTTTAGTTCTAGTCCTGGTCCCAATTTTGAGTGTGAATAGAGCCTTAATTTCACATAAGCAATTGGTACTTTTATATACTGTATCAGGTTTAGACTGAGCTGTATTGTCTGTTTGAAGGTGGAGAGATTACTGAACGAACAAAACCGACTGAGAGGCCAGAAGGAGTTGCAGGACAACAAGCTGGCCCTGAACGAGTCCGAGCTGAACAGGTTGAAGACAGATCTGGCAAACTGTAAGGTAAACACATACTTATCATTTATAATAACGTCATGACAGCTTTATATTACTACATTGTTTACTTTTTTATTATAAAATGTCAATGTCAGGATATAGAATTATTAATGATTTGTTGTCAAATTAAACGTGACAATCTCGACACAGAAATATGAATAATTTTGTGGTCAAATGTCAATGTAATTTGTCATTTGTGTACAAGAAACAACATGAAATAACATGAAGGGAAAACTCTTGTGGGTAATTGGAGGAGTGTTTGAGGTGAGCTGTGGTCCTGCTCCTGAATCTCAGATAATCATGTTAACTCCAGTTAACTGCTTAGCCCAATAGCCCAATAGCCCAATGCGTTATGTTCACAAGAGTGTGGAGTCAGGTGCCCAGTCAGACGCAGCAGAACGGCAGCAGTGGCAGGAAGGATGGTGAGGGTGAGATAACAAGAGGAGGGTCAGAGGTTCATCTCAGGAGCAGGTCTGACTCAGAGCTATGGATCTGAACAGAACAGGCTGTACCTAATCTCACTGTTTAACTGTTTACACTGGACTCTGTGTTACAGCCTGGGCCTAAAGTAGGAGGGATGGGGCCAACTCTGAACAAACCGACCACAGTTAACTGGCCTCCCATGGGAGCACCAGTGAAACCTCCTGCGGTTAGTTCCTCACACAGATACTTGTGCACTTTTCATGTGTCTTTTTCCCATTGGATTAAATGTGAAATCCTTGTTGTGTTTTTCAGGTTGGTTTGAGATGAAGCAGTGCACCATCCGCTTCTATCATATTAAAAAGACTTTGCCGCTTAGAACTTAGAACTACAAACCTGTGAAACTGATGAGTTACATTTAAGAGACTGAGTGTTGCTTTAAAGAAGACATATTATGTTTTTTTTTTCTGTTTCTCCTTATTCTACATTTGTTCATTGTAAACAGCAATATTGATCTAAAACATCTAAGGAATTTAATGGGGACCATTGACTTCCTGTTCAAAACTGTAGAACTGATTTTCTATGCAAATTTTTTTACCCAAAATACTTAGAATAACTGAGTTGTTGGCAGGGACAGATAGGTGATGGGTGCAAAAAGCAATGTTCTAACCGCTCATGGAACCTGAATACACACTTCTTCAATACTTTACGCAGATGTGAGTCTGGTCACAGGTGAATTTTCCTGTTTTCAAATGGGCGTGATTGACAGGTGGAGTAACCAATCAAGGACATGCATGGATCCATCCTTATTGGGAAAAAAGAAAAGAAAAACATATAAAAGGGAACTGAAACATGGCGGATTTCTGTAGAATCAATCAGTGAAGCACTAAACTCTAAACTCTAAATTTGATTTTGTGTGTAAATGAAGTTAGCAATGAGCTCCTTCATTTCACATGCGTCACAGAATGAAACAAATCTAAATGGACGATCACATTTGGCCGGGCTTGAGATGCGACAGAGGTTGTGGGGACCAGACTGATATTGATCTGTATGAAAAATACAGAAAGATTATTCTGGATTTGCCAAGTAAAACCATTATAACGGCTCATAAAAGCAGATTTTCATAGTATGTCTTCTTTACAGATACAGATGTGCATAACCCAGTGGTGAATGTATATACATATATTTTAAGTAATGCTTCTGCTTCTGTGTAAATAATGTAAATATGCAGTATTATCATATCTGTCTATAGTTATGCTTAAAGCGCTGTTTAAAACACTGTGACTCACTCAGGTAAACGTACGAATGTCATGACACTGTTGTAAATACTTTTGTGTTTTATTCAAGACTTAGAAAAAATACTGTAAAAGTTTTATTTTAATGAAATAAAAGAGTGCACTTAAATATGTGTATGTTTGATTTGTCTACACAGGGCGACCTTTAAAGGGCCTACATTATTTATCTGATGTTGTTTCCTCATCACAAACAGACCTGGAGTTGTGTTTTGTTTCATTCATAGCTTTTCTCTGAAATAAAAAACGCTCCACCTTATGATGTCATGACGTAATACAAGAAGTGCTCCACTGGGTTTTTAATCTCTATACACCTTCGCTACAAATAGATCATTTCAGCCCTGGAATTGCCATATCTAGTAAACAAAATGTAAAAGGTAGCTGTTAACTTGAAAACTACCACATAATGACATCACAAGGTAGAACAGAGTATTTTGAGCTTTGGAGATGTAGACAGACTAATACTTTAGGATTACTCAAACGTGTGACTAAAATAACACAACTTCAGGTAAGTTTTTGAGGAGGCAACAGCATTCTGACATGGCTTAAAGTTCACCAAAATCCACTCTGCAACCTGTTTGTCTCCATGGAGAAGTTATTGTTTTGCCAAATCTTCCACATTGCAGCATTAAACTTAAGAATACATGGTTTACTTTTGTTGAAAATCTAACTCCTAAACAGAACAATGAACGCTCGTATTGATCATAGGCTCCTGAAAAGGTTCTGTTTAAATCCATTTTGTATTTTGAGCTTTCATATGACCTTAAAACTTATTTGGCTTTGTCTGCTAATGTGCGCATTGTGTCTCCATGGTAACTGCTAAATATTCCACCATAGAGATCCATGTAGAACACCCCAGCATGATGTCACGGCAATATTCCTGGGCCAGCATAGGCACTGTGTAGTATTATTTATGTTGGGTTTGTCTGCACAGGGCGACCCCACATACCAAACCACTTTATCATCTCGTATAAACCCTTTAAATAGCTGCATTGTTTTCGGTTTGATGCTGAAAAAGGCCGATCCACAAATAGACATTAAACGCACCACGAGAGCAATAATATTTTACTATGCGTTTAAAGCTTTACAGTAGCAGAAACTTCAAGAGTTCTCACGTTTTAGTATTTCCTCTTCCTCTCACATGAACAAAACATACAGAGGACACAAGACACTCTTAAAAAGCTGGAAAATTTACTGCCAGGTCAGTTTGAACATTATATCTGTGTTTGATCATTTATCTGTAGTTTGTGTTCTTATTTTAAAGCAATTAGAACTTAAGAAAAATGCACTGAATTAACATAATGGACCCAAAACACGCACCACAGGTAGAGTATTCCAGCTAAGGTAGTTCTCACCAAGACCAGTTCAAGATTTGGAGATGGGTCCCCGAGCACTGGACTGCTCCTGACAGGTTGAAGGATGTCTCAAATGCAGATTTTCCCACAGGGACAATAAAGCGCACCTAACCTTACCCTAGAGATCTGAAGTATATTCAGGAGGAATATATTAATTCATTTTTTATTTCAAACGAAACAAACCCTGACAAAAAGCATTTTGCATTGGGAGCCAGTTTATGCACTTATCACTTGCACATATCCAGATGACGACATTACTCTATTTTCCTTTCAACTTGTTGTATTTGAAGGATAAAGTACAACTGATTTCAAAATAACTATTTCAAACTTTAACATTTTCTCTTTCATTTTGTCTTTAACACGAGTTTGCCCTTTTTGCATAATTTTCCAAAACCTGCACAAGTCCTCACATCAGAGTACAATACATTTCAATAATCCGATAACTCCAGAAATCAGATAATGACCAGATTTTTTCTGTAGTATCACAATGGAGTATCAAGCCTTTTAATACTAAAATAAAGTTTGTATCATGAGACGCATTTCCACATGACTCAGTATCAGGAAGGTTCCATGTTAAACGTGTGTCTGTGTGGGGCACACACCCTCCTGAGCCTCTGAGTCACAACATTTATCAAACTGAAACAAAAGCACAATTTGAATGGACACAGTTAGAATTTCCTCCACAAACAAAACAAAATCCCCTGTTTTATTCTGCAGAAAACTGCTAACCCTGCAGTTTAGATCAGTACAAACATGTTCTGATTCTTGTTTGTCATTTCATATTTCAGACCTTTTATCAATCATGGACACATTTAAAAAGTGAACTTTGAACCGAATCCTATTTTTAAACCATAATTCTCAAATCCAATTGTGCTGCTGTTGCAAATTGTAACGAGACGTTTCTCCACAGTCATGCAGTAGTCCTATCATACAGATCTGTTGCATAAGAAACAAGATTCTCACAGATAGAGAGGCCCAGGTGAGAGCACTGTCCTGAGGAAATCCTCTGTTTAACATGGTCCAAGTGTTTTTGTGTCCAGACGAGAACAGGGCGTGTGTGAATCTGCCTCATCTGCTCATAACAGTCATCAATCTAACACAGGAAACCGACAGCTGACAGCAACAGAGAAAGAGAAGAACTCATGTATTTGGAACATCAGGCTGTCTGTGGAGCAGCGCTGAACATGGGAACAGGGTGTATGCTGTGAGGACATTAAAGTGGTCCTTAAGTGGGTCTAAGTTCGATGCATAAACAGTTGGGCTGAAATACAAATGTGAAGGGTCACAGCGGGCAAATCACAAAGACTGCAATTATTTAAAACGTTTTGGGGCTTTCTACCATGTTATAATGCTGTTCTTTCATCAAAAACATGCCCTCAGTGGTTTTAAGTGTCATCCATGCATGTTTGAGTAATCTAGTGATCTCTCCTGGCCCTACTCGAACCCTCCTTTATGGTTAGCTGATTCTGTGCAACTCTCAACAAGTTAAAATCATACTTTGCTACATTCTCCACAGAGATAGATATGTTTTATGCCATACTGTGGAAGATTATAGCCAAAGTAATATTTCCATGGAAACAAGGAGGAGAAGGCCCTCTTCCTGGTTAAATAAAAGTCAGGTTTGTGGAGATGCAAGCCCACAAAGAGCTGATTTTCTACTTTTTCAATGCAATAAAAACATCTAAAAAACCAACACATATTGTTTGGTTAAAAAGTTACACATTGGAGCTTTAAATAATTCTGAGTGAAAATTATGAACAGTTTTGAAATGCATGGAAATCCTATTGTAACTGAGTGGAATCTCCAAGTTTTAGTGTCTTATATTTGATCTGATATTGACTCTTAAAACAACACGTGTAAGCAGCTTTTCACAGTAGCTCCACACAATGCCCCTGTCAGCGTGTACAGAAGGAAGAGGGGCTTCATAATTCACTACTGCAGAAATCCCCACTTTTAGCTCTGACCACCTCCCCCCCGCTCCGTCATCCATCACCAGGACATGAAAGAGCCCCAGAGCAGTGACAGGCCGGAAAGAGGAAAACCCAGACACACACGCTCCCAAAAAACACAGAGAACACCAGCCCCGTACCCCCACGGACCCCACCAAAACCCGCTCGGACCCTCCCAGGACCCCGCAGACCCAGCCCCTCATGCCGCCACACAGGACAGCGAGCAGGGGGAGAGGTGAGCAGTTCAACCAGGAAACATAAATATTTGATCAAGGCCAGATTGACAGACGAACAAAGGCACAGAAGACAGCTCTGCCTCAAAAACACTGGTTTCCCACAGAGCACGGGCAGAGACAGACTTATAATGAACACTGAGAACATAGGGAGAAGGACTGACACAGGGCTGACTAGTGTGGACACAAGAACACCGACAAAAAAACGCCCAAAAAGTGAAATATAGACACTATGTATTCACTTAAAAAGACTTCAGACCAAGAGTTTGTTTTCATACCTGACACTTTGGACTGCTCACTAGTGCTCTTCCTCAGAGTGATGATGTGTTTTGGCGCTGCCTTCTTACCAGTGGAGGCAGGACGACAGCGCCATCCGCAGTCCGACTTCCTCAGGACAGTATCCCAGGTGTGTGAGAGTTAAAAAGCCCCCTCATCCCGGTTTATCGTCCTGTGTTCACGTTTCCGTATTTGGATCACTTCTTTAATCCAGCGACGATGTTTGTTGTCCCAGTGATGTTTGCTCAGTCCCAGTCCATAATGTGGTTCAAAGATCAGTTGTTGTTGTGCCCTTTTGCAAGACATCCACATTGCCTAGTATGAATGTGAATGTGGTTGTCAGAGAGGTTGAGGTTCTACCCCGCAGCGGCTGTGGTAGTACACTGCAACCACTGAGTAAAAGTGAATAATGACGATAATGTAGCACATTGAGATACATCAACAAGCCTGTAAAGTGCAATTATTAAAGGTGCACTGTGCAACTTTTCAAGTGGAGGGTCCTATGCCTACTTGTTTCCATGGAGATATCATTGTTTTGCCTGAAATGTTCCCTGGTATGACTTTAAACATATCCATCTAGTGTTTATTCGTGACTGGTGGTTCTATTGCTCAAAAATACAATAGTTCCTTCTGAGAATAGGGACGACTCTCCACAGATCTGAATTCTAAAGTAGCGTAGTGCTGTAATCCATTTGTCCCTTGTGATAAATATTTTTAATCTACACTGTGGAATTTACTTGTGAATCAAGTCCATGACCTGTGTAAACTGTCTAATCATTCAAATAATTAGCACAACATTAGAAAGTGTGTCTCACCTATGAGAAGTTAATATGCCTTTGATTAAAACACAAACCCATTATTATGAAGTAATTGTTTCTGAAATGAATTATGTAATGTGTATAATCACATTATAAACAAAGAGCACATTAAAAAGTCATTTATATAATGATTTCAGGAGTATTAATAAAAGCTCCAATGTTTGAGGACAGGCAGTGCTGGCAGAAACACTGCATTTTCTAAACAATGTGAGAGGAGAATTACTTGACCTTCCACTGTTAAATTCAGCAGTTCTGATCTGACCCAAGAGTCTCATCTGAGAACCAACGACTTTTCATGAGTTATTTTTACACTGTATTCAAGCAGCTTGTGTGTGAGTCACCTGTCAGTCCAGAGCTGCTATTTTGGTTAAACGACTCAAAACAAACATGTCTGTGACCAGGGAGTGAAACAATGTGAAGACTCCGAGCAGGAAGAGTTTCTGTTTTGTCTCATATGTGAAGAATTGGCAGAATGCACCTGGTGCTCCTGGGGCAACATTTGAGACAATTACATGAGAAATATGATCATCAAAAACTCCTAGAGACAGTGTCAGTGTCTCAGTGGCCTTTAAGCCTCAGCCAAAGACCTCAGTGCAGTGTAACAGAAGGACTGCTCAGACTGTCAGGTTGGGTTCATCAGAAATACGGACTATTTTGCTTTTGAAAAATGTTTAGGGGGAAACGCTTTGTACATTAGAGGACAGGAGAGAGATGTCTGTGCTTTTCTCTCAACTGGATTTAAAGAGTCCATTTTACATTATGTTATAATGTTGTTTCCTCGTTGAAAACAGACCTGGAGTTGTGTTTTGTTTCACTGACACATTTAACACACAGGCCCTGCATATATAGGCTGAGTTCTTCTCCCAGGTAGAAAACACTCTGTTCCACCTTGTGATGTCATGTGGTAATACAGGAAGTGCTCCACTGTGTTTTTAAACTCCATACACCTTCACAAGTATCATTAGGTAAAAGGTAGATGTTAACTTGAAAACTACCACTACGTGACATCACAAGGTGGAACAGTGCATTTTGAGTTCAAAAGTTCATAGTGCTACACATATCACTAGTGTCAGTCAGGTTAGAAAAGAAGGTTTCGGACCCTCCACCTAAAATTTGCTTGTGTTATGCCATAATTTCCAACCAGAAAGTACAATTTGAAACCTAGAAATTTGCATAACTGGGGAATTTTAATTAAATAGTTTTGCTAAATCTTAAATATAATGATGTTAAGTGTGTTTTAGTAAAATGAGTAGACTAACCTGTCATAGGCACTTTAACAGGCCCAGTTCGCGTGAGGGCAAATGAGAACATTTCGCTCTCAGATTTCCTTGTTTATTTCTTGTTGCTGGAGTTTCATGATAAACGTCTGTTGTATGATGCGTGTCTCAGTACATGTGTGCGTGTGGTCCTGGAGGAAGGAGACAGTGAGCCGGTCCAGTGGGATCTAAGCACAGTCCACCACCACCAGGGTCATATCCTCCAGTTCCACCCTGGCAAAGGATTACACAGATGCCATATTTCAAAATCTGTTACAAACATTTATGAAAGTAAGGTAAGGAAGTGTGGAGTCTGACACTGAACATGCAAACAGAATGTAAATCAGAAACTATCTTGAAGACATATCCATCTAGTGTTTATTCATGACTGGTGGTACTATTGCTCAAAAATACAATAGTTCCTTCTGAGAATAGGGACGACTCTCCACAGATCTGAATTCTAAAGTAGCGTAGTGCTGTAATCCATTTGTCCCTTGTGATAAGATATAAAAATATCTATCACTGTGGAATTTACTTGTGAATCAAGTCCATGACCTGTGTAAACTGTCTAATCATTCAAATAATTAGCACAACATTAGAAAGTGTGTCTCACCTATGAGAAGTTAATATGCCTTTGATTAAAACACAAACCCATTATTATGAAGTCATTGTTTCTGAAATGAATTATGTAATGTGTATAATCACATTATAAACAAAGAGCACATTAAAAAGTCATTTATATAATGATTTCAGGAGTATTAATAAAAGCTCCAATGTTTGAGGACAGGCAGTGCTGGCAGAAACACTGCATTTTCTAAACAATGTGAGAGGAGAATTACTTGACCTTCCACTGTTAAATTCAGCAGTTCTGATCTGACCCAAGAGTCTCATCTGAGAACCAACGACTTTTCATGAGTTATTTTTACACTGTATTCAAGCAGCTTGTGTGTGAGTCACCTGTCAGTCCAGAGCTGCTATTTTGGTTAAACAACTCAAAACAAACATGTCTGTGACCAGGGAGTGAAACAATGTGAAGACTCCGAGCAGGAAGAGTTTCTGTTTTGTCTCATATGTGAAGAAATGGCAGAATGCACCTGGTGCTCCTGGGGCAACATTTGAGACAATTACATGAGAAATATGATCATCAAAATGTACTACTGACACGTATCAGTTAGTCAATGAATTTTTAGTGAAGTATTTGGTAGAACAAAGCACAGTGTCAATCTTTAAAGCCATACTATGCTTTTTGCCAAAAAAGTTGAAGTTGTGTTTATAGCACTAAAAACCAAGAAAAACACAGTGTCCTTAATGTGAGTAGACTTGCATCTCCACAAAACAGGCACTTACTTAGCCTAGAGGAGGGCCTCCTTCAGTATTACTTAAAATGTAAAGCAGATTATTCACAGATGTAACTGTTGAGATGTCATTTCAGTAATCTGAACTCCAGAAATAGGAATAATCAGATTATGGGCTCTGATTCTGTTCATTTTCCAATGCAAAAATCTTTGAAGATAATGTCGAGGATTTCTTCAGGCCCGACCCGCCCGGTGATGCGCCCAATGCAGGTGAGAGCGAGGCGGACGCCCTCAGAGGCCAGAGCCAGGTCTGAGTCTCTGAAACTCTGAAACTGCCCCAGAGCAGAGACACACTGCTGCAGGTGAGATCTGTGCCGGGCCTGGGTGAGGGAGGGGCCACCAGAGAGGGGGTCACCACACCTGAGAGCAATGCAACATGGGAAGATCAGAGCCTTTACTGATAAAATAAGACAACAAATCAATAACACAAAGAAAATACAAAAGACCCAGAACTTTTTCCTGACTCATAAGATATGTTTTTACATATTTGTAATTGTACTTAGATTAGCATGAGGATTAACTGAGTAAGAGCCCCTGATTTAATAGCTTCACTATTACAGTCATGGTGTTCTAAATCAAATACAGAGGCATTTGTCTGAGAATGATCTTTATATTCTAGTCAGCTCCATTTAACACACAAAATGTACTCCTCCAAAATCTGAAGTCTTCTCCAAATCACATGCTTTCACTGCCACATCTTTGGCTCTAGACCTGTCCATTAAAAAGACTGTAGAGCTGATGAGTGACAAATAGACATAAATGGATAAACGAATAGACTGAATAATGATTAATAATTCTGATGGAAAACTTGGCACACACTCACAGCTGCTGGACCCTGAGGTGTAGCTCTGAGAGGAAGTTCTGCAGTCCTTCTTGGGTGTGACATGAGATACAGCAGACTGAGGGAGGGGCCGTCCATGAGCCCAGGTCAGAGTGAAGCCTCTCTCTCCTCTGCTCTGTCAGGAGGTCCAGTTTATTCAGCACCACGATGCACCGCTCTGGGCACACACACAAATGAACAACAATAAACTAATCACTTCATAGGAGAGAGAGAAAGAGAGAAACTTTATTGATCCAGAGGGAAATTCAAGTTTTTTTGCAGCTACATTTCCACTGCGCGTCTCACTGGCCTTTATGTCTCAGTCAAAGTCTCAGTGCAGTGTAACAGAAGGACTGCTCAGACTGTGTCAGGCTGGGTTAATAAGAAATATGGACTGTTTTGCTTTTGAAAAACAAGTAGAGAGAAGAGCTTTGTGCATTAGAGGATGGAAGAGATGTCTGTGCATTTCTCTTAACTGGATTGAAAGAGCCCATATTAAATTATGTTATAATGTTGTTTCCTTGTTGAAAACATATCTGTAGTTGTGTTTTGTTTCATTCACACATGTTTAACACACAACCACTGCATATTTAGGCTGAGTTCTTCTCTCAAACAGAAAACACTCTGTTTCACCTTGGGATATCATGTGGGAATACAGGAAGTGCTCCACTGTGTTTACAAACTCCATACACTTTCACTAGAATCATTAGTTAAAAGGTAAAAGGAAGATTTTAACTTGAAAACTACCACTACATGACATCACAAGGTGGAAGAGAGTATTTTGCGCTTCAGAGAGTAGACAGACCAACAATGAAGAATTACTCAAACATGTGTGAAAGAAACAAAACACAGCTTCAGGTTCGTTTTTGATGAAGTAACATTATAAAATGGCTTAAAGCTCAATTTTGCTATACATATCACTGAAAAGAAGGTTTCAGACCGCCCATCTAAAATTAAAGTCATAATATAATCATGTAATAATAGTAATAGTCATGTAAAATTTCCAACTACAAAGTAAAATTTGAAACCTAAACATTTGCATAAAAATTTAAATTTTTGCTAACTCTTAAATATAATAAAATAAATTATAAATAAATGAAATATAATGATCTTAAGTGCATTTTAGTAATATGAACAGACTAACCTGTCACTGGCACTTTAACAGGCCCAGTTCACTTGTGGGCAGGTGAGAACATATCACTATCACAATGCCTTGTTTGTTTAGTTTAGTTTAGTTTGTTGGCCGAGTCTTTTGATAAATTGCAGTATGACACATGTCTCTGTACCTGTGTGAGTGGGGTCCTGGGAGGGCAGCAGGTCCTTAAGGTGGTCCTGGAGGAAGGAGATAGTGGGCCGGTTCAATGGGATCTGAGCACAGTCCACCACCACCAGGGTCAGATCCGCCTGCTCCACCCTGACAAAGGATTACACAGACGTCATATTTGCAAAATCTGTTGCAACAGTTTATGTTATAAAAGTAAAGTAAGGAAGTGTGGAGTCCGAAATGGAATGTGCAAACAGAATGTAAATCAGAAACTATCTTGAAGAATTGCCACTGTTATATAATAAATGGTAGTAGGCCAACAGTTAAAGAGAAGTGACGCTGTTAGAAACACACACACACACAAAGTTAATTAATCAGAACAGGACCCAAAACCCAGAGTCATGAACCCTGTAGACATGTAATACTGAAGTCCAGTCCATTCTATCTATGATTCTGTTGTAGGGACTGAGATGACAGCGTGTGCCCTGGGAATTTCTGTAACAACCACTAGGTTTGTTTGATTATAGGAAAAACATCTTAAGGTCCTAATTAAAATTAAGCGTATATAGTACAACTATCAATAAGGTGGTTGAGTGGTCAGCACTCACGCCACAAGAAAGGTTCCAGATTCCACTCTTTGGTCACCTGAGCTTTTCTGTGTGGAGTTTGCATGTTCTCTCTGTGTCTCGGTGGGTTTCCTCTAGACACTCCAGTTTCCGCCATCAACACAAAACATGCACAATAGATAAACTTCACCAGCTAAAGTAGTCCTGACCAAGACTGGCTCAAAATCTGGAGATGGGTCTCTGGGCGTGGCACTGGGCATGACACTGTGGCGCCCCCTGCCCCAGCTGCATTGAAGGACTGGTTAAATACAGAGAACAAATTTATATTTATAACTTACTTTACTTTACCTAAGAGTCATAATTTACAAACTACGATAAAATGAAAGGCAAGCATAATAATAATTGTAATCATGGTTCAAATTTGGTTTATTTTGCAGGTCTCAGTCCAATTTCATACAGTAGATACACGTGAGCCATGGAAATATTGGCTGTGTTTTTGGGGCTGTGAGGTAACAGCAGCAGGATGCTTGTACTAACCACGTCCTTCCTGTAGTGACCCAGGTCATGAGTCTCTGACCGGCTCCTGCTCCGCTCAGTCCCTGAGGATCTGCCTCTGCCCCACTTCACACACGTCATCACAACCCACTCATTCAACAGGGACACAATGGACACCACCATATAAGGACCGCATGTACGGCTCAATAATGTGACACCTGTGTTTTGGACATATTATTTTTTCCTGTTATGACGCCATTTTGAAGACTCTGATAATTTGAAAAGATTGTTTATGGCAATGATATGGCTCTGATGATACAAAAAGAGTCCTAATTTTTCGCTATTTTGAATACCATACATTTAGTCTCATTATTATATTTCTTTAAGGTACACTTTATTACGGCTGTAGGGAAAAACGCATTCTGCATTTGACTCACCCCCAGTACGCCATGTGCGCCACAGCCCTGCTCCTCCAGATCTTGACCTAGGCTTGGTCAGGAGGACTACCTTAGCTCGAGGAGTTTACCTATTGTGCATGTTTTGGGTTGACGGGAAACCAGATTGCCCAGAGGAAACCCACCCGGACACAGGGAGAACGTACAAACTCTGCACAGAAGGCATGGGAGTCGAACTCAGATCCTTCTTGTTGTAAGACTAGCCACTCAGTCACCTTGTCGCCATGACATACACACAAGGGCTGTATCAAAAATCAGATACTAATGAATACTAAAACTAGTATCAAAACTATATACTCATTTGAGCAGGTATCGATACTAAAAAGTCACATTGACAGGACAGAAATGAAGCTTTCCTGAATATATTTAGAATGATGTTGAGCTGTATCAGAACAAGTATAAGCGCATATAGACTAGTATACGCCCATGGACCACTGTGAAACCTACCTGGACCAGTGAAGGATTACACAAATATAAGGCCACATGGTAATATAAAAGAAAGTACTGCGGTTTAACATTGAAAATCACATTCTATTGTCTAAAGAAAGAGAAATCAGTACTGAGTATCCAGTCTACTCCTTGGTATTGAAATCGAGTTTGAAATTTTACTACTAACACTACTACATTCATGTTACAGTTCAATTTACATGTACTTATAGCACACATCTATGAATAATTATGATGTGATAAATAACATGAGCCCTTATCACTGAGTCATTTCCTCTCTCCTCTGTCACCGGGCCCATAAACGTGTGTATATTTCAGTATAAATAAGTATACAAGTGTTTGGTCTGCAGTGGTCACTCAGCCCTGTGTCTCTCTCTGATAACGCCCTGATGACGGACACTCCAAGTGCCTCCATTCTTCACCTGTGTAAACAGTGGAAACGGCCCCTACTCAAGATCCATTTATTTCAACCTGATCCAGCAATTCATTATGCAACCTCCTATGACGATTTATCCCGTGTATTTATAGCTGTAATACTAACAGTGGCGGCCCCGCAGACATCATAGAAATATATCATAATGTACATGAGGAAAAGCAGTGAATTATTCCTTCCTTTCTTTGTGTGTGAACAGATCCTTCATGCTGCCTCAGAGTCTTGCCACATGTTAATAAATATGATACGTGCACTCAAGCCAGGTTAAGTACATGTATAAATACAGTGCGGAAAAAACACTTAATATACTTAATAAATTTAAGTTCATAAACTCAGAGGAGGATAGAAGGCGTCCTGCTCTGTGTAATATATCTCATATTTTCAGTGATCACATTCTTTGTTTGACTTCATGGATGCTCCCTGCAGGAAGTAGTGCATTTATCTCAGTCCTCTCAGCATATCTACCCAAACAAACACTATCATTTGATCTGCTATTAAAGAGAAGGTTAGTGACCTGCACTCTTACTGGTTTAACAAAGGAACTACAGTTAAACAGAACCTGGGTTGCAGTGCTTTAACCTGCATATAGACCTGGGGGACACAAGGGTGCAGGTTTCTCTCATTCTCAGTATATGGACTGGTCATGTCTCATGTGAAAGATCAGAACCTCCAGAATTCCCTCACTGAGTGCTTTTTATTTTATATAACCACAGAAAAAATCCCACTGAGATTAAAACTTCTTCTTCAAGGGAGTCCTGGCCAAGAGGCAGCCACTGCATAATATGTTGCTTTGACCCTGGGCTCAGACCAGTCCCCGGTCCAGCAGGAGCTCAGTGTGGGACCGGTCTTACTGTGACACTCACACGAGGACCGGAGATCTGTTGTGGTCAGCGCCTTTGAAGGCTACACAGAGAACACATGTTTGTGCGATAAGAATTAATTTATGAAGGGAAAAGGCTGAAGTTGCCACGGCGTCTATCAGAAATAGAATCCAATGATTTGAGGCAGAACTTCGTAGCAACTCCGCCGGCCCCAGCGGAACTACATCATCTGAGTTCTGAGCTCCTCTCACAACTTTTAACTACACAGAACACTCACGGCCACCAGACCACAGCTGCACCACGTGCAGTCTGAGCCCGGGATTAATGAACAACACATACACATTTTGTATTAAAATGTTACAAACTGGGGCTTTAATTCAAGGTTACTCGGCTCACTCTTACTTGAGTTAATGGCTAACTTACTTTCCAGTGGATACTACTACTATTTAGTCTATGTTCTTTTAGATAAAGCAGTTTAGGGACAAAACATGAGAAAACAGAGACATGAAGGAAACTTTGTTATTATCATGTATATAGACACGGTCAAATTCATTAAAGGGACGTGTAAGATGAAAACTGATCTCTCATTATACAGGTTATACAGATTCATACGTGTTTTGTTGTACCTCTGGCGCGCCCTGCGGACCCCCTCTCTCTCCACCAGGTCGGCACTCTCCCTGAGTCCTGCTGTGTCACTCAGAACCACAGGAAACCCTCCAATGTCCAGAGCTGTCTCCACCACGTCCCTGGTGGTGCCCGCGATCGGAGACACGATAGCAGCCGGTCTCTGGCCTGTCCACACACAGAACAGAACTAAGACATAAGGAATATCAAAGAGTAATATTAAGAAACTGTACTGTAAGTACAGCACTGTAACAAAATGTGCTCTAGTGATATGGTGCCAACAAAAAACTATGAATGACTATACTATAATGGACAGTAAAATATGATAAGAAGAAACTATGACAAATTAAAATGCATGTGGTCTGCATATTTACGTGTAAACATAAACCCTGGTGTAATAACATTAAACAGTGATTCTCACAAGGATATTTTGTTACCAACCAAACTCTAACTTTTGATCAACATTTATGCAAAAAAGTGCTGTCTGGGAATGTTTAGGGAACCACTACTTTTTCTACACTCCCACACAACAAACTGCAATACTTGAACCGCAACCGAGACATTTCTAAACACATTTTAGAATATTTCTGATGGATTTCACAATATCAAGACAATAAAAAACATTCTTGGTCACCGTCAGCCTGTGTGTGTGTGTTGTGTGTCTTACAGAGTGTGTTGAGGAGGCTGCTCTTTCCCGCGTTGGTGGATCCAGCGATGACCACATGAACGCCGCTCCTCAGCCTCTCCCCACGGCGCTCGTCCTGCAGGTGGCGCTCTACCTCAGATCGGAGCTCAGATATGGACCGGTCCACTGTGAGGAGACAACGCAGAGGAAGAGGATGTGATGAAGGCTAGAGCACGACTTCATTTTCTTGGCCTTGAAGAATAATGTAGAGCCTTTGTAGCACAAGGCTGGTGACGAGGCTGGTACCAGAGTCTGGACGGGCGTCTAGACAGAAATGGGTCAGGGTCTGATCTGTTTACACTTTACACTGAAGGGGAAAGCCCTGTTCACAACACACAACACCACAGATACAGAAGGGTATTTATGTCAAGGTTACAATGGGAACGGTAAATCAACATTTCAGTGTCTTATGTGGTAATACAGGTGCGGTCTTTTACATAGTCACTTTGGATGATGATGCTCTAATTTAGAATTGTCCCCTGCACTAAAAGTCCCTGGGCCTGTAGGTCTAGAAAAGTTTTACTCAGTGGTTAGAACGCTCATCAGACACTTGTCCCACTCTGCTTATTGTTGGAGGTCAGAAAGGCCTATGGCGCAGATTGGGAGCCTAGCTTGTGTCTGTCTGCCCCAGGGCAGCTGTGGCAATAGAAGTAACTTTTTACCACCAACAGTGGTGTGAATAAATAATACATGAAATTGTAAAAGTGACTCAGCAACTGAAAACAGTGCTAGGTAAGAAAATCACATGATCAATGATGTCTGCTTACTACGGACTTTGCCCAGCCACAATGAATTTGAAGATTATAATAGATCATAAACATGCACTGTAATCACACAATATACATTTCCTATTAAATCAAAACATTTAATAAACCTTAGAGGTTGCAGCCCCAGTAATCGGGGCTTAACTTATGACCACTCCCCGAATACAGATGCTTCTATTAGCATCTACTGAGACACTACAACAAACAATGGCTTAAGCTCTAGTGTGTCAGATGTAACATCTGTGACAATGCCACAGATGTTACATCTGTCTCTAGAGACATCCCATAATAACAACACACTCAGATGCAAAGGACCATGGGAAATCCACTAACACCACCTCTGCCTCAGCTGCTGTGAGTGGCAGGGCAGCAGGCTTTGAAGGAGTCCCCTGGCCTCCTGCTTCCTTTAGGAAATACTGTTCAGAGTTTGGACGGTGCTGGTTCCACAGTGAGAACAGCTCACACGATGGTTACTGAAGAGCCAAACAGGAAAGTCTCGTCTCCTCAGGGAGACCAGGCCCTGGACTCCAGGGAGCACTGCCTTATTCTGACATAGGCATTATACACACAACTGCCCACCTCTCTCATCACTCACCCTGGTCCATGACCCCCTCCTCAATCAGCTCATCTTCACTGAAGTCAATGAATGCCTCAACGTGTGCCAGGCTCTAAAGGAACAGAGACACAAAGGTCAAAGGTCAAGGTATTTTTAAGTCTTATTGTTTATGCTAACAACATGTGACAGGAAGGAGCCCAGGTGTACATCTTCAGGCACATACCACTATCCTATTGGCAATACATTATCTGTACAGAACAATGGCACAGGACTGCAGTGGAAAAACACTACATGTCCAGGGTGAGACAAGAGTTACTCTCTATTATTCATCATATGGACATAAACTCTCTGTGTGCTCTGGTACTGTGGGTCGGTGTGTCCTGTCCCACAGTCCTGGACCTCGATGTCCCAGAACCCCTAGGGATCCAAAGACAAAGGAGGTCCAGACCAAACTGACAGAGGGTGCCTCTGAGTTTGTAATGGGTGCAAATAGATTACTATTTCAATAAATGTCATTATTTAAGCTTAGTTTACACCCCTGTAGACCATGGCCAGTATTTTCTAATGTTGGAAATAATGTCACATTTCATTTGATAACAGGGTACACTGTTATGAAACCTGTCTAAAGAACACTATTTTGGGAACACAAACTCCTATTATCACTAAACCAATACACTGTAACAGACAGAATGACACAAGGGTAATTTATAATGTATTTCTAATGCATTTACAAACACTGATAAATCTCCATACAGTGACATTAACACAATAGTGATGTTGCTTCACAAAAGCAGGAAGATTTCCATATTTTAATTATGGGCTCGTTATAAAAGTGGAAGCCACGTATTCAAGATTACATTGTTGTACGAACATCTTTCACCTGAATATTGCATAGTAAAGATGGAGGACTCGGATACTGCAGTACCAGTTTCCCAGAAAGGCTTCTCCAAAACAAATTTACTTTGGATCAGTTCTGGGAAAAGCATTAGGACAACAGTTGAAGGCAGTTCTCTGGGGGTTATGCCTGGAAAACGATGCCTCTACATATATAATGGCCGTAACAGTAGAGCAGAGCTTGGCCTGGGCCCAGACAGGTGAAACGTTCAAATGTGGTCATTGAACTGTGAGTGGAGCCAAAAGCAACAGTCAACAGATGAGATGAGGACAACACAGCGCTAAACACACTGTGTGTAGTTGTGGGCGATGGGACAAAAGAACCATAATTCAATCTTCTAAAGAGTGAGACCTGACTGATTTGAGGATCAAAGGTGCACTGGCCACCTGCTTGTCTCCATGGAGGTGTTATTGTTTTAAAAGGTCCTATATTGCACTAAATGTATTCTTGCCAGCTCTATAAGCCATGTTGTAATGTTGTTACCTCATCAAAAACAGACATGGAATTGTGTTTTCTTTCATTCACACAAGTTTTAATAATCCTTTAATATCAGTCCATCTACATCTCCAAAGCTCAAAATGCTCTGTTCCACCTTGTGATGTCATCTAATTGTAGTTTACAAGTTTACAGCTCTTTTTACCTTTAGTTTGGGAGAGGTGAGGAATTCTTGGGCTAAAATGATCTAAATGACTCTAGTGAAGGTGTATAGAGTTTAAAAACATAGTGGACCACTTCCTGTATTACCACATGACATCACAAGGTGGGACAGAGAGTTTTCAGTTTGAGTGAAGACTCAGCCTAAATATGGAGAGAGTTTGTGTGTTAAACATGTGTGAATGAAACAAAACACAACTCCAGGTTTGTTTGTGATGAGGAAACAATATCATAATATAGATCAGGAAATAGTGGAACATGGCCCCTTTAAATATTATTCATCTTCATGTAATTGAGATTCAGGACTGTTTTCACAGTCGTCACCACTTGTCATTTTTCCAACCCAGTCTCTCTGTGTGAACTTTGTCTGTTTGTTGTGTGATTTTTTATATGTTTTTCCACTTTTCCATGCAGAACACCCTTGTTATTCCTCATGTTAACACGCGCTGAGCTGTCACATACTCCACCAAGATAATAACAGGAAGCCACCTATCCCCCAAAGATAACATACCAACTGTCCATACAGCTGTGGGGTCGGCAGAGGAGCAGAGAAAATGCATTGTTTTAGCTGTGAAAGTACTGAGCCCTGACCTAAAAGCACAGCCCCGCACAGCACAACCAGTGTCTTTCCAAAACACAGGGATTTCACAGAATGTCATTCACAATATGTCCACCGGGGGAAGTTCGTTTGAGGTCTGTTCGGGTAATTCTGCTCAATAAATGTTTCAACTACAGAGGAGGACTTCCAATTTGCCAGAGATTTAGAGCACAGCAGGGTGATGTGGAAAAACCTATTACAATATTTTTCCTTGCATAAATCAATAACAATATTTACATCATTATGCATTTCATAAAAAATATTAAATAATTCTTTCAATATTAATTTCATGAACATTAACAAGACTTCAAATTAATACCATTTTACACACAAAAACAAGTCAAAATTCAACACAATGACAGAATGCCCTAGACCCACTACTCCCTACCGGTATTGATAATTTGCATCCTGCTAGGGGTGCTCTACATGTATCTCTATGGTGGAATGTTCAGCAATTGTCATCGGTTTGTTGTGTGACTGTGTGATTTCCACTTTTCCATTCGGAACTCCCTTGTTATTCCTCGTATTGACACATGCTTAACACAGACAATAAAGACCTTGAATCACTGCCATTCAGCATAAAAAAATTGTCAAATTTCTTCCTCCAAAGTGTGAAGTCCGCTCCAAACCACACGCTTTTACTAACAGAGGATGTGGATGTAAAAACACCCAAGCTGATCAAATATAACAAATGATGACAAATATAAGTTATAACAGAAATCTCAATAAAATGTGAATGTGATACAGATCACAGTGTATCCGATGAAAACTCACCCGTTTGAGTCTGCTGCTCCAGTCCTGATAAAGGCGCTCTAGGTCTCCAGACATCTGCCTGAGCGCCTGCCTCCTCTGGGCCTCTGTCTCTGCATGGATCAGATCCCCCAGACCCTCCACCTGCACAGACAGGAACGCATTAGACTTCAGTTTATACCACTGTGTGTAGGGCATTTGCTAAAAGATTTAAACTGGGATATTTGAGATTTGTATTAAAATGTTATAACTAAGACCAAACCCCAGATATGAGGTAAACATGTTGGTATCAGCTATAGCTTTTACTGATGACTGATTCTTAATAAAGAAATATAATGGCCAAGTTACTGATTCTTGTTTTGGTTCTCAAGACGATTATCCAGTCAGAAAGCAGATTGAGCTGCATGAGTCTCTCTCTAGTTTACCACTTTCAATGTTGGCTGGCTGATATTTTCACTTTTTAGTATACTGGCTATTGGCCTTAAATCTCCAGCAGAGGCTCATATTTTGTTTGGCCCAACCAGCTGCCTAAACATGCACATATGCATAAAGCCTATCTGAACTAGTCCAAAGACGGTAGTGCAAAAATGTGACTACCACTGCTCCCTCATCCAGTGTGTACTAAACCGAAGTCATGGGTGAATTTGTATTAAAGTCAAATTAGATTATTTGGGGAAAATTACCAAAACACACATTGGCCAAGGAAAAATTGAAAAGTGAAAAACTGGTACTGGCATCGGCCATGGAAAAATGTATATTCTCTAATCTGGATCCTTACTCCTTAAACCCCAGTGCCTACAGCCAATCATGAATCAATGATAGCGCAGTCTCTGCAGCTCAGTGAATGAATTCTGGAGGTTGTGAGCTTTCACATGAGAATGGCCTGTCCACATACTGAGGATGAAAAACTATAAAAGAGACTGCCAACCCTGGTCCGTTGCTCCAATACCATTAATTTTATAGGTCAAACCCAAAAAGCATAGAGACACATGTCCAGTGCTTCAAACCACTGCACCACCAGTGAGGAATAAGTAGGAGCCTCATGACCATGACCATGACCGTAGGTGAGAGTAGGAACAAAGACTGACTGGTAAATCAAGAGCTTCGCATTTCGGCTCAGCTCCCTCTTCACCACAATGGTCCGATACAGCGACTGCATCACTGCAGACACTGCACCGATCCGCCTGTCAATCTCATGTTCCGTCCTCCCCTCACTCGTGAACAAGACCCCGAGACACTTGAACGCCTCCACTTGAGGCAGGGACTCTTCACCCACTTGGAGAGGGCAAGCCACCTTTTTCCGGTCAAAAACCATGGCCTCGGACTTAGAAGAACTAATCTTCATCCCCTATGGTCAAGAGCTCTGGGTAATGACTGAAAGGATGAGATCGCGGATATAAGCAATCGAAATGAGTTTCCTTTGCAGGGTGGCTGGGTGCTCCCTTAGAGATAGGGTGAGGAGCTCAGTCATATGGGAGGAGCTCGGAGTAGAGCCTCTGTTCCTCCACGTCGAGAGGAGTCAGCTGAGGTGGCTTGGGCATCTGTTCCGGATGCCTCCAGGGCGCCTCCCTCGGGAAGTGTTCTGGGCATGTCCCACCGCGAGGAGGCCCTGGGGAAGACCCAGGACACGCTGGAGGGACTATGTCTCTTGGCTGAACGCCTTGGGGTCCCCCCGGAGGAACTGGAGGACATGTCTGGGGTGAAGGAAGTCTGGGAGTCCCTGCTTAGACTGCTGCCCCCGCGATGCGGCCCCCGGATAAGCGGAAGAAAATGGATGGATGGATGGATCCCCAACTCATTTAACCTGTCTTAATCTTGTTGTTAGTACCTTCTCCACTTATAACTATAAATTTAAGCGCTGACCATGCTTTTTACATTGTTTTGGACAGTAATTATGCATTTCTATGAATGTTTTACCAGCCAACAATGATGGTGGACTTTGCCAAAAACAATTTAAAGTCTCCAGTCCTCATAAGGTATAGAGATAAAAATCAGTACACTACCAGAGAGAATCCTGTTTGATCAGTTAACCTGTATTAACCTTGCAGTTGGGCTGGTACCTTCCCCACTACAGACTATAACAATAGAATCACACTCTGACCATTTGACTGCTCTAGGCCCTCATCTGACCTTGTTTATGTGGTTGTGTTTTTGTTGCCTTGACCAACCTCAGTCAGCCCGAGCTTCCCCGCTTGGAACGCTCTCCGTGTGAACTCTCCAGCTTCAGCCGGCCGCATGCCAGCCACGCTTCCTGCATCGTGCACACATCACAGCTCAGACTAAAGACACACTAAAACAGCTCAGAGAAGCAAACAACAGGCCAGTGAGTCAGGCCAGGGTCACTCTGACAGAAAGCTCTACAGTGAAGGGTTAAAAAGGTTAAAGTTTCATTGTGTGCAAACTCATTTTTCACATCTCATTAGGATGAAGTGACAAGAGAAGCAGCAGGAGCCAGATGGACCCTAGCCCAAAAAACTGACTTTCAAAATTACATAAACTTACTATACTTACTTAAACTTACAATTGTAGATTAATATAGTTCTGTTTTGAATTTCAGACTTTTGACTTTATTGTTCCAAAGGTGAGATTCTTTTTCACAAACACAGAGCTTGTTTGACATAGACACAGACAGACACACATCACAACAATATACACACTTTACAATAGACATTACAGTATACTCAGCAGCATGTAACGTTAAATGGTTAAAGGTTTAGTGGTAAAACATAATAAGAATGTTTATATTACACTGCCCTCTGGTGATTACATTTCAAACTGCAGTAAATATACATATTGGTAACGTTTCCGGGGAAAAACTAATACAAGAACCCAATGCAATTCAGAGCATGGTTGAAAAGTTACTGAAATAAAAATTATTTAAAATTAGCAAATTATGACCATTGAAATTGCACTTTTAAGCTGATTCAAGATTAATTTTGTTGCCCAAGTATATAGTTTCATTTGGTTATTATAATTTAATTATTATTTTCTGACATTGACTAGATGTGCTGAAGGCTCCATCTTCTTGTATTTAAAGCTTAATTGTCTGATTGATCTGATTTTGCACATCAGTGTCCCTTAAGTTTTTTACCTAAAGCTTGTAGAACTGCAGAGACCACAGCCGGACCACCGTGGATGTGGAACTCTGCGCTGTCCTCTCCAGTGAAGCTGTGTGGGCCTAAACAAACAAGCACAGAACAAAACATGATGATTACTTAACCTTTAAGCAATAAAACACCTTTCATTAATTAATGTGAGACATAGACATCTTCTCTGTCTTCTCTGCAACAAATAACTACCTGGAAACCACAGTACCAGCCCGCGGTCCAGCACCTCTTTGGTTCTAGGGTCTGTGATGCTGCGTAACAGTGCAGTCCGTGGGAGTGGAGGTTTGTGCTTAAGTCCAGCCATGGTCCTGAGAGCTGAGAGAGAGGCCGGACCACTGACCCTCACCACGGCAACGCCACACCTGCCGTGACCCGACGAAAGGGCGAAAATGGTGTCTGCATCGGCCAGTCTGTTTGTGTTCCCATTGTCACAGGTACACAACAGGCGTCGGACCGGTGGAGGTCCTCTACTGCAAGAAAGAAGAAAAAACACACATCCATTCAAATATGTATAAAATTAAGAAAATTTACATATGAACAATTATTGGAATACTGTTTTATATACATGACACAAATGAGATCATTATCCAATTTCTTCAGCTATCCAGTTACATTTTATTAGGTCTGAGGTCCGAGAGCCAACTCCAACTCTTCCACACTTACAGTGGAGCGTTTTAAGTCTCGTCAACCACGTGAGTTGTGTTGTCTTCTGTGTCTTTTATTAAATTTTATTGATTAATTTTATTCATTTTTTAAAATAATTTTTTGCTTTATGCATTTTAACACTTTTTATTTATTTAGTTGTTGTTGTTTTTTTTTTAAGATTTACTGTATTTTATTGTATTAATTTGTCCGTGCAGCACTTTCGTGTGTATAAGATGCGCTACAGAAATAAAGTGGATTGGACTGATAGATTGTTCACAACTGAGCAGGTTTTGACAAAGAAAATGATGCACATAAGGGCAAAGACATAAATGAAAGAGAAAATGTTAAAGATTATTTTAAAATGCATTGTACTTTGTTTTCCAAATACAACAGTTACCCTAAAGATCCACTGATTAAAGCATGTAGTGGCAAACCTCGATTTAAATGCACTGACAGCAGCTTTCCGTAATCCGCGATAAACTGACCACAGCATCTCCGAAAATCATTATTATACCACAAGTCCCATATGAAAGTGTCGTTCTTCAAACACTACTTCAAAGTAACGTTAAAGTACGTTAATGCCAATGTCAAGAAGCGTCCGGAATCATTTTTAAACACCTAAACGTAGCATTTTCCTGTTTTAAAGTCTCAACTCCGCAGCTCACTGTCATGCTTTCTACGCTGTGTTTACATTCAGCACGTCCCGGGCGCGTGGCTCCCTCTGGTGATGGTGATTGGTTAGTGCGTCACTGAACGGAGGTGCATTCTAAAAGTTTATTGGTTTAAAATGTGTCAATCAAAATATGTTCCCGCCTTCTGTGCAACAATTAAACGTATCCGTGTGGACATTGTTTCTACGATTTTTTTGGTCCTGTTAGAGTGTAGAGGTAGAGTCTTAATAAAAAAAAGTAAAAAAAAAAAAAAAAAATAATAATAATATCCCAAAATATAAACACTAAACTAAAGACAACAAATAAGTACTCACGGTAAGACAATTTTTACTTTCAATTTTTATCCTTGCTTTTATATTTTATTTTAGAATAATCTGCTTTATCAGGCAACAACACATTTACTGCATGTTCTGTGAATAAGAAATAACACAATAGAACTTCTCATCATGACGCAGATCTAACCTGAGTCTTTATTATAACGTCCAATTTTAATTTCTAACTCATAACAAATAATCTCAGTCTTTCAACTGATATCGAAAGGTTCTAGCAGTAGCTTCTCAGTCAAAAATTCTTCACTTTTCCACTGAGAATTTCATCTGATACTCCATTACAATCAACAGTTCACTGGGACTGAATTAATTAAGCCATTATTTATTGTTAAAGTTTCTGCCAGTGGGGAATTAACTTTACTAACTTCAACTTTAGTAAACCTTATAGCATAACCTACTTTTACTTTTACTTCAGTGTTCTGTTTGAGTGTAATTTTCAGGACATTTAGGGCCAGATTTGGGATTTCGGGACAATAGCTTAGATTTTGGGACTGTCTGGTCACCCTGCCTTTCTTCCACTGGAACATAAGTTAAATGCTGTGTTTGAGCGTCCTTTTCACATACAGAACCTCTCTGCATTCCCATCACATGTGAACCCTAAAGAGAGGGAATAATACACAATTTATTTTTTTAGAGCTTTCAATCATGTTATTGGTTCCCTCATAAAATACACGCCTGAAGAGGTTTAGATGCCATCCAAGAATGTAATTTAGTGATCTCTCCTGGAGTCTTTTTGAACCCTCCTTATGATGAGCTGTAACATTCTGTACAAGGCTCCACCCACAAGTCAACGTCACCCACACTCCCACACAACAATCCTCTTTAAATATAAAAACACATGATACAGACAGCAGAGTTCAGTTTGAAATGCGTTATTTACAATACTCCAAAAGACATTTCTGTATAAACGGGGAGTCGACTTGTCCAGTCGTGAAGGTGTTGGTTAAAAAGGTTGTAAGGACTTGGGCAGAGGTCTGGGCGTTTGGTCGGGCTGGTGTGGACAAGGGATCTTGTCTGGACAGAGAGACGGGCAGGGTGTGCGAGAGAGCGAGGGTTTTTAACCAATAAGCACCGCCCCCTTCCAGAGAAAAAACACACCCATTTAAAGTGGCAGAGGGGAAGAGGAACAACACTGTTACCGCAGTTCCAGAAAAGGTCTGTTTGGTGCAATTTAAAAACAAGATTCAGATATTTTTGTTTTGAGACATGATGAAAATGTTTCACTCCTCTGCTCTCACCCTCACCCTCTGCACTCTCTGCCCTCTGCCCTCCAAACCTGTTCGGTCTGATCTAGACGTCCCTCTTCATCTTTGGGCTGACTGAGTCCAAGTTGATTGGTTCTCCTGACTTCCTCTTCCTCTTTTTAAGGTTAGAGGTACGTGCGATCTCTTCCACAAAGATCACCGAACCTAGAGACTGTTCACGAACAACTCCAATATTGTGCTGGTTGGAGCTGGTAGCGCTGGAAGACTTTATGATGATCACCTCCTGTTCTTCTCTCTTTGGGCTAAAAGACTCCACATTAATAATCTCTTTAACTGCCCTCTTAATATTGGGGCTGAATGAGTCTAAAACGATGGGTTCTTCTGGCTTTCTCTTCCTGTTTTTTCGAGGAGAGGCCAGGTTACTGGTATATCGTCTTTCTTCATGTTGTTCTCATAGATGGATACCAGAGGTGGGATGATCGCACGGTTGTTGGAGTGAAGGAAGTCAGAGTCCTCCCTCTTAATCTTTGGATTGAATGACTCCAAGATGATGGGTTCCTCTGACTTCCTTTTTCGGGTCTTTTTAGGAGAGTTCTGGACAGACACCTTTTTTTCCACCTTCTTCCTGTTCTCACTGACAGACTCCAGGAGGATCACGTCTGGAGACTTTTCGTGGTTACCTCCAGATCTTTGCACTGAACTGTAAGAACAACAAAAGTGGTTTACTTAAAACATCTCGAAAGCAGTGCATTTCAGTTCAAGCATTTTTGCATGTCATTTGTCTATAAGTTGCTCTGGTGGAAGCAGACGCTCAAATCAGTTTTCACAATTTTTTTTTTTACACACAATCTAAAATACCTAAGGACACAAGGAAACAAGCTGTACATACCTGTCAACAGAAATGGAAGCATCTTTTTTGGTCCGTTTCTGTGGGGATTCTTTCTCCTCTCTCTTCCTCTTCAGGCCAGAGGTTTGTCCCTGTGTAGCCTCGGGAATCTGAGGGGGTGAGGAGGAGGTGGGGGAGGTGGAAGAGGTGGAAGAGGTGGAGGAGGTGGACTGCTCCTCCTCATGACAAAGATCCAGTGCCTGAAGCTGGATTCTTTTACTCTCCAAACTAAAGAACAAATGTAAAAAGTTAAAATATACATTAGTAATAAGACTTGTAGTAGCTCGTAGTTTGTTGGGTTGTTTTAGCAGTAAATGTGTAAAAGTAACAGTACTGTGCAGTTGTAGTAGAGCTAGAAGTTAAGGCTGTCATTGGTGAGACACTTACCTGTACTCACTGTACTTTTGGCCCAGGTGGGTCAGGGTGAGGAAGGGGTGGTCCAGGGCTGCATCTGGACTGATCCTGGTTCGAGGGTCTAAGTCCAGCATGCGCTTGAGCAGGTCTATGAAGACGGCTCGATCAAAGTCCTCCACTTCACTGCTCTTCCTCACCCGGCTGAAAGGATTCTTCTGCAGAGACAAGAACATGTGTAGTAGGAATGTAACGATATCCAAATCTCACAATATGACATTTTCACCATACGCATCTCACAGTACCACATTTATTGTCATATTTTGTGGAGGCTGTCATAATTCAAACATTTAAGATTTATAAGTGCTTTATAACAGTTATTTCTAGGGATGGGCATTTCCATGGACAAAGAAAGTGGTGAACGCTCTTTAAAAACGTACACAGTGCATCTTTAAAAACTATTTGCAAACTCAGTGAAATGTCTAGTATGAAATTTAAAGATTTTCTCTTACCCAGTAAATAGAACCCAGTGATGGGACAGTGCATTTCATCCGCCCCTTCTTCTTCACCTAAAACCACAAAAGAACAGACGTTAGAGTTCACATGCTTTGAACTGTACATAAAACATTTCATAATACATTTTCCTGTAGTTGGTGACATCACACAGGACTGTCTCGATTACAAACAGCGGGCTGCAGGGCGGAGTTTGAAGTGTGGATACCTGTTTGACCAATCACACTGTTCCTTATACCTCCAGACCCTGCCCCCCTCACTCTCCCCTTTAGTCCTCCAGACCTCCTCCTCCCCCCTCACTCTCCCCTTTAGTCCTCCAGACCTCCTCCTCCCCCCTCACTCTCCCCTTTAGTCCTCCAGACCTCCTCCTCCCCTCACTGTCCCCTTTAGTCCTCCAGACCTCCTCCTCCCCCTCACTCTCCCCTTTAGTCCTCCAGACCTCCTCCCCCTCACTGTCCCCTTTAGTCCTCCAGACCTCCTCCTCCCCCTCACTCTCCCCTTTAGTCCTCCAGACCTCCTCCTCCCCCCTCACTCTCCCCTTTAGTCCTCCAGACCTCCTCCTCCCCCGTCACTGTCCCCTTTAGTCCTCCAGACCTCTTCTGCCTCCCTCACTCTTCCCTTTAGTCCTCCAGACCTCCTCCTCCCCCCTCACTCTCCCCTTTAGTCCTCCAGACCTCCTCCTCTTCCCTCACTCTCCCCTTTAGTCCTCCAGACCTCCTCCTCTATCCTCACTCTCCCCTTTAGTCCTCCAGACCTCTCCCTCTTCCCTCACTCTCCCCTTTAGTCCTCCAGACCTCTCCCTGTTCCCTCACTCTCCCCTTTAGTCCTCCAGACCTCTCCCTCTTCCCTCACTCTCCCCTTTAGTCCTCCAGACCTCCTCCTCTTCCCTCACTCTCCCCTTTAGTCCTCCAGACCTCTCCCTGTTCCCTCACTCTCCCCTTTAGTCCTCCAGGTTTGATGCAGTTTTGCAGCTCTGTTTCAAACTGGTTGTGGGAGTTGAAGTAAATGGCTGTAATCTTGTCATTCCAAAACTGAACATTGTTATTGATTATTTTTGTGTCTCAAATTCTGAATCCCTTTTTGGTAAACGGTAAAAAGTGTGTTGTTTTGAAAGTGAATCGTACCATGGGTGACTCAGAAGCTCCATCCAGCGACAGAAGTAATTCTCTGTCCTTTGTCCTGAGTCCAGGACGTGTTTGGGAGGCTGCCCCACAACCTGGACGATCATCCACATCTGTGACACAACACAACGGGTTAGAACTGTCTGTAAAGGCAAAGTCTCCATGGTCATGTTATTGCTCTGTCTGGAATGTTTCAGAGTATGGCATTAAACTTATCTATATCCATGACAACAAGATAAGTTAATGGTCAGATCTGTAGAGTGGCGAGCCAGAATACTTGTTTTTCAATGTATTTTTAAGTTATAAATAAATATAAACATTCCAGGCAAGACAAAACATTTCCATTGAGACGTAATGCACCTTTAAATCATTCTGGAATTTATCAAATCACATCACAGGTTTATTTATACTAGTAGTAGTAGCATGAGTAGTAGTAGCATTTTTAGCTTGAATAGTAGTAGTAGTACCATGAGTTGTAGTATTAATTGCAGTAATAGAAGTAGTAGTAGCAGAAGTTGTAGTATTAGCAGCATTAGTTGAAGCTGCAGTAGGACTAGTAGTAGCTGTAGTTGCAGTAGTAATAGTAGTAGCATTATAGTAGTAATAATAACAGTAATAGTAGTTGTAGTAGCAGTAGTAGTAGTAATAGTAGTAATAGTAGTAATAGTAGTAGTAGTAATAGTAGCTGTAACATTAGTTGAAGTGCAGAGAAGTTGAATAGAGTAAAACTCACCAGTTCCTTGCTGTGGTGGGCACAGAAAAGAATTTTCCCGAGGAACATTTTGGCGGCGATGCATCCGACAGACCACATGTCTATGGACTCAGAGAAGGTCGAGCCCACCACCACCTCTGGAGCCCTGAGCACAAACAACAACAAATATACTTCACTTCAGGATTATCAGGATGGTGTCCTGGTTTAGTCCTGGTTTAGTCCTGGTTTAGGTCTGAATTGTGTCTAATGTTGAACCCAAATGTGGACGTAAATGCAGCCAGTGAGTCGGCACATACTTTGGATTTTGATACTTAGATTAGGTAACGTCCAATTTTAGCTTCTCTTTCTACAATTGGTAAAAATCTTCAATGCAACTCTAATCATGCTATTAGCGCACTTCCTTGTTTATGGAGAATAAACTGCTTCATAAATAGATGCAGACACACAGACACACAGCGTTCCCATTTTGACCCCAAGAGCTGCATTTACTATTTATCTGTGCAAAAGTCAAGTCATATAATTCAAACAAATCTAAATACTCCTTCACACTCACTGTCCCTGTCATGTCCCTGTCATGTCCCTGTCATGTCCCTGTCATGTCCCTGTCATGTCCCTGTCATGTCCCTTTCTTCACATACCTGTAGCAGACAGTCTGCACCATTTGTCCGGGCTTGGCGTCGTTCAAAGCGCAGGCCAAACCAAAATCTATAAGTTTGATCCTGAAGGGCTGCCCCTGATGATTCGATCATCATCACGTTATCAGGCTTCAGGTCGGTGTGGATGATCCCGACGCTCTTCAGGAACAGCAACGCCCTGACCATCTGCAAGACACAGGAGCTCACGTTAACACATGTGGGGTTGAGAGAAGGATTCTCATGAAAACTACTGCTACTACTACTACTACTACAACTACAACACCGCTTTTACATAGCGCTTTTCACGGTAACACAATAAACTAACTCTAACACAAAGACAGGAGAGACAAAACAGTCATTCTACACAACGCATACTAAGCTTCTAAAGTATTAAATATGAAATGGATAGAATTTATGCTGCGTTCATTTGGGTTCTGACCTGTTTGCATCCATGTGTTTGTGTCCTGGAAAGAGTTACTATGATTGATTAATTAGCGTTACATCTGTATTTAAACAGTAGTGTCTGGTGTTTCTTGTGCAAATCTGAGGCTCTTATAATCTGGATAACTGACTGGTGACCCCTAAATTAAACACAGGCACTGTTTTCTGTCTGGCCAAAATTGTTATATGAAGAAATCTTGCTTATCAATGAATATCAAACACAGATATACAGTCCATTCACAGTAATATAACACATGAGCTGGTATAAAATTCTAATATAAAAACACTTTGTGATGAGTCCAGAGTCTTACCTGAGTGAGGATTGGCCGGATGTGTTTGAGGCGGAGACTCTGACCCGGAGCCTTGGAACTGGAACTCCTGCAGACTGATACCCAGCATTTCAAATTCATGACAGAAATATCCCAGATTCATAAACCGATTCACCGAGTCGATTCACTGCGCAGAAGATCAGATACAAGTTTAGAACAATGAATAAACTTAACTCAAGATTTTAGTCCTGGTCTAGTCCTAGTTTAGTCATATTTTATCTTGGTTTTAGCCTTGTCTAGTCCTGGTTTCGTCCTGGTCTTGTCTGGGTTTAATCATATTTTTGCCTTGGTTTAGTCCTGGTTTAAGCCTGGTCTAGTTCTGGTTTAGGCCTGGTTCAGTCCTTGTCTAGTCCTGGCATAGTCTTAGTTTAGTCTTAGTTTAATCACTTTTCAGTCTTGGTTTAGACCTTGTTTAGATCTGGTTTAAACTTGGTTTAGACCTGGTTTAGTCCTGCTTTAGTCCTGGTTTAGTCCTGGTTTTAGTCCTGGTTTTAGACCTGGTTAAGACCTGGTTTAGGCCTGGTTTAGACCTAGTTTAGTCCTGGTTTAGGCCTGGTTTTAGACCTGGTTTAATCCTGGTTTAGTCCTGGTTTTAGACCTGGTTTAGACCTGGTTTAGTCCTGGTTTAGGCTTGGTTTAGTCCTGGTTTAGTCCTGGTTTAGACCTGGTTTAGACATGGCTTAGTCCTGGTTTAGGCCTGGGTTTAGTCCTGGTTTTAGTCCTGGTTTAGTCCTGGTTTTGTCCTGGTTTAGACCTGGTTTAGTCCTGGTTTTAGTCCTGGTAAAAACTCTCCCGTGTAATCAAAATACTTTTGACATTTAAGACAAAACCTATGTTGATTTCAGATGAAACTGTCTTACCTCCTCCAGTCCGAAGTCATACTCGCTGTGGTGCCGACGGTGGCGCTCAAGCACCTTGAGCGCCACCGTCTGGCCGCTGTTGTTGTTGCGGCAGAGGGTGACCACTCCGAAGCCCCCGAAGCCCAGGATCTCCTGCACCTCGTAGGAAGAGGAGCTGGAGCTGATGGAGTCTCCAACCTTCACGAAGAATGAGGAGTTCATGCTTCAAGATTTACTGCAAATTCAGAAACACAGAATTAGTGGAGTTTGCATTAGATTGTAAACAAAGTACATACAAACTACACACATATAGTACAAGTACAGTACAAGCACAGTACAAGTATAGTACAAGTATAGTACAGTTCAGTTTGTGTTTGGGTACTATTCAAGATTAAAACAAAAAACTGGTCGGTTTAATTGGTCTAGTCCTGGTTTAATCAGATTTTTGTCTTGGTTTCGTCCTGGTTTCATCCTGGTCTAGTTCTGGTTTAGGCCTGGTCTAGTTCTGGTTTAGGCCTGGTTTAGTCCTGGTTTAGTCACATTAAATCTTGGTTTAAGCCTTGTCTAGTCCTGGTTTAGTCCTGGTCTAGTTCTGGTTTAGTCCTGGTCTAATTCTGGTTTAGTCCTAGTCTAGTTCTGGTTTAGTCCTGGTTTAGTCACATTAAATCTTGGTTTAAGCCTTGTCTAGTCCTGGTTTAGGCCTGGTCTGGTCCTGGTTCACTCCTGGTGTGCATTCTGTTTACTTAGAATGTTTATAGGGTTTCTTGTCTAGTAAAGAAATGGCAAAATAAATGTCTAGAATTAAAAGTCCAAGCAGAAACGAAACAAAATTCAAACACAAGTAGAAAGTTTTTGTTTCATTAAGTGTCGTCAATTTACTATTTTAGAGGATTGTGTTGTGTGACTTTTCTGGTGGAGGATTCGTCAAATAATTTTTTGTCTGACCGAAAAATAAAAACTTCTGTGGGTAGTAAAATATATTAAATCAACTGTGGTAATGTTTACACTGAAATAACATAATTCTGTGAGAACTACAACTTATTTAATTGCAATGGACAAAATGTTCTTATTTGACTCATGTAGTTGAAGTGTTGTGTTTAATGAGTACGTTTTACTGTATAATCACCAATAAATTTTAAGGCTTTTATTGTCATTACTCACAAACCCAGAAATAATCAGCACCGTATTTTCAGACTATAAGTGGCACTGTTTTCATGGTTGTATTAATATTTTCACACTAAAGCTGTGAGAAGCTCTAGTCTTGTGTGTCAGTATCTGCTGCTCCTGTTGCTCCTGTACCACTGTCACTTCACTCTACTGTGCATGTCTCCTGCAGAAAGAGCCTCTGTCCTGTCTGTATCATGTCAGTCGATCACACCGTTACTTCTGTACCACTGAAAACTTCAAATTCAAACAAATTTACACACCTGGACATCTCCCTCAGGAGGTGTTCTGGGCATGTCCCACTGGAAGAAGGCCCCGGGGAAGACTCAGGACACACAGGCTGGTCTGGGAACACCTTGGGGTCCCTCTGGAGGAGCTGGAGGAAGTGTCCGGGGTGAAGGAAGTCTGGGAGTCCCTGGTTAGACTGCTGCCTCCTCGACCCGACCCTGGATAAGCGGAAGAAAATGGATGGATGGATCCTGCGTTAACAGCCTGTTGTTCTCTGTTCTATTGTTATTTTTATAACTTGCCTTTCAAAAGAAAATGTTGGTTCCTGGTCTCTGATTTTTTTATAAAATACATTTCCCTGTGCGATAGTTCAATGCGACTTATATATATGTTTTTTTTCTTCTTCATTGCACATTTTTGGCTGTGCGATTTATACTCTGGAGTGACTTGTAGTCTGAAAAATCTGTCAATACCAAAGTCCTTCTAGATAAAGAAAAGCTTCGTATTTGGGGCTGGGGCGGCAGGAGCTCAGCTGGTCGAGCGTTTGTCCACTGATCCCAAGGTTGGTGAATCGAATCCCACTCTCGACATAAAACATTGGTTGAGCATCAGATCCACTGACCCACTGGTTGGCGGTGTGATTCCAGCTCCCATAGATGAATACTGTTGTGTCCTTGGGCAAGACACTTAACCCACCTCACCCCCAGTGTCTGTGTGTGAGTGGGTGAGTGGTTCCTTGTTGTAAAGCACTTTGAGCCTTGAAAGTGAAAAAGTGACCATTTATTCTACATCACTAAATACTAGACATATAATATTTACTTCATTATTTCATCACAGCAATGCAAGTAATTATGACAATATTTTAAATATTTTACTTAATTTATTTACATAAATATGACTTGGAAATTGAGTAACAATGACTCAGTAAATTCATGCCAGTTAATCATTGTTGTAAGTACATTGTACTTAGAAGTGACAAGTAAATTGTAGCTGATATTTCAGCAGGAAGTAAATCTTACAAGTTCTTTTTTTCAGTGTGGAATGTTTCACAGTAAGGCATTCAATTTTTCTATCTATCTTCATGGAGACCAAACTAGACCAAGTTACAGGTCAGATCTGTGGCGAGGCGATCCTGCTCACAGTCAGAATGTCTGTTTTTCTGGGTAGTTTTGAGCTATAAAACCAAAAGTGCTCCACTGTGTTTTCAAACTCCACACACTTTCACTAGAATCATTTGGATAATTTCAGCCCTGGAATTGACAATATTTACAGATGAAAGCATAAAAGGAGCTGTTTACGTGAAAACTACCACTTCATGACATCAAAAGGTGGAACAGAGCATTTTGAGCTTTGGAGATGTCGACTAATAATAAAGGGTGAATGAAACAAAATCAGCGGTTTAAGAAGTACTTAATTGAGTTACTTAAATAAAACTACAGATACCAGCAAAAAACTACACAAGTAAAAGTATCACATGTGAAAGTAACACATGAAAAAGTTAAAAGCATGAAAGTACCTGTTTAAAAATGTATTTAAAGTAAAAGTATTATACGTGTTGTTTTGCTCAACAGAAACAATTGAATCCATCATTTTTTCCTAGTTGGTTTTATTAGGTCTGAGTTGTGGTACATGGAAATGTTTCTTAAAGAAGGACGAGGTCAGCGTGTTGATCTGTGCTATGGTTGTTGTTGTTGTGTTGGTTCAGTGTAATTTGCTGGTAGCATGTATCTAACATCTGCCTCCCCTCCGTGAGAAACACCAAACTCTTTTGTACACACGTTTCTACAGAATACTTTTATTTCATGGCTTAAGGCTTTGGTAATCCATAGGCCCTTCCCCACTCACTCCTCTGGTTCCTGCACTGATGCTTTGATTTTTAACTGCATGTTGTGGTTGAATGAATGAACAAATGAATGAAAATGAGCTTATTGTCAGTAATATTCACACCTAATTGTAGAACATCAAAATAATAAACAACATAGTCGACTCAGCCTCTCTAAAAGAGTTTAAGAATTATTGGAAAATAACTACTCAATAACCAGTGTTGGGAAGGTTATTTTTTAAATGTATTCCCTTACAGATTACAGATTACATACCCCAAAATGTAGTTTGTAACGTAATTAATTAAGTTACTTAAGGTGAGTAACGTAATCTGAATACTTTGGATTACTTGGTTTGCTGTAGAGAAGCAAAGACTCGGATATCTTCACATAAGATGTTTTGTCTGATAAAAGAAAATAAAAAAGCCCAGACTTTACTTAACCAAATTAAAAATAGTATTGATAGAAGAGGAGGAAACACAGTCCATGAAGCATGATTTAGTCCAGTTAAATCCTGTTTGAGACATAGTTTAGTCCTGGTTTAGTCCTGGTTTAGTCTTGGTTTAGTCTTGGTTTAGTCCTGGTTTAGATCTGGTTTTAGACCTGGTTTTAGTCCTGATTTAGTCCTGGTTTAGTCCTAGTTTAGACCTGGTTTAGACCTGGTTTAGACCTGGTTTTAGACCTGGTTTAGACCTGGTTTAGACCTGTTTAGATTTAGTTTCCTGGTTTAGACCTGGTTTAGACCTGGTTTAGACCTGGTTTAGACCTGGTTTAGACCTGGTTTAGACCTGGTTTAGACCTGGTTTTAGACCTGGTTTAGACCTGGTTTAGACCTGATTTAGTGTCCGGCAATGAATGGAATTACCAAAAAAAAAAAAAAAAAAAAAAAAGGGATATAAATGTGAAAACAGGAAAATACCTCTGTGTAATCCATTGTAACTGAATGCAGTTACTCAGAATTTGTACTCTGATTACGTAACTCTGGTACATGTAATCTGTTACTCCCCAACACTGTCAATAACAAAGCATCTGCACTTTCTACACCCCAAATGTTTTCCTATTTATTCATCATCAGGTTTTGGCTGTTTTTTTTTTTGTTTTTGTTTTTTTCAGAAGCAATTCTTCTGCTATATATTATTTATAAGATCACTATTGACTCTAGTTCTCAAAATCTGTATGACAGAGCATACTAAAAATTTTATGAATTAGGTCTATATTTATAAAGTTGAAAGGACTGAAAAGCAAAGAGAATATTTACTTTACTCTATTTTTATTGTCCTGTATCTGTAACCTACTTTTATTTAAAGGGCCCATACACTATTTTCTCATCTAAAGTATGTTACAAAGTTGTTTCCTCATTAAAAACAGACCTGGAGCTTTGTTCTGTTTCATTCATAAATGTTAAACACAAATCCTGTATGGGCTGAGTTCTTTCAAATGGAAAACACTCTGTTCCACCTTGTGATGTCATGAGGAAGTGCTCCACTGTGTTTTTAAACTCCATCCACCTTCACTAGAATCACTGCCAGTTTCTACTAAACTAAAGATAAAACGAAGCTGTTAACATGAAAACTACCTCTTCATGACATCACAATGTGAAACAGAGCTTTTGAGCTTTGGAGATGTAGACAGACTAATAATAAAGGGTGACGCAAACATGTGTGAATGAAAGAAAACACAAGTCCAGGTCTGTTTTTGAGAACATAACAGCATTATAACATGGCTAAAACCTCAAGAGTCAGTTTCGTGTAATATAGAACTTTTTTCGGTAACACTTTATAATAACTACACCTTATTTAGCCTTAATAAAGCATGAACAAAGACTTAATTAATAATGATTCACACTTAGTAACTACTTAATTACTACCTGAATTAGCACTTAACTTGCACTTAATTTGCCTGTGCTGTAAATAGTTACTCATAAGTATTCTCTTACTTAATTACTCATGAACTAACCATTTGTGTGTGCATTTGTAAATGTATATTTAAGTACAAACTGGAGCATTTATTAATGATTAGTAAGCCATGAGAGAATGATTTATTTGTAATGTATTATTGTTTCTTGGGAATTTGACCAACCTTAACAAGTGCTTAATAAAGTAGGCGGCAGCAGACGGCAGCAGCTCAGTTGGTAGAGCATTCTCCCACTGATGTGAAGGTTGGCGGTTCGAATCCAGTTCTTGACAAACATCACAGGTTGAGCGGTCAGATCCACTGACCCACAGGTTGGCTGGTGTGATTCCAGCTCCCACAGATGAATGCTACCATTGTGTCCTTGGGCAAGACACTTAACCCACCTTGCCCACAGTATCTGCGTACACTGGTGACCATTTACCAATTAGCCTTCACTTTAGAAAATCTCTCAGAAAGACTTAACTAACAGATAACAGCTGCCTGAATGATCATTGCATTTCATTATTAGTAAATCATTCTCTCATAGCTGACTAATCATTAATAAATGCTCAAATGTGTACTTAAATATGCATTTGTAAACATGCAAATGGTTAGTTCATGAGTAATTAAGAAGTATTAAGTTACTATTTACAACACAGGTGAATTAAGTGCAAGTTAAGTGCTAATTCAGGTAGTAATTAACAGTGTTGGGAAGGTGACTTTTAAAATGTATTCCCCTACAGATTACAGATGACATACCCCAAAATGTAGTTTGTAACATAATCCATTAAATTACTTAAGTGAGTAACGTAATCTGAATACTTTGGATTACTTGATTTGCTGTAGAGAAGCAAAGACCAGGATATAAGACTTTACTTAATCGTACTAAAAATATTATTCATAGAAGACGAGGAGACCCGTCCACGCAGCATGATTTAGTCCTGTTAAATCCTGTTAAGACCTGGTTTAGTCCTGGTTTAGACCTGGTTTAGTCCTGGTTTAAACCTGGTTTAGTTCTGGTTATAGTCCTGGTTATAGTCCTGGTTATAGTCTTGGTTTTAGTCCTGGTTTAGTTCTGGTTTAGACCTGGTTTAGTCCCAGTTTATACCTGGTTATAGTCCTGGTTTAGTCCTGGTTTAGACCTGGTTTAGTCTTGGTTTACTCTTGGTTTAGTCCCAGTTTATACCTGGTTTTAGTCCTGGTTTAGTCTTGGTTTGGACCTGGTTTTAGTTCTGCTTTAGTCTTGGTTTAGACCTGGTTTTAGACCTGGTTTAGTGTCCGGCAATGAGTGGAATTACTGGGGAAAAAAAGGGGGGATTTAGCCCGAAATGTGAAAACAGGAAAATACCGCTGTTTAACGCATTTATTTCAACAAAGTAACTGTAATCCAATTACCACTCACTGAAACAGTAACTGTAACCGAATACAGTTACTCAGAATTTGTACTCTGATTATGTAACTCTGGTACATGTAATCTGTTACTCCCCAACACTGGTAATTAAGTAGTTGCTAAGCGTGAATCATTATTAATTAAGTCTTTGTTCATGCTTTATTAAGGCTAAATAAGGTGTAGTTATTATAAAGTGTTACCTTTTTTTTTTTTTTTTTTTTTTTTTTTTACTAAACTAAGCACTGTACCTACACAGAACTACATCATGTTGACTCCCTGGAAACAACAGCATCACCATTTTAATCTACATCATCCTGTGGCCCGGTCGTCTGTCTCTGTCTGAGGGTGAAATTATGAATGGCGCACTCATCCATCACGTGCGCCATACATCAGCACCAGCACCGCACTGACTGAAGCCGTGCGCAAACTGTGTGTGCCCCGCTGCAGATCCATCGTCTCACCTGTCAACCCGCACCCGGACTCTGGTGACTAAGCAAAAATCCACCAACAAGAAGAAGAAGAAGAAGGCCAGACGACGCGCACCTCCGGGCATCACCGCGAGGGGGAGCCGTTGAGCTGGTGACAAAACGCACGGAGAGGATGAGAAACGACGCGAGGCCCGAGGAGCGATCTTTAACCGTGCTCTTAATCATTTACAGGGTCATTATCTCCGTAAAGGGTGGCGCCTGTGACCTGAGGGCGACGGGGCTGTGTGTCAATACGTTATGTCTTAGTCCTGGATGCATCTAAATAGTTTTCTGGCTGAAGGGGACGTGGAAGGAAGGGGGATGAATTAAATATAACCTCTCCATTTAACACAGATGTATGACTCCCGGACTATATTATAAATTTAGTACAGTAATTTTTAATAAAGTTATTTTTATGTGTAGTTTTGAAAGAGATATTATGCTTTTGGAAGGGATTTAGAATGAAATGATAACATATTTTGACCATTATCGCCTTCTTGTTTCTATGGAGATGTCATTGCTCTGTCTGGAATGTTCCATAGTATGACATTAAACTGTTTTTACCTTACATTTATTCAATTACAGGTGGATTTATAGTTCAGAAACAGCTACCGAAACAACATTGTGACTATGAGCGGGGTCGCCTCTCCACAGATCTGACCTGTAACTTGGTCTGGTTTGGTCTCAGTGACAATAGAAAGGTTTAATACCACACTGTGAAAAATTCCAGAAAAAGCAAAATCTCCATAAAGAAAAGCATTTGATGAGCCCTCCAGCAGAAAAGTTACACATTGCAGCTTTAATTATAAACTACAGTATTGATCTAAATTGACTCCTTGTTCAAATTAACTGCAGAATAGAGATGCATTGCCACTTCATGGTGACAGATTTTCAATGATATGTTTTTAATGTTGAAAAATAGCTTTTCTGAACCCTGTGATCTGAAGTCTAATTTGTTTGAATAATCACAGTAAGTACAGGGGGAAGTGGGCGGGGATAGGGGGTAGGTGAAAACTGAAATTGTCCGAGCACTAATGCCTCTAATGAATGCAAGACGATACAGGATTGCTCAAACATGCATGAATCAATTGTGATACAACTCTGAGTAAACTAATGATAAGGAAACACTGCTAAAACATACATATAAATATTAACTCAAATTTGTGGCTATACATACATACATTGTTAAAGCCTGATCCCGCCAGATGTCAGAAGCTCAGGACGGCCAGACCTGGTTAGTACTTGGATGGGAGGCCACTGGGAAACTCAGGTGCCTTCTTCATCAGGTTGTGTCCTTAGGGAAGACACTTCACCCACACTGCCTTGTATGAAAGTGGTGTGTGTGCGAGGGATGGTGGTGGTCAGAGGGGCCGATGGCACAGATTGGCAGTCTCGCTTCCATCAGTCTGCCCCAGGGGAGGTGTGGCTACTGTAGCTTACCACCTCCGAGTGTGAAGTGAATGAATAACTCTCTGTAAAGCAACTTTGAGTGTCCAGAAAAGCTCTGTATAAAACTGTTGCATTATTATTATTATTATTATTATTAAAATTTAGAGATCGACTGATGAGTTTTTTGTGTGGCTTTGGTTTTTTTTTTTTTTGAATCCATAGCAACAAATGGCTGATAAGCTCTGCTGGTATTTTTGGGTCGGTTTTGATCATTTTCTGCAAATTATGTAAGTTAAATTTACTACAGACCAATAAGGGAGCAGTGTAGTCACATTTTGTGCAGTTATACCTTCCTGTCCATCACTTTCTTGTTTCTATGGAGATGTCATTGCTCTGCCTGGAATGTTCCACAGCAGAACATTAAACAGCTCTACTTTACATGTATTCAATTATAGGTGATTTTATAGCTCAAAAATACCTAGAAAAACAAACATTGTGACTTGGTCTGGTTTGGTCTCCATGACGATAGAAATGTTTACTCACATCAACATTCCAGACAAAGCAATAACATCTCCGTGTAGAAAAGCATTTGATGGGCCCTTCCCCTAAAAGTTACACAGTGCACCTTTAATTGTTAACTGCAATATTGATCTAAGTTAAAGTGACTTCATGTTCAAATTAACTGCAGATGAGTGATCTATTGTCTCTTTATAGTTCAAGTTCAAAGTTTATTGTCAATTCTTCATACAAAGATCATAAAGAATTGAAATTGTGTTTCTCACTATTCCATGCATAAAAAAAAAAAATAATAATTAGTGGGTCTGAGTCTAAATGTTCTTTGGAGAGGTTTGTTCTTGGGGGAGACGCAGATTCCTAGTCTGTGACAGAATCTCTACCAAAAAAAAGTCACAGAATGCACCTTTAAATTGTTAATATAAAGCCTTTGTGTGCATTTTTAGACAAAACAAAAGCTGGAGATTTAACACAGATAGCATACCATACCATACCAACTTTATTTATAAAGCACTTTAAAAACTTTACAGTTGGCCAAAGTGCTGTACACAAACACAGGACAGACAATGACAATCGCAGTAGAAGAATATATATGGTACACATACAATACAGCTGCTAAAAACATAGAAAAACAGTAATGTACTCAACAAGAAATATAAATATACACATCACTTATTAAAAGCCACTGAAAAAAGGTGCGTTTTTAGGAGTGATTTAAAAACAGGGACAGACTCGGCCTGACTGATCTCTAATGGTGACTGGTTCCACAGCCGAGGGGCAGAAACAGAAAATGCACAGTCCCCACGAAGCTTATGTTTAGATTGTGGGACGGTGAGCTGGAGTTGGTGTGCAGACCTGAGAGTGCGAGAGGGGACGTAAAGGTGGATCAAGTCAGTGAGATAGGAGGGCGCTAGGCTGTGCAAACACTTAAAAGTAAATAAAAGAATTTTAAAATCACCTCTAAAAGACACTGGGAGCCAATGGAGAGAAGCTAAAATAGAGGCTTTGCACCGCCCATGGCAACGGTACCTACGCCGCCATGACACCGGGCACACTATGCCATTGACTTCAGTAGCATCGGAGAAACATGGGCAGGTTTTGGTTGTTTTAGACCACAGGTGTCAAACATGAGGCCCGGGGGCCAGATCCGGCCCTCCAAGACCTTAAATCTGGCCCTCGGCTGATTTTCTACTAAAATATTTTAATTATATTTTCTATTAAAATATTGTTAATTTTCTGTGGTGTTTATCACAGCAGCGTCTCCAGCGTCTCTGTACGTGGCCCCTCCCACCAGAGCAGCACAAATGAAGACTTGTCTCTTTCCAAACGCTCTTAAAGGACGATCGTTTTGACTGTTGACCGTGACACCCTCATCAACAAAATGTCCAAAATGAGAAAAGTTGAGCCGAGTGCAGGATTTTACAACAAAAATGTACTTATTCCTATTTCTACAAGTTATTTTTAAACAAGTTCATGTTAAAACATTGTGTTGAAATTGTATTTTTCTTAAAGTTTCAGGTTGTTCATAATATTATAATATTTTGTAAAAGAAAGAGTTCTTCAATTAAAAAAGATTTCTGTAGTAGATTTGCGTTTCTCTGCACAAATATTTGAATTTATTGTTATTTTTGGGGTTTATATGCCATGAGTTTTCTGATCCGGCCCCTTTGGGATCAAAGTCGGTTGGATACGACCCCCGGACCAAAATGAGTTTGACACCCCTGTTTTAGACGCTCTGATATCGATAAAACGATTCGTTTCTTCACTGTTACTCTTGAAATGACTCATCAGGAGCTCAAACAAGGGAATTATCGAAAAAAAAAGACAGGAATTATGTCTAGAGACCATTAAACCGAGAAGAGATTTCCTATGGTACCATCAAGACACACTCACTTCACTTTCATCAAGGTATTTGCTATTTAAATTGTTTCATAGTTTATTTAATGAGAGAAGCACATTTACTGAACTAAAATGTAAAAAGAAAACATTTGCAGAGTGAGTGGCAGTAGAAACTGTATCTTCCAGCGCACATATAAACATGTCACTCGTAGTAGAACCGACTTTTTCTTTATTGCCTTGCTTATCCACAACTATGTCATCTAGAATTCATGTCATCTAGAATCTCTTTTTGCGAGCGGATCTTTCTAACGTTCGAGAGGATCTTTTCATGGCCGATTCTTTCGAGGTTCGGCTCACAGACTCTTCGACTCGTGCGTCATGTTGATCACAGGAGCCCAGTGTGGGTTCGTTGAATCGTAAACTAGTGCAGGTTTTCCTGGATAAATTAAAGAAATTTTTGTTCAGTAAATGTGCTTCTTTCATTAAATAAGCTATGAAACAATTTAAATAGCAAATACCTTGATGAAACTTCAGGTGTCTTGATGGTACCATAGGAAATCTCTTCGCGGTTTATGTTCTCTAGCCATAATTCCCGTCTTTTTTTTCGATAATTCCCTTGTTTGAGCTCCTGATGAGTAATTTCCAGAGGAACAGTGAAGAAATGAATTGTTTTATCCCTTTCAGAGCGTCTAGAACAACCAAATACACAACAAAACCTGCCCATGTTTCTCCGATCCTACAGAAGTCAATGGCATAGCGTGCCCGGTGTCATGGCGGCGTAGGTACCGTTGCCATGGGGGACACGTGACGGTGCAAGGCCTCTATA
>NW_026571473.1:6759694-6983694 GCF_026225935.1 Boleophthalmus pectinirostris | reverse complement strand
TTTAGTGATCTCTCCTGGAGTCTTTTTGAACCCTCCTTATGATGAGCTGTAACATTCTGTACAAGGCTCCACCCACAAGTCAACGTCACCCACACTCCCACACAACAATCCTCTTTAAATATAAAAACACATGATACAGACAGCAGAGTTCAGTTTGAAATGCGTTATTTACAATACTCCAAAAGACATTTCTGTATAAACGGGGAGTCGACTTGTCCAGTCGTGAAGGTGTTGGTTAAAAAGGTTGTAAGGACTTGGGCAGAGGTCTGGGCGTTTGGTCGGGCTGGTGTGGACAAGGGATCTTGTCTGGACAGAGAGACGGGCAGGGTGTGCGAGAGAGCGAGGGTTTTTAACCAATAAGCACCGCCCCCTTCCAGAGAAAAAACACACCCATTTAAAGTGGCAGAGGGGAAGAGGAACAACACTGTTACCGCAGTTCCAGAAAAGGTCTGTTTGGTGCAATTTAAAAAACAAGATTCAGATATTTTTGTTTTGAGACATGATGAAAATGTTTCACTCCTCTGCTCTCACCCTCACCCTCTGCACTCTCTGCCCTCTGCCCTCCAAACCTGTTCGGTCTGATCTAGACGTCCCTCTTCATCTTTGGGCTGACTGAGTCCAAGTTGATTGGTTCTCCTGACTTCCTCTTCCTCTTTTTAAGGTTAGAGGTACGTGCGATCTCTTCCACAAAGATCACCGAACCTAGAGACTGTTCACGAACAACTCCAATATTGTGCTGGTTGGAGCTGGTAGCGCTGGAAGACTTTATGATGATCACCTCCTGTTCTTCTCTCTTTGGGCTAAAAGACTCCACATTAATAATCTCTTTAACTGCCCTCTTAATATTGGGGCTGAATGAGTCTAAAACGATGGGTTCTTCTGGCTTTCTCTTCCTGTTTTTTCGAGGAGAGGCCAGGTTACTAGTATCGTCTTTCTTCATGTTGTTCTCATAGATGGATACCAGAGGTGGGATGATCGCACGGTTGTTGGAGTGAAGGAAGTCAGAGTCCTCCCTCTTAATCTTTGGATTGAATGACTCCAAGATGATGGGTTCCTCTGACTTCCTTTTTCGGGTCTTTTTAGGAGAGTTCTGGACAGACACCTTTTTTTCCACCTTCTTCCTGTTCTCACTGACAGACTCCAGGAGGATCACGTCTGGAGACTTTTCGTGGTTACCTCCAGATCTTTGCACTGAACTGTAAGAACAACAAAAGTGGTTTACTTAAAACATCTCGAAAGCAGTGCATTTCAGTTCAAGCATTTTTGCATGTCATTTGTCTATAAGTTGCTCTGGTGGAAGCAGAAGCTCAAATCAGTTTTCACAATTTTTTTTTTTTTACACACAATCTAAAATACCTAAGGACACAAGGAAACAAGCTGTACATACCTGTCAACAGAAATGGAAGCATCTTTTTTGGTCCGTTTCTGTGGGGATTCTTTCTCCTCTCTCTTCCTCTTCAGGCCAGAGGTTTGTCCCTGTGTAGCCTCGGGAATCTGAGGGGGTGAGGAGGAGGTGGGGGAGGTGGAAGAGGTGGAAGAGGTGGAGGAGGTGGACTGCTCCTCCTCATGACAAAGATCCAGTGCCTGAAGCTGGATTCTTTTACTCTCCAAACTAAAGAACAAATGTAAAAAGTTAAAATATACATTAGTAATAAGACTTGTAGTAGCTCGTAGTTTGTTGGGTTGTTTTAGCAGTAAATGTGTAAAAGTAACAGTACTGTGCAGTTGTAGTAGAGCTAGAAGTTAAGGCTGTCATTGGTGAGACACTTACCTGTACTCACTGTACTTTTGGCCCAGGTGGGTCAGGGTGAGGAAGGGGTGGTCCAGGGCTGCATCTGGACTGATCCTGGTTCGAGGGTCTAAGTCCAGCATGCGCTTGAGCAGGTCTATGAAGACGGCTCGATCAAAGTCCTCCACTTCACTGCTCTTCCTCACCCGGCTGAAAGGATTCTTCTGCAGAGACAAGAACATGTGTAGTAGGAATGTAACGATATCCAAATCTCACAATATGACATTTTCACCATACGCATCTCACAGTACCACATTTATTGTCATATTTTGTGGAGGCTGTCATAATTCAAACATTTAAGATTTATAAGTGCTTTATAACAGTTATTTCTAGGGATGGGCATTTCCATGGACAAAGAAAGTGGTGAACGCTCTTTAAAAACGTACACAGTGCATCTTTAAAAACTATTTGCAAACTCAGTGAAATGTCTAGTATGAAATTTAAAAGATTTTCTCTTACCCAGTAAATAGAACCCAGTGATGGGACAGTGCATTTCATCCGCCCCTTCTTCTTCACCTAAAACCACAAAAGAACAGACGTTAGAGTTCACATGCTTTGAACTGTACATAAAACATTTCATAATACATTTTCCTGTAGTTGGTGACATCACACAGGACTGTCTCGATTACAAACAGCGGGCTGCAGGGCGGAGTTTGAAGTGTGGATACCTGTTTGACCAATCACACTGTTCCTTATACCTCCAGACCCTGCCCCCCTCACTGTCCCCTTTAGTCCTCCAGACCTCCTCCTCCTCCCCCCTCACTCTCCCCTTTAGTCCTCCAGACCTCCTCCTCCCCCCTCACTCTCCCCTTTAGTCCTCCAGACCTCCTCCTCCCTCACTGTCCCCTTTAGTCCTCCAGACCTCCTCCTCCCCCCTCTCCCCTTTACTCCTCCCCCCTCACTCTCCCCTTTAGTCCTCCACCTCCTCTCCTCCCCCCTCACTCTCCTCCCCCTCCTCCCCTCCCCAGTCCCTCCTCCAGACCTCCTCCTCCCCCCTCACTGTCCCCTTTAGTCCTCCAGACCTCTTCTCCTCCCTCACTCTCCCTTTAGTCCTCCAGACCTCCTCCTCCCCCTCACTGTCCCTTTAGTCCTCCAGACCTCCCTCCTCCTCACTCTCCCTTTAGTCCTCCAGACCTCCCCTCCTCCCTCACTCTCCCCTTTAGTCCTCCAGACCTCCTCCTCCCCCTCACTCTCCCCTTTAGTCCTCCAGACCTCCTCCTCCCTCCCTTTAGTCCTCCACCTCTCCCCTCTCACTCTCCCCTTTAGTCCTCCAGACCTCCTCCTCTTCCCTCACTCTCCCCTTTAGTCCTCCAGACCTCCTCCTCTCCCTCACTCTCCCCTTTAGTCCTCCAGACCTCCTCCTCTCCCTCACTCTCCCTTTAGTCCTCCAGACCTCCTCCTCTTCCCTCACTCTCCCCTTTAGTCCTCCAGACCTCCTCCTCTATCCTCACTCTCCCTTTAGTCCTCCAGACCTCTCCCTGTTCCCTCACTCTCCCCTTTAGTCCTCCAGACCTCCTCCTCTTCCCTCACTCTCCCCTTTAGTCCTCCAGACCTCCTCCTCTTCCCTCACTCTCCCCTTTAGTCCTCCAGGTTTGATGCAGTTTTGCAGCTCTGTTTCAAACTGGTTGTGGGAGTTGAAGTAAATGGCTGTAATCTTGTCATTCCAAAACTGAACATTGTTATTGATTATTTTTGTGTCTCAAATTCTGAATCCCTTTTTGGTAAACGGTAAAAAGTGTGTTGTTTTGAAAGTGAATCGTACCATGGGTGACTCAGAAGCTCCATCCAGCGACAGAAGTAATTCTCTGTCCTTTGTCCTGAGTCCAGGACGTGTTTGGGAGGCTGCCCCACAACCTGGACGATCATCCACATCTGTGACACAACACAACGGGTTAGAACTGTCTGTAAAGGCAAAGTCTCCATGGTCATGTTATTGCTCTGTCTGGAATGTTTCAGAGTATGGCATTAAACTTATCTATATCCATGACAACAAGATAAGTTAATGGTCAGATCTGTAGAGTGGCGAGCCAGAATACTTGTTTTTCAATGTATTTTAAGTTATAAATAAATATAAACATTCCAGGCAAGACAAAACATTTCCATTGAGACGTACGTAATGCACCTTTAAATCATTCTGGAAATTTATCAAATCAACATCACAGGTTTATTTATACTAGTAGTAGTAGCATGAGTAGTAGTAGCATTTTAGCTTGAAAGTAGTAGTAGTACCATGAGTTGTAGTATTAATTGCAGTAATAGAGTAGTAGTAGTAGCAGAAGTTGTAGTATTAGCAGTTATTAGTAGTAGCATAGTAGTTGAGCATTAGTTAATGCAGTAGGACTAGTAGTAGCTGTAGTTGCAGTAGTAGTAATAGTAGTATTAGTAGTAGTATTAATAGTAGTAGTAGTAAGTAGTATAGTAGTAGTAATAGTAGTAATAGTAGTAATAGTAGTAGTAATAGTAGCTGTAACATTAGTTGAAGTGCAGAGAAGTTGAATAGAGTAAAACTCACCAGTTCCTTGCTGTGGTGGGCACAGAAAAGAATTTTCCCGAGGAACATTTTGGCGGCGATGCATCCGACAGACCACATGTCTATGGACTCAGAGAAGGTCGAGCCCACCACCACCTCTGGAGCCCTGAGCACAAACAACAACAAATATACTTCACTTCAGGATTATCAGGATGGTGTCCTGGTTTAGTCCTGGTTTAGTCCTGGTTTAGGTCTGAATTGTGTCTAATGTTGAACCCAAATGTGGACGTAAATGCAGCCAGTGAGTCGGCACATACTTTGGATTTTGATACTTAGATTAGGTAACGTCCAATTTTAGCTTCTCTTTCTACAATTGGTAAAAATCTTCAATGCAACTCTAATCATGCTATTAGCGCACTTCCTTGTTTATGGAGAATAAACTGCTTCATAAATAGATGCAGACACACAGACACACAGCGTTCCCATTTTGACCCCAAGAGCTGCATTTACTATTTATCTGTGCAAAAGTCAAGTCATATAATTCAAACAAATCTAAATACTCCTTCACACTCACTGTCCCTGTCATGTCCCTGTCATGTCCCTGTCATGTCCCTTTCTTCACATACCTGTAGCAGACAGTCTGCACCATTTGTCCGGGCTTGGCGTCGTTCAAAGCGCAGGCCAAACCAAAATCTATAAGTTTGATCCTGAAGGGCTGCCCCTGATGATTGATCATCATCACGTTATCAGGCTTCAGGTCGGTGTGGATGATCCCGACGCTCTTCAGGAACAGCAACGCCCTGACCATCTGCAAGACACAGGAGCTCACGTTAACACATGTGGGGTTGAGAGAAGGATTCTCATGAAAACTACTGCTACTACTACTACTACTACTACTACAACTACAACACCGCTTTTACATAGCGCTTTTCACGGTAACACAATAAACTAACTCTAACACAAAGACAGGAGAGACAAAACAGTCATTCTACACAACGCATACTAAGCTTCTAAAGTATTAAATATGAAATGGATAGAATTTATGCTGCGTTCATTTGGGTTCTGACCTGTTTGCCTCCATGTGTTTGTGTCCTGGAAAGAGTTACTATGATTGATTAATTAGCGTTACATCTGTATTTAAACAGTAGTGTCTGGTGTTTCTTGTGCAAATCTGAGGCTCTTATAATCTGGATAACTGACTGGTGACCCCTAAATTAAACACAGGCACTGTTTTCTGTCTGGCCAAAATTGTTATATGAAGAAATCTTGCTTATCAATGAATATCAAACACAGATATACAGTCCATTCACAGTAATATAACACATGAGCTGGTATAAAATTCTAATATAAAAACACTTTGTGATGAGTCCAGAGTCTTACCTGAGTGAGGATTGGCCGGATGTGTTTGAGGCGGAGACTCTGACCCGGAGCCTTGAACTGGAACTCCTGCAGACTGATACCCAGCATTTCAAATTCATGACAGAAATATCCCAGATTCATAAACCGATTCACCGAGTCGATTCACTGCGCAGAAGATCAGATACAAGTTTAGAACAATGAATAAACTTAACTCAAGATTTTAGTCCTGGTCTAGTCCTAGTTTAGTCATATTTTATCTTGGTTTTAGCCTTGTCTAGTCCTGGTTTCGTCCTGGTCTTGTCTGGGTTTAATCATATTTTTGCCTTGGTTTAGTCCTGGTTTAAGCCTGGTCTAGTTCTGGTTTAGGCCTGGTTCAGTCCTTGTCTAGTCCTGGCATAGTCTTAGTTTAGTCTTAGTTTAATCACTTTTCAGTCTTGGTTTAGACCTTGTTTAGATCTGGTTTAAACTTGGTTTAGACCTGGTTTAGTCCTGCTTTAGTCCTGGTTTAGACCTGGTTTAGGCCTGGTTTAGACCTAGTTTAGTCCTGGTTTAGGCCTGGTTTTAGACCTGGTTTAGTCCTGGTTTAGGTTTAGACCTGGTTTAGGTTTAGACCTGGTTTAGTCCTGGTTTTAGACCTGGTTTAGTCCTGGTTTTAGTCCTGGTTTAGTCCTGGTTTAGTCCTGGTTTAGTCCTGGTTTAGGGTTTAGACCTGGTTTTAGTCCTGGTTTAGTCTGGTTTAACCTGGTTTTGTCAAAATACTTTGACATTTAAGACAAAACCTATGTTGATTTCAGATGAAACTCTTACTCCTCCAGTCCGAAGTCGTACTCGCTGTGGTGCCGACGGTGGCGCTCAAGCACCTTGAGCGCCACCGTCTGGCCGCTGTTGTTGTTGCGGCAGAGGGTGACCACTCCGAAGCCCCCGAAGCCCAGGATCTCCTGCACCTCGTAGGAAGAGGAGCTGGAGCTGATGGAGTCTCCAACCTTCACGAAGAATGAGGAGTTCATGCTTCAAGATTTACTGCAAATTCAGAAACACAGAATTAGTGGAGTTTGCATTAGATTGTAAACAAAGTACATACAAACTACACACATATAGTACAAGTACAGTACAAGCACAGTACAAGTATAGTACAAGTATAGTACAGTTCAGTTTGTGTTTGGGTACTATTCAAGATTAAAACAAAAAACTGGTCGGTTTAATTGGTCTAGTCCTGGTTTAATCAGATTTTTGTTTTTGGTTTCGTCCTGGTCCTTGGTCTAGTTCTAGGTTTAGGGTGGTTTAGTCCTGGTCTAGTTTCTGGTTTAGTCCTAGGTTTAGTCTGTTTAGTCCTGGTTTAGTCACATTAAATCTTGGTTTAAGCCTTGTCTAGTCCTGGTTTAGGCCTGGTCTGGTCCTGGTTCACTCCTGGTGTGCATTCTGTTTACTTAGAATGTTTATAGGGTTTCTTGTCTAGTAAAGAAATGGCAAAATAAATGTCTAGAATTAAAAGTCCAAGCAGAAACGAAACAAAATTCAAACACAAGTAGAAAGTTTTTGTTTCATTAAGTGTCGTCAATTTACTATTTTAGAGGATTGTGTTGTGTAACTTTTCTGGTGGAGGATTCGTCAAATAATTTTCTGATGTTAATCTTTGTCTGACCGAAAAATAAAAACTTCTGTGGGTAGTAAAATATATTAAATCAACTGTGGTAATGTTTTCGAAATAACATAATTCTGTGAGAACTACAACTTATTTAATAGCAATGGACAAAATGTTCTTATTTGACTCATGTAGTTTGAAGTGTTGTGTTTAATGAGTAAGTTCTACTGTATAATCACCAATAAATTTTAAGGCTTTTATTGTCATTACTCACAAACCCAGAAATAATCAGCACCGTATTTTCAGACTATAAGTGGCACTGTTTTCATGGTTGTATTAATATTTTCACACTAAAGCTGTGAGAAGCTCTAGTCTTGTGTGTCAGTATCTGCTGCTCCTGTTGCTCCTGTACCACTGTCACTTCACTCTACTGTGCATGTCTCCTGCAGAAAGAGCCTCTGTCCTGTCTGTATCATGTCAGTCGATCACACCGTTACTTCTGTACCACTGAAAACTTCAAATTCAAACAAATTTACACACCTGGACATCTCCCTCAGGAGGTGTTCTGGGCATGTCCCACTGGAAGGAGGCCCGGGGAAGACTCAGGACACACAGGCTGGTCTGGGAACACCTTGGGGTCCCTCTGGAGGAGCTGGAGGAAGTGTCCGGGGTGAAGGAAGTCTGGGAGTCCCTGGTTAGACTGCTGCCTCCTCGACCCGACCCTGGATAAGCGGAAGAAAATGGATGGATGGATCCTGCGTTAACAGCCTGTTGTTCTCTGTTCTATTGTTATTTTATAACTTGCCTTTCAAAAGAAAATGTTGGTTCCTGGTCTCTGATTTTATAAAATACATTTCCCTGTGCGATAGTTCAATGCGACTTATATATGTTTTTTTTCTTCTTCATTGCACATTTTTGGCTGTGCGATTTATACTCTGGAGTGACTTGTAGTCTGAAAAATCTGTCAATACCAAAGTCCTTCTAGATAAAGAAAAGCTTCGTATTTGGGGCTGGGGCGGCAGGAGCTCAGCTGGTCGAGCGTTTGTCCACTGATCCCAAGGTTGGTGAATCGAATCCCACTCTCGACATAAAACATTGGTTGAGCATCAGATCCACTGACCCACTGGTTGGCGGTGTGATTCCAGCTCCCATAGATGAATACTGTTGTGTCCTTGGGCAAGACACTTAACCCACCTCACCCCCAGTGTCTGTGTGTGAGTGGGTGAGTGGTTCCTTGTTGTAAAGCACTTTGAGCCTTGAAAGTGAAAAAGTGACCATTTATTCTACATCACTAAATACTAGACATATAATATTTACTTCATTATTTCATCACAGCAATGCAAGTAATTATGACAATATTTTAAATATTTTACTTAATTTATTCACATAAATATGACTTGGAAATTGAGTAACAATGACTCAGTAAATTCATGCCAGTTAATCATTGTTGTAAGTACATTGTACTTAGAAGTGACAAGTAAATTGTAGCTGATATTTCAGCAGGAAGTAAATCTTACAAGTTCTTTTTTTCAGTGTGGAATGTTTCACAGTAAGGCATTCAATTTTTCTATCTATCTTCATGGAGACCAAACTAGACCAAGTTACAGGTCAGATCTGTGGCGAGGCGATCCTGCTCACAGTCAGAATGTCTGTTTTTCTGGGTAGTTTTGAGCTATAAAACCAAAAGTGCTCCACTGTGTTTTCAAACTCCACACACTTTCACTAGAATCATTTGGATAATTTCAGCCCTGGAATTGACAATATTTACAGATGAAAGCATAAAAGGAGCTGTTTACGTGAAAACTACCACTTCATGACATCAAAAGGTGGAACAGAGCATTTTGAGCTTTGGAGATGTCGACTAATAATAAAGGGTGAATGAAACAAAATCAGCGGTTTAAGAAGTACTTAATTGAGTTACTTAAATAAAACTACAGATACCAGCAAAAAACTACACAAGTAAAAGTATCACATGTGAAAGTAACACATGAAAAAGTTAAAAGCATGAAAGTACCTGTTTAAAAATGTATTTAAAGTAAAAGTATTATACGTGTTGTTTTGCTCAACAGAAACAATTGAATCCATCATTTTTTCCTAGTTGGTTTTATTAGGTCTGAGTTGTGGTACATGGAAATGTTTCTTAAAGAAGGACGAGGTCAGCGTGTTGATCTGTGCTATGGTTGTTGTTGTTGTGTTGGTTCAGTGTAATTTGCTGGTAGCATGTATCTAACATCTGCCTCCCCTCCGTGAGAAACACCAAACTCTTTTGTACACACGTTTCTACAGAATACTTTTATTTCATGGCTTAAGGCTTTGGTAATCCATAGGCCCTTCCCCACTCACTCCTCTGGTTCCTGCACTGATGCTTTGATTTTTAACTGCATGTTGTGGTTGAATGAATGAACAAATGAATGAAAATGAGCTTATTGTCAGTAATATTCACACCTAATTGTAGAACATCAAAATAATAAACAACGTAGTCGACTCAGCCTCTCTAAAAGAGTTTAAGAATTATTGGAAAATAACTACTCAATAACCAGTGTTGGGAAGGTTATTTTTAAAATGTATTCCCTTACAGATTACAGATTACATACCCCAAAATGTAGTTTGTAACGTAATTAATTAAGTTACTTAAGGTGAGTAACGTAATCTGAATACTTTGGATTACTTGGTTTGCTGTAGAGAAGCAAAGACTCGGATATCTTCACATAAGATGTTATGTCTGATAAAAGAAAATAAAAAAAGCCCAGACTTTTACTTAACCAAATTAAAAATAGTATTGATAGAAGAGGAGGAAACACAGTCCATGCAGCATGATTTAGTCCAGTTAAATCCTGTTTGAGACATAGTTTAGTCCTGGTTTAGTCCTGGTTTAGATCTGGTTTAGACCTGGTTTTAGTCCTGATTTAGTCCTGGATTAGTCCCAGTTTAGTCCTAGTTTAGACCTAGTTTAGACCTGGTTTTAGACCTGATTTAGACCTGGTTTGGACCTGGGTTTAGACCTGGTTTAGACCTGGTTTGGACCTGGTTTTAGACCTGGTTTAGACCTGGTTTAGACCTGGTTTACCTGGTTTTAGACCTGGTTTAGACCTGGTTTAGACCTGGTTTGGACCTGGTTTAGACCTGGTTTAGACCTGGTTTAGACCTGGTTTAGACCTGGTTTTAGACCTGGTTTAGACCTGGTTTAGACCTGGTTTAGACCTGGTTTAGACCTGGTTTAGACCTGGTTTAGACCTGGTTTAGACCTGATTTAGTGTCCGGCAATGAATGGAATTACCAAAAAAAAAAAAAAAAAGGGATATAGCCCAAAATGTGAAAACAGGAAAATACCTCTGTGTAATCCACTTATTTCAACAAAGTAACTGTAATCCAATTACCACTCACTGAAACAGTAACTGTAACTGAATACAGTTACTCAGAATTTGTACTCTGATTACGTAACTCTGGTACATGTAATCTGTTACTCCCCAACACTGTCAATAACAAAGCATCTGCACTTTCTACACCCCAAATGTTTTCCTATTTATTCATCATCAGGTTTTGGCTGTTTTTTTTTTTTGTTTTTTTTTTCAGAAGCAATTCTTCTGCTATATATTATTTATAAGATCACTATTGACTCTAGTTCTCAAAATCTGTATGACAGAGCATACTAAAAATTTTATGAATTAGGTCTATATTTATAAGTTGAAAGGACTGAAAAGCAATAGAATATTTACTTTACTCTATTTTTATTGTCCTGTATCTGTAACCTACTTTTATTTAAAGGGCCCATACACTATTTTCTCATCTAAAGTATGTTACAAAGTTGTTTCCTCATTAAAAACAGACCTGGAGCTTTGTTCTGTTTCATTCATAAATGTTAAACACAAATCCTGTATGGGCTGAGTTCTTTCAAATGGAAAACACTCTGTTCCACCTTGTGATGTCATGAGGAAGTGCTCCCACTGTGTTTTTAAACTCCATCCACCTTCACTAGAATCACTGCCAGTTTCTACTAAACTAAAGATAAAACGAAGCTGTTAACATGAAAACTACCTCTTCATGACATCACAATGTGAAACAGAGCTTTTGAGCTTTGGAGATGTAGACAGACTAATAATAAAGGGTGACGCAAACATGTGTGAATGAAAGAAAACACAAGTCCAGGTCTGTTTTTGAGAACATAACAGCATTATAACATGGCTAAAACCTCAAGAGTCAGTTTCGTGTAATATAGAACTTTTTTCGGTAACACTTTATAATAACTACACCTTATTTAGCCTTAATAAAGCATGAACAAAGACTTAATTAATAATGATTCACACTTAGTAACTACTTAATTACTACCTGAATTAGCACTTAACTTGCACTTAATTTGCCTGTGCTGTAAATAGTTACTCATAAGTATTTCTTACTTAATTACTCATGAACTAACCATTTGTGTGTGCATTTGTAAATGTATATTTAAGTACAAACTGGAGCATTTATTAATGATTAGTAAGCCATGAGAGAATGATTTATTTGTAATGTATTATTGTTTCTTGGGAATTTGACCAACCTTAACAAGTGCTTAATAAAGTAGGCGGCAGCAGACGGCAGTAGCTCAGTTGGTAGAGCATTCTCCCACTGATGTGAAGGTTGGCGGTTCGAATCCAGTTCTTGACAAACATCACAGGTTGAGCGGTCAGATCCACTGACCCACAGGTTGGCTGGTGTGATTCCAGCTCCCACAGATGAATGCTACCATTGTGTCCTTGGGCAAGACACTTAACCCACCTTGCCCACAGTATCTGCGTACACTGGTGACCATTTACCAATTAGCCTTCACTTTAGAAAATCTCTCAGAAAGACTTAACTAACAGATAACAGCTGCCTGAATGATCATTGCATTTCATTATTAGTAAATCATTCTCTCATAGCTGACTAATCATTAATAAATGCTCAAATGTGTACTTAAATATGCATTTGTAAACATGCAAATGGTTAGTTCATGAGTAATTAAGAAGTATTAAGTTACTATTTACAGCACAGGTGAATTAAGTGCAAGTTAAGTGCTAATTCAGGTAGTAATTAACAGTGTTGGGAAGGTGACTTTTAAAATGTATTCCCCTACAGATTACAGATGACATACCCCAAAATGTAGTTTGTAACATAATCCATTAAATTACTTAAAGTGAGTAACGTAATCTGAATACTTTGGATTACTTGATTTGCTGTAGAGAAGCAAAGACCAGGATATAAGACTTTACTTAATCGTACTAAAAATATTATTGATAGAAGACGAGGAGACCCGTCCACGCAGCATGATTTAGTCCTGTTAAATCCTGTTAAGACCTGGTTTAGTCCTGGTTTAGACCTGGTTTAGTCCTGGTTTAGACCTGGTTTAGTCCTGATTTAGTCCTGGTTTAGTCCTGGTTATAGTCCTGGTTTAGTCCTGGTTTTAGTCCTGGTTTAGTCCTGGTTTAGACCTGGTTTAGTCTTGGTTTAGTCCCGGTTTATACATAGTTTTAGTCCTGGTTATAGTCCTGGTTTTAGTCCTGATTTAGTCCTGGTTTAGACCTGGTTTAGTCTTGGTTTACTCTTGGTTTAGTCCCAGTTTATACCTGGTTTTAGTCCTGGTTTAGACCTGGTTTAGTCCTGGTTTAGTCCTGGTTATAGTCCTGGTTATAGTCCTGGTTTTAGTCCTGGTTTAGACCTGGTTTAGTCTTGGTTTACTCTTGGTTTAGTCCCAGTTTATACCTGGTTTTAGTCCTGGTTTAGTCCTGGTTTGGACCTGGTTTTAGTTCTGCTTTAGTCTTGGTTTAGACCTAGTTTAGACCTGATTTAGACCTGGTTTAGACCTGGTTTTAGACCTGGTTTAGTGTCCGGCAATGAGTGGAATTACTGGGAAAAAAAGGGGGGATTTAGCCCGAAATGTGAAAACAGGAAAATACCGCTGTTTAACGCATTTATTTCAACAAAGTAACTGTAATCCAATTACCACTCACTGAAACAGTAACTGTAACCGAATACAGTTACTCAGAATTTGTACTCTGATTATGTAACTCTGGTACATGTAATCTGTTACTCCCCAACACTGGTAATTAAGTAGTTGCTAAGCGTGAATCATTATTAATTAAGTCTTTGTTCAAGCTTTATTAAGGCTAAATAAGGTGTAGTTATTATAAATTCTTACCTTTTTTTTTTTTTTTTTTTTTTTTTTTTACTAAACTAAGCACTGTACCTACACAGAACTACATCATGTTGACTCCCTGGAAACAACAGCATCACCATTTTAATCTACATCATCCTGTGGCCCGGTCGTCTGTCTCTGTCTGAGGGTGAAATTATGAATGGCGCACTCATCCATCACGTGCGCCATACATCAGCACCAGCACCGCACTGACTGAAGCCGTGCGCAAACTGTGTGTGCCCCGCTGCAGATCCATCGTCTCACCTGTCAACCCGCACCCGGACTCTGGTGACTAAGCAAAAATCCACCAACAAGAAGAAGAAGAAGAAGAAGAAGGCCAGACGACGCGCACCTCCGGGCATCACCGCGAGGGGGAGCCGTTGAGCTGGTGACAAAACGCACGGAGAGGATGAGAAACGACGCGAGGCCCGAGGAGCGATCTTTAACCGTGCTCTTAATCATTTACAGGGTCATTATCTCCGTAAAGGGTGGCGCCTGTGACCTGAGGGCGACGGGGCTGTGTCAATACGTTATGTCTTAGTCCTGGATGCATCTAAATAGTTTTCTGGCTGAAGGGGACGTGGAAGGAAGGGGGATGAATTAAATATAACCTCTCCATTTAACACAGATGTATGACTCCCGGACTATATTATAAATTTAGTACAGTAATTTTTAATAAAGTTATTTTTATGTGTAGTTTTGAAAGAGATATTATGCTTTTGGAAGGGATTTAGAATGAAATGATAACATATTTTGACCATTATCGCCTTCTTGTTTCTATGGAGATGTCATTGCTCTGTCTGGAATGTTCCATAGTATGACATTAAACTGTTTTACCTTACATTTATTCAATTACAGGTGGATTTATAGTTCAGAAACAGCTACCGAAACAACATTGTGACTATGAGCGGGGTCGCCTCTCCACAGATCTGACCTGTAACTTGGTCTGGTTTGGTCTCAGTGACAATAGAAAAGGTTTAATAACACACTGTGAAAAATTCCAGAAAAAGCAATAATATCTCCATAAAGAAAAGCATTTGATGAGCCCTCCAGCAGAAAAGTTACACATTGCAGCTTTAATTATAAACTACAGTATTGATCTAAATTGACTCCTTGTTCAAATTAACTGCAGAATAGAGATGCATTGCCACTTCATGGTGACAGATTTTCAATGATATGTTTTTAATGTTGAAAAATAGCTTTTCTGAACCCTGTGATCTGAAGTCTAATTTGTTTGAATAATCACAGTAAGTACAGGGGGAAGTGGGCGGGGATAGGGGGTAGGTGAAAACTGAAATTGTCCGAGCACTAATGCCTCTAATGAATGCAAGACGATACAGGATTGCTCAAACATGCATGAATCAATTGTGATACAACTCTGAGTAAACTAATGATAAGGAAACACTGCTAAAACATACATATAAATATTAACTCAAATTTGTGGCTATACATACATACATTGTTAAAGCCTGATCCCGCCAGATGTCAGAAGCTCAGGACGGCCAGACCTGGTTAGTACTTGGATGGGAGGCCGCTGGGAAACTCAGGTGCCTTCTTCATCAGGTTGTGTCCTTAGGGAAGACACTTCACCCACACTGCCTTGTATGAAAGTGGTGTGTGTGCGAGGGATGGTGGTGGTCAGAGGGGCCGATGGCACAGATTGGCAGTCTCGCTTCCATCAGTCTGCCCCAGGGGAGGTGTGGCTACTGTAGCTTACCACCTCCGAGTGTGAAGTGAATGAATAACTCTCTGTAAAGCAACTTTGAGTGTCCAGAAAAGCTCTGTATAAAACTGTTGCATTATTATTATTATTATTATTAAAATTTAGAGATTGACTGATGAGTTTTTTGTGTGGCTTTGTTTTTTTGTTTTTTTTGAATCCATAGCAACAAATGGCTGATAAGCTCTGCTGGTATTTTTGGGTCGGTTTTGATCATTTTCTGCAAATTATGTAAGTTAAATTTACTACAGACCAATAAGGGAGCAGTGTAGTCACATTTTGTGCAGTTATACCTTCCTGTCTTCCTTTCCTATCTACATTTTTTGGTTGAGGGGTCCATCACTTTCTTGTTTCTATGGAGATGTCATTGCTCTGCCTGGAATGTTCCACAGCAGAACATTAAACAGCTCTACTTTACATGTATTCAATTATAGGTGATTTTATAGCTCAAAAATACCTAGAAAAACAAACATTGTGACTTGGTCTGGTTTGGTCTCCATGACGATAGAAATGTTTACTCACATCAACATTCCAGACAAAGCAATAACATCTCCGTGTAGAAAAGCATTTGATGGGCCCTTCCCCTAAAAGTTACACAGTGCACCTTTAATTGTTAACTGTAATATTGATCTAAGTTAAAGTGACTTCATGTTCAAATTAACTGCAGATGAGTGATCTATTGTCTCTTTATAGTTCAAGTTCAAAGTTTATTGTCAATTCTTCATACAAAGATCATAAAGAATTGAAATTGTGTTTCTCACTATTCCATGCATAAAAAAAAATAAATAATAATTAGTGGGTCTGAGTCTAAATGTTCTTTGGAGAGGTTTGTTCTTGGGGAGACGCAGATTCCTAGTCTGTGACAGAATCTCTACCAAAAAAAAGTCACAGAATGCACCTTTAAATTGTTAATATAAAGCCTTTGTGTGCATTTTTAGACAAAACAAAAGCTGGAGATTTAACACAGATAGCATACCATACCATACCAACTTTATTTATAAAGCACTTTAAAAACTTTACAGTTGGCCAAAGTGCTGTACACAAACACAGGACAGACAATGACAATCGCAGTAGAAGAATATATATGGTACACATACAATACAGCTGCTAAAAAACATAGAAAAACAGTAATGTACTCAACAAGAAATATACAACATCACTTATTAAAAGCCACTGAAAAAAGGTGCGTTTTTAGGAGTGATTTAAAAACAGGGACAGACTCGGCCTGACTGATCTCTAATGGCGACTGGTTCCACAGCCGAGGGGCAGAAACAGAAAATGCACGGTCCCCACGAAGCTTTATGTTTAGTTTTTGGGATGGTGAGCTGGAGTTGGTGTGCAGACCTGAGAGTGCGAGAGGGGACGTAAAGGTGGATCAAGTCAGTGAGATAGGAGGGCGCTAGGCTGTGCAAACACTTAAAAGTAAATAAAAGAATTTTAAAATCACCTCTAAAAGACACTGGGAGATTTCCTATGGTACCATCAAGACACACTCATGTCACTTTCATCAAGGTATTTACTATTTAAATAGTTTCATAGTTTATTTAATGAGAGAAAGCACATTTACTGAACTAAAATTTAAAAAGAAAACATTTGCAGTGTGAGTGGCAGTAGAAACTGGATCTTCCAGCACACATATAAATGTGTCACTCGTCGTAGGGCCGATGTTTTCTTTATTGTCTTGCTTACCCACAACTATGTCTTCTAGAATTAATCACTTTTTGCGAGCGGATCTTTGTAACATTCGGTGAGGATCTCTTCATGGCCGATTCTTTCGAGGTTCGGCTCACAGACTCTTCGACTCGTGCGTCATGTTGATCATAGGAGCCCAGTGTGGGTTTGTTGAATCGTAAACTAGTGCGGGTTTTCCTGGATAAATTAATTAAATTTTAGTACAGTGAAATGTGCTTCTTTCATTAAATAAGCTATGAAACTATTTAAATAGCAAATACCTTGATGAAACTTCGGGTGTCTTGATGGTACCATAGGAAATCTCTTCGCGGTTTATGTTCTCTAGCCATAATTCCCGTCTTTTTTTCAATAATTCCCTTGTTTGAGCTCCTGATGAGTAATTTCCAGAGGAACAGTGAAGAAATGAATTGTTTTATCCCTTTCAGAGCGTCTAGAACAACCAAATACACAACAAAACCTGCCCATGTTTCTCCGATCCTACAGAAGTCAATGGCATAGCGTGCCCGGTGTCATGGCGGCGTAGGTACCGTTGCCATGGGGGACACGTGACGGTGCAAGGCCTCTATAGGTGAGACACTCTCGTGTTTCCGGGTTCCAGTAAAAGTCGAGCTGCTCAGTTTTGGACCCGTCGCAACCAGGAAAGTGCATTTTGGCTAACAACAACAAAAAGTGCATTACAATAATCCAATCTAGTTGTCACAAATGCATATATGACAGTTTCGAAGTTTTGCGTTGACAAAATAGGCTTAATTTTGGCCAGTTGTCTTAGCTAGAAAAAACTAGATTTTACAACAGCACTACTTTACTGATCAAGTTTTAGATTTGGGTCCATTTTGACACCTAAGATACCCTAAAAAGTCCAAATAATGGCCCAGTATATCTGTTGTATCTCTGTCTTAGTCCATTTTAGGATGTTACTCTTTTTAGAAACAGGAGAAGGTCTAAACTGACAACTTTAACCTATAAGCTGCCCATAGGAGCTGAGGGAGAAAAGCTCCACACTGACCCCTGTCCTCTTCTTCTTCTAACTATATATTTGTGCCGTTTTGTCAGACACTGTGTTTTTTTATTGATACTTTGCAGTGAAATCATGCTGAAGGTGTTCTATATGTATGTGTAGGGCGAAATGTTTGGAAGTTACCATAGTGACACAATGCAGAGATTAGCAAACACAGGGGGAAAAAAATGCAAAATGGATTTAAACGGCACATTTTCAGGAGTTTAGTTGTTCCAGTTAAGTCAGCTCTTTCTGTTCAGATTGCGTTAAATTAAAGATCAGATTAAAGTCTAATTTGGATAACAGCAATTCAGACAAAGCAATTCTCACACCCCCAGAAAATGTTTGTTCTTTGCTTCACAGGGTTTCCCCTCCATAGCGATTCATGGCTTGAATGACAGCACGTAATCGACCTCTTCATCTCCAGTTTCCTGTAATGGCTGTTATGGTAGAGGCCCATATCGTGGAGGGCAAATAAACTGTATTGAATGATGATGCATGGTGTTTAAATGGAAAATGTAGGTCTAAGCATCACAGAGGAGCGCAGAAGAATGACAAACGAAAAAGTGAAAGATGACAAGACACATTTCACAAGCAGCTTCCTTCTTCAGCTTATTTTGGAATAAATTTATACAGCTAAAAGTTATGAGTTGAATAGTGGTAGTCACGAATCCAGCAAGCTTTTCAATCTTGAGTTTTCGTGCTTGTGTACTTTTCTAGGACAAAATATGCCCAATGCCAAGAGGTATTAAAAGTTTGATACTATGCAAATTTAGTCTAGTGAGTTTTGAGCCATGTTATCATGTTGTTACCTCCTCAAAAACAAACATGGAGTTGTGTTTTGTTTCATTCACATGTTTGAGTAATCTGGCTTTTGGCTTCTATGTTCCTCTATCTGATCTTTTAATGACAGTCTGAACGACACAGATACGATTTTTTCAAATGTGACCCAGGCCACTTGGATGTGTGGTCCTGAAACCGATACATATCTGATCTTTTGACATGTGACTTCAGTGTGAACGGCCAAAGTGTATTCATTTGACCTACACGTTATCAACAAGCCACAAACGTCACTATTCTGCGCTGAAGTCGGTGAAAATTGTTCATGAACTCTGTGTCACTGAAGCAAAGCACATCACCACTCACCACTCTTGGCTCCGTCTCCACATCCACACGTTCCTTTCAACGGACGTCGCTGCCGCTGTCCTATAAAACGCCATGGTCAAAAACCTCGTCCTTCTCCTTCTCAATCTCCTCCTTAAAACAAGTAAGTTGTTCATGTTGGGTTCTGGTGTGAGAGGAACTTTAAAATCGCCAGGTGATCAATGCTGCGTCCATGTTTGGACAACTTCCATAAACACAGAGCACACTCGCTGCGGTTGACGTCATCGTGTCTCCAGTGCACATGCGGGACACTTTCAGGCCATTTAACGTTCACACAGGGGATCTCATACAAGTCACATTTAATTGGAAATGTGAACGACCTCGCAAAAACATCAGATTTCACACAAAAAAAATCGGAATTGAGCTTTAAGCCCTGCAGTCTGAACGTAGCCTAGTCTCTTTACATCTCCAAAGGTCAAAATGTTCTGCTCCACTTTAGAACTCCTTTTATTACATGTGAATTTGGTGGGACCTCAGATAAACGCTGGAGGGGCTGCGGTCTGGTGGAGGATCATTGCCATATATTCTAGGACTGTCCTAAACTGGCAACATTTTGGAAAGATGTGCAATGCGAAACTGAAAACTGTTTGGGGATCAAAAGTATTATTAGAGACGTCCGTTGTGCTGTTGGGATTTTTTCCAAATAACATAAAAGCAAATAGTGGTTTTCAATCGCTGAAAATTTTACTCTTAATTGCCAAAAAAATAATAACAGTCGTCTGTCTCAGGCCAGTGTCCCTCACAAGGACCCAGTGGAAAAGAAAAATAAAGAATAAAGTGTAATAATAATAAAGAGTGTATAATGGAGCAAATAACTGCAAGGTTATGAAAGAAGACAGATTTATTAATGGACAAATGGTCTTAAATCCAATTTCAATATTTCACTTCCAATAGTTCAAATGGATGACTGTCTTTTATAAGATGTTTTTTTTTGTGTGTGTTTATGGGCAATATTATGAATAGTATATGAGAAGACAATGTGTATGACTGCATCAATCAATCAATCAATCAATCATACTTTATTTATAAAGCACTTTTTATGCTTTATAGAGATTAAAAACAATCTCACATTTCCTTCCACCCACCCATTAACACAGCTTCCACAGCTGCCTGACCCCACACAACCAAACAACCCAGACACACACCCACACACACACTCACACACACACTAACATGCCAGAAAAACTACACATAGTAAAATGTGAGGCTGAATACAGGCAAACCAGTTGAGAAAGCACCATCAGATGAGCCGTCTACACCAGGAGCAGAGAGATATTTACACCAGGAGCAGAGAAATGTCTACACCAGGAGCAGAGAGACGTGTACACCAGGAGCAGAGAGATGTCTACACCAGGAGCAGAGAAATGTCTACACCAGGAGCAGAGAGATGTCTACACCAGGAGCAGAGAGACGTCTACACCAGGAGCAGAGAAATGTCTACACCAGGAGCAGAGAGACGTCTACACCAGGAGCAGAGAGACGTCTACACCAGGAGCAGAGAGACGTCTACACCAGGAGCAGAGAAATGTCTACACCAGGAGCAGAGAGATGTCTACACCAGGAGCAGAGAGATGTCTACACCAGGAGCAGAGAGATGTCTACACCAGGAGCAGAGAAATGTCTACACCAGGAGCAGAGAAATGTCTACACCAGGAGAGCAGAGAGAATGTCTACACCAGGAGCAGAGAAATGTCTACACCAGGAGCAGAGAGACGTGTACACCAGGAGCAGAGAGATGTCTACACCAGGAGCAGAGAAATGTCTACACCAGGAGCAGAGAGATGTCTACACCAGGAGCAGAGAAATGTCACACCAGAGAGATGTCTACACCGAGGCAGAGAAATGTCTACACCGGGAGCAAAGAGATGTCTACACCAGGAGCAGAGAAATGTGTACACCAGGAGCAGAGAGATGTCTACACCAGGAGCAGAGAAATGTCTACACCAGGAGCAGAGAAATGTCTACACCAGGAGCAAAGAGACGTCTACACCAGGAGCAGAGAAATGTCTACACCAGGAGCAGAGAAATGTCTACACCGGGAGCAAAGAGATGTCTACACCAGGAGCAGAGAAATGTCTACACCGGGAGCAAAGAGACGTCTACACCAGGAGCAGAGAAATGTCTACACCGGGAGCAGAGCGACATCTTCTACACCGGGAGCAGAGAGACGTCCACTGCCGCCAGGAACCATCAGAAGGTCCTGGGGAGAGATGAAGCCCAAGCACCAACCTTCCACAGAAACAAGTAAAAGTATAAGATTTTAATCTAAATCTAAGCTAAAAAGGTGGGTCTTGAGCCTACTCTTAAAAATATAAACGTTCTCTGCTGCCCTGAGATGCTCCGGCAGACACTTCCACATACGAGGGCCATAGTACTGGACTATACACGCTAACTTTATTGTAATTTTACTATTGTATTTTTTTCTGCTGTTTCATAATTATATGTGGCGTGCACCAAAATTATTTAATAAAAATTTAAAAAAAGCTCTATTCCACCTTGCGATGTCATGAACTTGTATTTTTCATGTTCACAGCTTTTTTTTTTACCTTTAGTTCAGTCGAGATTGGCAATTCCAGGGCTGAAACTATCCAAATGATTCTCGTGAAAGTGTATGGAGTTTAAAAACACAGTGGAGCACTTCCTCTATTACGACATGACATCACAAGGTGGAACAGCGTGTTGTCGGTTTGAGAGAAAAACTCAGCTTAAATCTGCAGGTGTGTTTGTGTGTTAAACGTGTGAATGAAACAAAACTCACCTGTCTCCATAGATACACGCAGGTGACAACAACAGACAAAGTTACGGGTCAGATCTGTGGAGAGGCGACACCACTCACAGTAAGAATGCGAGTTTTCAAATAGGCTATATTTTTGAGCAATAAAAACACCTGTAATAAAAAATAAACACAACGCTAATAGGCTAAACATTAGACCTAAAATCATTGTGTTAGCAGTACTTTAAATGAAATTGCAAAGCTTTCTGTGCTTCACTTCCTTGGAGCAGCGTGTGGACAGCTGCTTTTGGCTGAGGTCATAGAGGGCTACAATAAAAATAGGCGTAGCTACAGATTAAGAATGACTTATAATAGCCTGTGCGTAAAACGATCATGCGTTTTATTTTATTTTATTTGTCATTTTTTAGACTGATTCAAGAAAATGTGTGATTAAATGTGTTTAGATAATTTGAGCTGTCGCGTGATAACTCATTATATATTCATGTCGCTTCTGTCTGCGCGCTGGCCCCTCCCCGCCTTCCTCTTTGTCCCTCCTCTGGCTCCTCTCCTCGCCTCTCTCCATCTGCTCCAACCGCTCAGTGAACCAACCAACCAACACCGGGATGAACCGCTGCCGTACCGAGCACCTTCACTCCACTTTCCCCCGCATCTAACTCCCGTGCGCCCGCTCTACCCCTCCATGCGCTGCCGTCCCTCTGAAATGCGACACCGCTGCACTATTTCCCGGAGAATACCCTTGTTATCGCTTTACGTCGCTGGGGCTCGCTGATACCCGGTTGGAGCATGCCCGACGCGGGGACAGCGGCGGCCGGGAGTGCTGCTGCCTCCCCCGGCGAGGGCCCGGAGAGCTCCCGTCACAGGCACCGCGGGCAGCAGCAGCAAGGAGACGCGGAGAAGAGCGAGCCGGGCCAGACGCAGAGCTCCTCCGGGGTGCTAGGTGAGTCCGCGCCGCGTGTTTTCCGTCCGTGATCGGGGGATAGGACCGGACAGGTGACGGCAACCGCATCATCATCACCACTGTCTCCTTTTGTCTCCACGAGGGCACCCAAATACAAATAAGTCAGTCTTAAAACCGAATGCGTAATGTTTCGAACCGCTCTTCAGCTCGCGTTTCAGGCTCGTTACTTTAGCACTAGCGGCTGTGGTGTTGTTCTAAAGTGTATTTTGAACGTGCCTGTCTGTTTTGACCTTACGTAGACAGAAGCACGCTGCTGCCCGTGTCCTCAGACTGTTCGTAGGCACCTGACTCACTGCTGGCGCGGGACTGTTTACCCAGCATCCCCCCCACCTGCGCACGGAGCTGGAAGAGACGATTCCTTTTGATTTATTTTCTTATCAAAGTGGGTTTTTTTTTGTTTTTTTTTGCTCATTTCTACTCCACAAGTGTGACATTTAAAATCTCATAATTGGTGGTAAGAGAGGGAAAGGTTACCAACTAAACGGTTTGATTTTTGGGTATAGAATGATAATTTGGGCAGATTTTTTAGTTTTTCAGCTCTTTTATTAAACTTCTAGTGTGACAGGAGGCTAGATCTTGTTTTTAAATTGTTGTTATTGTCTAAATATGAGTTGTAATTTCAGGTTATAAGGAAATGACCTTTTGGGATTAGTTGTGTAATAATCACCTTATGTATACTATTTTAGATAGTGACTTAGTAGGAATTGGAACAAATTTCTTAAAAAGATTTGGCTTATATTTTGTTTTACATTTTAAAGCAGGATCACATTGTTGTGTCTCTGAACTTTGACCTTTAGGACAGTACAACAGAGGGTGCATTCATACTTTGTCCTGGTTTGGTCCCTGTTTGTTTGAGGCCAGTTTAGTCCAGATGTAGACTTTCTTTGGTTCTGTTCAAGTTCGTGTGGATTAGGGTTGAGCGGTATCCAAATTTTGATACAGTTAAACCTTCTCAGGATTTTAACGGGGTATACAGTATTACCAACATGTTTTAGTTCAACTTTGGTCAGCTACGAAGGAGGACCACTATATGGTCTATGTATATGACCTGCAGATTTATAATCTCTGAAAAGTTTCACATGAACCATCTCCAACGTGATACACATACAGAACAGACTCAGCATCAGCCGCACGTCCTCTGTCACAGAGAGAACACTCATATTTCACTGAGTCGTGTCCTTTAGTAGGACAAAACTGAACCACATCAGCGCACAAGGAATAAGCTGTTTTTTTCAGTGCTTATAGTTTATGCAAATGAGCCATGTGGTTTTAAGTTTTGTTTCTGTAAAACGTAAACAAACGTGTGCCTGAAGCCAAAATGCTGCCAAATCGCAGAAGTACTACTGTTTTTTTTTTGGGACCAACTTGTTTGCAGCCAGACTTGCTGTCTTGTCTTGGTCTCCCTTATGAGCTGTCACGTGACAATGGAATGAAACTAATCACACGTCTTCTCCCCACACTGTTAAAAGAAACATTATAGACACTATTAGTTTTAAATCATGATAGCATTAAACTGAAAATACAACCACACATTAATTTGTGCTGAGCAAGCAAATGTAGGTATCAATAAATTATAATATGATATTAGGTTCTTACGCGCTGCAGATTTTTTAATGACGATAATGAAACTGATGCCGTTGCTAATTTTTTATACTGCAGGATACTGTAATACTGTATTACCGCCCAACCCTAGTGTGGATATAGTCATGGTCCAAGTTTAGTTCCGGGTTTAGTCTCTGCTACTCAAGTTCTAACCAGCTCCTTTACCAAACACAGTAATATAAGACAGTTCATACAAACTTACTGCAAAGAGTACTACTTCTGTTATCAATTTCTCTACTAGTACCACAACTTAGCCACAGTACTACTATATAAGTATAACCATAGGCTGTATATATATAAATGGCGAACTGCTGTGTTCCAAATAGGAAGTGATCATGGGGGTGCTTCCGGCTCCACTGTCTCTGGCTCCAATTGACTTTACCTTGAAAAATTCTCACCCCTCTCGCAGTGAGCCTTGTCGCTTTGGTCTTAAAATGTTCATATTAACCCACTCTGTATGATCCTTGTGTTTTTATTTGGCTGTTTTGTCATTAAATTAATAAATATTTCTTATATCGAACTCCAAATTTGCTCCTATCCTCCTGGAACTCAAAGAAAAAAAGTGTATTGCAGTATATATTTTTTGTAATTTTCTATTTGGAGGTAAATGAGCACCTTAGCGTTTAGATTTTGTTAATTTAATTTTTATTTATAATTTTGTACCATGGCCTCTGTAATGGACATCGGGGACATTTTGGTGTTAAATCCATGTGAAGTTGACAACCAAACAAAACCAATTTTTTTGATGACCAACATCTCTGACTGCAGATTCTACAGTTGCCTCAAAAAGTTTTTAGACTCCCTTTTAATTTCATCACAGTGCAGCCACAAACTAAGTCCTATTGAGTTCATTTTGTATCCTGGACATGATTGTACCTATAATCCCCAGCCCTATTTAAGCAGAGGAACCTAATCTCCCCATTAAGCGTCTATCTCAAAACACTTAAAAGATAGACTGCTTAACTCAATGTGTACACTACAAAGGACACAAATGAACAAGCCGGGTCTCAGGACGCTATAACCGCTGGCCTTGTGAGCTTCATTTGACTGGAGCTGAACGCTATGGGTGACGTCACACTCCCTCAGTCCTTTTCTTTATGCAGTCTGTCAGTGGGAGACTGCTGGGTGCTGTAGTGAGAGCTCTGCATACTGCTGTGGTGGAAAACACAACGTCCTTGCAAACTGTGTCTGTCTATGCTGGTTTATATGAGAGACATATTCATGTTACCTTACTCTTTACATTTATATAACTTCCAATTGTTCTTATACTTGATATTTTTAATTGAAAGGTTTATGGTTGGTTTGTAACTAGTATTATTATTAACTTTATTCCAAATTATTGACTAGATATTAGGGATGTAACAATAACCAAAATATCATGATATCATATTAACAAAGTTCTCACAATAATATTGTGGACCATCACAATATATCAAATTACAAATCTCTTTGCTAAATTAATTAGACCATGATCCTTTGCTCCATTTCAATGCAGACTACATGAAGAAATAACAGTTCTAAGCACTTTTAAGTCTTCGTTCTTTGGATTAAGTCTTGTCAAGGCATTTTAAGAGGAAAAAAATCATACTAACAGTTTTGTTTAACCTCCCTGTGAGGTTCATACTGTGACTTTATCGTATCGTGATACTTGGATATAGTTACACTTCAACTAGATATTGGGTTGTTTACTCTTTTATGCAGCCTTTAAGGCCCATATTACTCTATTGTCTGATCTGTTACAATGTTGTTTCCTCATCACAAACACACCTGTGTTTTGCTTCATTCACACGTGTAACACACAAACCCTACAGACAGAAAGCAGATTGTTCCAACTTGTGATGTCATGTGGTAATACAGGAAGTGTGTCACTGTGTTTTTAAACTCCACACACCTTTACTAGAATCATTTGGATGATTTCAATCCTGAAACTGCCAATTGCTAAACTGAACAAAGGCGATGCTACCATTAGGGAAAAGTAGGCAGCTGCTTAGGGCCCCTGAACCTGGAGGGGCCCCCAAACAATTGCCTTTGCCATTACCATTAATGGCTCAGGGTAATTTCATTTTTTCTCAATATGACATTAAATGAGAGTAGTATTTATTTATTTATTTTTATTTATTTTTTAAAGTAAAACACCATCAAATAGGATCTGATTGTTGAATCTATTTTAACTGTCAAAGCATTCCCCCTTTCACATTAGAATGGACTAGTCAGCTTGACCGAGATTTTAACATAATCACAGCATAATCTTATAGAATGGATGTAAAAAAAAAAAAAAGAAAAAAGAAAAAAGTAATTGTACTAGCAAAAAAAATAAAACTATTTTCAGCTCTGGTTATCTAGTAGGTGACCTAACTAAAAAGACAAGTTTCCAATCCACCATAATTCAAATAGAGATGTGTGTGTCTCAAGAACAATGGGGAAAAACAGACAATAAATATAAAAACCAAAAAGCAAACAACAAAACAGTGCATAATAGTGAGAGCCCCAAACTCAAGTTCACGTAGGGCCCTGAAATGATCAACTCCGCCACTGCTACTGAACTACAGGTAAAAGGTAAAAGGGTAACTGCTGACTTGAAAATTACCACTTCATGACATCACAAGGTGGAATAGAGCATTTTGAGCTTTGGAGATGCAGACAGATTAATAATAAAGAATTACTCAGACACGTGTGAATGAAACAAAACACAGCTTCTGGTCTGTTTTTGATGAGGATACAACATTAGAACACGCCTTAAAGCTCACGAGAGTTCATTTTGCGTAATATAAGACTTTTAAATAACCCACCTCGCATTAGGCTGACTGTTGAGAGCATTCTATTGTTCGAAGCGGTGCCTCCTCCTCATTATCAAACGCCTATGGGATAAGTGACAGGTGCTGGTTTTGTCATTCAAATGCAGCTAAAGACTGGTGTAGTGTGTGTAATCCAGGAGATCAGTCACACATCTGAAAAGCTGTGATGTTCGCTTAGCTCACGCTGTTTACCTCTCAGCCTTCTAACTCTTTAGCATTTTAGGGCAGCGTGCCATTAGCCAGGAGTGACAGAAGATTTGATTGGACAGTCAGGAAGCCAGTGCTCTATATAGGAATAATAACGAGGGCTATTTCTGGCTCCACATTAGCTGGGTTAGATAAATGTGATTGTCCTTTTATTTGAGCTGTTTAGCATTTTAATAGAATCTATGTTAGAAAATATTGCAGCTGATTGAATAAAAGATTTTAAATAGATGTCTACAATGAAATAAGTTGTTCAGATATTGTATGAATGGTGATTATACAAATGTTTGTCGATATTAAGTCCTGGTATGAGCCCAATGTATTTCTGGTTTAGTCCCGGTTTAGTCCTGGGTTTAGTCTTGTTTTAGTCACGGTTTAGTCCCAGTTTAGTCCTGGGTTTAGTCCTGGGTTTAGTCCCGGTTTAGTCCCAGTTTAGTCCCGGTTTAGTCCTAGTTTAGACCTAGTTTAGACCTTGTGAAGTTCTGGGTTTAGTCCTGGTTTAGTTCCTAGTTTGGTTCTCGGTTTAGTCATGGTTTAGTCCTGGGTTTAGTCCTGGTTTAGATCTGTGTTAATTTCGGTGTTTAATGTTGGGTTCACTTCTGGGTTTAGACCTGGTTTAGTCTTGGCTTAGTCTTGGTTTAGTCCTAGTTTAGTCCTAGTTTAGACCTTGTGAAGTTCTGGGTTTAGTCCTGGTTTAGGCCTGGGGTTTAGTCCTGGTTTCGTTCTGTGTTCAGTTTTGGGTTTAGTTCTGGGTTTAGACCTGGTTTAGTCTTGGATTAATCCTAGTTTAGACCTAGTATAGTTCTGGTTTTAGTCCTGGTTTAGTTCTGGGTGTAGTCCCTGTTTTTGAAGTGGTGCGTGAAGTCCTCAAAATGAACCTCACCTCAAGTCACTGTCCCTCTGAAATTCACAAGTCTGAGCTGAGTCCCAAGTCCTAATATTGCGATCAAACGTACTCTGTACTTGTAGTAGCAGTATAGATGGAGCATTAGTCGTCCAAGAATTGTTAAACTCATAATTCACAAGTTTAATCTGTTTTAATATTGTTTCTTAGAACTTTTTTCTGCATATTTGTTTGTGCATGAAAGTCTTGCGTGTGCATTTTTGTCAGATACACAGAGATACATAATTATCTCTAGTGGACTACGGCTCTACTAAATACAGCATTTCACTCAAAGCCTGTTTCCTCCTCTGTCCAATTGCATTGATTTGTTGGTTAGTTTGATTAAATGCAATTACACCTCATAAAAGTCTGATTAATCTTGGCAGTATTAAAAATGGTCTGCTTGTCAGTTTTATGTGTGTTCCTGGTTTCAAACTAAAGTCTCAGTCACTTTTATTCTGTTTGATGTAACGAAGGTACATGATGTTTTTTCATAAAAATATGGTCTCTCAAATGATTAAAATGTATTTTGAGTTTCTGTTGCTTACAGAAAGGGACATTCACAATCAAACTGAACAAAAATAAGTTGTAAACTTATAGTGCCAAATTTCTGGGAAGCTAAATCCTTGATCCTTGTCTCCTTGACAGGTTATTGCAATATGAGAATTAATCACTATTTAAATCCACTGGAGATGTCAGTTCATATGTTGGTTTGTTTGGGGGCTGTTTGTTTGTGCACAGGGGTTGTCAGGGCTGTGGTGCAGTGTGGAGCAGGGGTCAGTGTTGGAGCATTCACAGTTGGAAGAAACATGAGCTGAGTCCTAGACAGAAGCCTTATGTCATCACAGAGTCAGCAGCAGCAGAAGGGGGAGTGGCCCAGAGAGGTTTCCAATAAGCATAGGCATGGGTCCAGTGTCAGCACTGGAGATACAGAAATTAAAATTTATATCAAATATAAAAAATGTATTGATATTGGCGATATTCAGGAGCAGTATATGTTTTCTTCTCTGACCCAGTCTCTGTGTGAGTCTATGAATCACTCCCAGTCTTCAGTGGTTTGTCTTTTTGAACAGACTCATGTGAAAATAGAAATTGGCCTAACTATATGGCTCCATGTTCACAATAAACACATAACTTTTAACTTGCAATTTTATATACCAGATAAATACATTTAGTTCACTTTTACAAAAGTGAAAAGTTTTACTTCAGTGTAAGTGGGCCTGGCTAGAGTTATCGGCCACAGCAGCAAGTCAAATACTGGATGGACCATCACTATAGTTTCATGTGGTCATGTCATGGTCACCGCGGCATCCACAAACATTTACACAGAAGAGACCGACAGCTGAAGTTCGGTGGTTATTTGATAGCTCTGTGCTGGAAAAAACAGCTAAAGAACCATTTTGAATCTGGATTTAAACATTGTTAAAGTAGATTCCTGTTTCACATGTTCAGAAAACAGTTTCAGGTTTTAGCGGAAAAAAACTGAAACACCAACTCCCCATGTTTAATCCTGACTTTGGGCACCAGCAGGAGGCCAGGTCTAAACCAGGACTAAACCAGGACTATGTCAGGACTACGTCAGAACTACACAGGAGGCCACTCACTGAGGTCCTCAGAGTGCAGATGATTCAAATGGCACTAACATGTCGGAGATGTACTTTGGTGAGAGGCCATGCAGAGACTTGTACACAAATCTATTCTCTGAGCCACAGGAGCCAGGGCAAAGACTGTCAAAAGTACTGAAGGAAAACTGACAAAGCAATTGTGTTTTGATATTAAAGAATTGACTCAATACTCAATACTCATTCTGATACCACAATGATAATAATGAAGAATAGAAAAAAGGCAACAGAATGTAATTTTCAACATTAAATAACAGTACTTTCTTTTCTATTCCCATGTGGTCTTATATGTGTGTACTCCCTCACTGGTCCAGGTTGGTTCCGTAGTGGTCTGTGGGCGTATACTAGTCTATGTGCTCTTATAATTGTTCTGATACAACCCTACAATGCATGATAACACTAGAAAAGATCTGCCAGTCAAACCAGGTTCAAAGGTTTGGATAATAATAATAATAGCCAAAAAAATTATATTTCTCAAACTGACGGTTCCATTTGCCGTGCTCCGTCATAACAGGGTGAACTCCACATATTCCACTATAACGCTGCCTCAGCTCCGCTCAGCTCCTTCTCGCTCTGCAGGATTTGGCTTTCAGATTTCCTTCACACCACCAAAGGATCCTTCATTGTCTCCTCTCTCCATTTCCACTAATCCACCCACAGCAGAGTGCCATGAAGACTGATTCGAAGAGCCTTCTCTCTTTGTAGCCTCTGCCCTCCCAAGACCCCAAATTTCAAATGTTAATTAAAGTGCGTGTCAATCGGGCTGAGAAATGAATTGAAACTTGAAAACTTGAAAGAATGCGGTTTTTGAATTGCCAAAAAAACTGCTAACCCTGTAGTTCAGCTCTGTATAAACATGTTCTGAACTGTGATTCTTGTATTAGTTTGCCACTTCGTGTTTCAGTCTTTTTGTCAGCTCTTTCAGATGTGTTGAAAATGTGAAATTTGAACAGAATCCAGTTATTAAAACATAAATCATAAATATAATCATAATTGCAACGCTTGTCAGATAAATTCAATATTTTTCTGAAATTGTTCAACCCTACATGACAGATTAGACTACCCATTATACTGAAAAATAGTCAAGCTCTTACTAAAAATCTTGCCTACTGTATTTTTCGGGCTATTAGGCGCATTGTCATTAAATCATCTATTTTTGAACTTTTTTCACAAATAAACCGCACTGGACTTTAAGCAAAACACAGCAGTTAGGTGGCTCAGTTGGACTTTGTTTGGCGCGCTCACAGTGACTCTGGGCTTTGTTCAGTTGTGGCGCATATGGAGGGTGCTGTCTGGGACCGCTGGATTGTTGTGTTTGTAGTGACTCAGTTGTTCAGTTGTGGCTCAGAATGGCATTCATTTTTTCGGTTCGTTCCTCCGTTCCCTTCTTCATCCGCGTGGAGTGATGAGTGTGGCTGCGGGTGTGTTTCACTGTGCGGTCGCTGTCTGCTCCGTGTGTGGTTGCGTGCGCTGCGGGTGGTGCGGCTTTGTAGTTTACTGAAGTCGTGCTGGGACACCTGAGTAGATTCACATATAGGGCGCTCTGGATTGTGGGGCGCGCTATTGTTTTTTGATGGGGTTGGAGGCTTAAGAGCGCATCCAATAGCCCAGAAAATATGGTAGTCTTTTCTATTTTTTATTTTGGTGAAGTTTATCATTTTACTTCCTGATTGGACAGCAGGTCTGACATATGTAGATAGACAGTACATAGGCATAACTATTACCTAGCATCCATGATGTTAAAGAAGGCTTATTGAGCAAAATCTACTTTTGCAAGCTTTTACCCTTGTTATAGTTGTTTGTTTTTCCCATCTCATTTACTCGTCTTGAAGTTTAGTTTGGTGTGTTTGAGTAATCTTTATTCTCCTGTATTCAAGATGCCATTGCTCTGATCTACCCTACTCTATCTGATTATGTTTTTATACATATCTAATGTGGATGAATGAAAAATGAAATGTGGGACTTGCCTCTCAAATCTGCAAAACAAATGTATCCATAGTTAAGAATAAAGCAACCTAACCTAACCTAACCTAACCACTTTTCACCTTCACGATACATGGCCACTGTTCTGTACTTACTTCGTTCTTCTATTTTTATTTTATTAATTGTCATACTTGAAGGATTCGGCAGAGTGGTGTAGCCATTACAACAAAAATCAGAGGTGCTGATAGCTGTGTGGCTCTTTGTTGTGATGATGTTTACAGCGACATCGGCTCCTATTGGTCACCACATTTTTTCAACCTGGAAGTCAGCAGATCAATATTGCAAGTTAGAATGTCCAAAATACACAAAACACAAATGATCCATGGGTGTCATAGATCATTATGTATATATGTTATTAGGTTCTTTTTTCAGACCAAGAGTTTGTTTTCATACCTGACAGTTTTGCAGATTAAAGAGGCAATCAAAATATGAAAACGTGCCCACGGGACTATAAACCGGGACGACGGGGCTTTTTCACTCTCTCACACCTGGGATACTGTCCTGAGGAATTCGAAGTGCAGATGGTGCTGTCGTTCTATTTCCACCAGTAGGAAGACAGCGCCAAAACCTGTTTAAATCAGCTTACTGGACATGTCACAGCAACATCACGTGACTCTGAGGAAGACCACGAGTGAGCAGTCCAAACTAAACAAACTCTTGATCTGAAAAAAGAACCTGATAACATAAATTATCATAAGACCAAACGAACCTCATTGGACTATTAAGTGTATAGCAGATTAAAGAAGAATATGTTTTCTTTAAAGGTGCATTGTGTCACTTTTCTGATGGAGGGTCCATCAGATGTTTTTACTCCATGGAGATGTTATTGCTTTGTCTGGAATGTTTCACAGTATGGCTTTAACCCTTTCTATTTCCCTGGAGAGCAAACGAGATCCAAGTTACAGGCCAGATCTGTGGAGAGGCGACCCTGCTCACAGTCAGAGTGCCTTTTTTTTGTTTGTTTTTTTTTAGGTATTTTTGAGCTATAAATCTACTTGTAACTGAATAAATGTAAAGTAGATCTGTTAAATGTCATACTGTGGAACATTCCAGGCAGAGCAGTGATATATCCATAGAAACAAGCAGGTGATGATCATGCACCTTCAAGCTCTGTCAAAACATCAGAAGAATAAAAGCTTCATTTCCAATTAGTCTGCGTTCCCATCTGAACCCAGTGTTGATGGAGTTAACGAAACCAGGTCATGTCATTAACAGGTACCCAATCAGCGGCGGGCTCTGTTGTTTGGGTCTGGGAAGATTTGTGAGTGTAAAATGACTTTGAAGATGTGATAATTGCAAATTGTGATGAGAATTTAAACCATTTTCAGATATTTGACCTCAAGAGAGAGCAATAGAGGAAGATCTGGGGAATGCAAAAAAACGCTAGATGATGCGAAAAGTTTTGCTTGTCACGAAACCAACCCAAAATATTACACTAATGAAGATAGTGTAATCCCATTCCTTCACACACTGTTTGTTTCTGCTTTGACAGCACTTTTTAATTCAACATCATGTAGGATTTTATGCAGCATATTAATACACAGACTATTAATGAGCCTAAGGCAAGACTCTGTGTGCTGGAGCAGACTACCATAATGACTGCAACTATACTGCATGATAAGGTGACACATTCAAGTGAACTAGAGAATGAGCTTACTTAGGTGCACTATGTAACTTTTCTGATGGTGCCACCTGCTTGACTCCATGGAGATGTTATTGCTTTGCCTTTAATGTTGCTGTATCTTGCATTTATCCTATTTAAAAGTGTTTTTAGTCAAATTTAAAATGTGTTCTTACTCTGTGCCGGCCTGCATCTCTACTAGGGTGTAACGATATCCAAGTCTCAGGATACGATATCGTCACAGTATGAACCTCGCAGTACGATATTTATTGTGATATCGTGGGAAAGTTCACGATATGGTGGGGAGGCTCACGATTAAGGATGTACCAATATCCAAATCTCTCTGTACCATATTTTCACGATATACATCTCACGGCATGATATTTATTTATTTGTGGAGGCTAACAGAACTGTTAATATGCTACTTTTTCCTCTTAATGCCTTGACAAGACTTAATCCAAAGAACTAAGATTTACAAGTGCTCAAGGATCAAGGATTTAAAGCCGGAACAAAAAAATGTTTGGTGAATTTTATCAAGGGGCAAGATGTTATTGCCCTTTTTCCTATGGGATTTGGCGCATTACATATGTCATAACCAAATAGCAGTGATTGTTTAATTAAAAAAGTACCCGCCTACCATCGAGCAAACGAATCCTAACGCTGCGAGGTCAGACGGTTTCCATGAAGTGAAACCGGCTGATGAATCAGGCTAGGCGTCAGAAAATTTGCATAGTGCACCTTTAACTTTATGTTACAGTTATCAGAAAATTGCAAGTTGCAAGACCAAAATTAGCAGTAAATGGGATTATTATTTACACCTAGCAATGATCAATTTAAACCATTATCAAAATGTTGTAACAGTTCTAATAATTACAGGACACAAAAGAGCATTTAATTCAGTATTTTGTAGAAGTCCAGATAGACCGTTTGCAAGATCCCGACATAAACATTATTGGTTGAGCGGTCAGATCCACTGACCCACAGATTGGCAGTCCGGTTCCAACTCCCACACATGAATGCTGTTGTTGTGTCCTTGGGCAAGACTCTTAACTCACCTCGCCCCCAGTGTGTGCGTATATTGATGTGAGCGCTTCCTTGATGTAAAGCGCTTTGAATGACCTGAAGGTGGAAAAGCGCTGTATAAAACTGTGAGCTACCATTTACCATCAGTGTTATTGTTGCATCCACACACTAACAGGAGGATTTATTGATTTTTTTATTTTTATTTTTTCATATCTTCTTAGGTGTAAAAGGTGCATGTTCCTGTTCCATTTGTTGTTCTAAACACACATGACCATGACTTTGCTCTGTGTCTCCACGCTCTGTTTACTTCCTGATTTACCGCTCGTGCATTAGCCATATTAGCTCCGTTGCCGCGGTGACATTGCCGCGGGCCGTGTTTGACCTTGTTTGACCTTTGCTGATGGGTTAGCGCAGAGGGCTAAGGAGACGTTTCCCACAATACAATCAAAGTGTGCCTACGCCTTTCATGAAAACAAATGACGAAGAACAATATATTACTGCAGAGAAATGTAACGGGAAAAAATAATACGGAATCTGCAGTAGAGACAAAAAACTGATATCAAACCAGCTAATCCTCTTTTGGGAAATGGAGCACCTTTTATTCCTCACAATTGTGTTTTTTTTCACATTTAATTTGTCATTTAAATTCTCTAGCTTTGCAGAATTAAAACAAGAAAAAAAGAGGAAAAAATATGTCTTATTGTTTATTGTTTGTGTCTTTGGCCCTCGAGGTTCTGCAAAATTAATCATGACAAGACAATGTGGAATCAATTGTAAGGCTGCAAGATCTGAGAAAAATATTGAATTGGATTGTGAATTGTTCTATTTGTAATTTAAGTTTTAATAATAGGGTTCCGTTCAAAGCTTTCATTTCAAACACATTTAGAAGAATTGGGGGGAAATTAAGAAATATGAATATGAAACAGACAAATTACTGCAAGAATCACATTTCAGAGCATTTTTGTACAGATCTAAACTACAGGGTTTGCAGTTTTTATGCAGAAAATGACAAGATTTTGTGGAAGAAATGATGGTACTTTAAAAATTGCGATTTGCTAACTGTGTCCAAATTATGATTTCAGTTTGATTGTGAATAATGTTGCAGCCCAAAATACCACATCTAAATCAATTATATTTTCTTAATCAGTAAAAATTGTGCTGAGTGACATGAAAAAAAAAATAAAAAAATTGATGTAATCTTGATTCAAATTCAATTGATTCATTTGCCAAGCTCTTATATGTAAAAGCAGGGCCGTCGACAGAAATTTTGGGGCCCGGGGCAACAAACCTGACATGGGCCCCCCCCCTCTAGTATAAAATAATAGGACATTTTTCCATTTTTTAAAAATTTTTTCCAATTAGTCCAATCGTCTCCTCGTACTATTGTGTAATGTAAGTAATATAAATAAAAGTCAGCATTCAAGGCAGTTAAGTATGTTATAAAACAACATTTTAAGCACTGTTAAATTTAATCTGTCCATATGATTTTCTTTAATTTATGGACACATTTCAGTACAAAATACAACCATGCAGTATTTCATATGGCAAAACTACTCAGATTTGCCTTGTTTATTTAATATATATTTATTACATTTGGTTTGCCCTTGGTTTTCTCTGGGGGTATAGTGTTTTGTAAGATAAATTGTATTATTTCTGGACATAGGGGTGACTTTCTCTCTTATATTAATGAAAGCTTTAACCTAAGTGTCCCCTGCCTGCCCCCCTCTGAAGATTATACAGAAACAAATTGTAGTGCACCTCATTTACGCCTAATCAATGGCAGAATCAATAAACACTCATCAGTTGATTATGAAGCTGGAGAAAATAGATGTTGTTTGTAGTAATTTCCATTCAGTTGTGTAAAAGGAGTCTATTTTCAGAGGAGGGTGATTTAAACTGCTTATCTGTGTCTGTAACAAGAACGTCGATTCAATTTCACCTGCTGAGACTTCCACTGACACAGAAGTGAGTCCGTTGTACAAACAGTTCACTGAAAAGATTACTTTGTTGTGACACTGTTGTATTTCATATCTCTACTCTTTTTTTATTTCTGATACATAACACTTGTAAAGCGTTTTTCAAGATACTCAAAAGCGCTATTACATCAAGAGACCAACAAAGGCAAACAAAGAAATAAGACAGTTCATGAAAGGTGCTTTTAAAGAGATGGATTTTCAGTAGGGATGTGAAGGTGTCACAATAATATTGGGGGCACACAATATATGGAATTACAAGTCTCACAAGTTACAGTGCATAGGCCTGTCATGATAACAGATTTGCTGGTGATTAATTGACCAAGAATTTATTGCAATAAACGATAATATCACAATTTGAGACCATTTTCAACTAATATAATTACCAAGGAAGAAAAATGCAAATACAAAGATCAATAAACCTTACTTGCTAAACAACATTTAACACAGGAACTGCAAGACAAACAAAAACAATAGGCCTAAATAAAATAGACTTGTTAACATACAAATAGCCTAATGTAGTCTGGTTTACAGCAAGGACTTGAATAATATTGAATTGTATAATGCACTTGAATAAACTATTGTTGAACCAAACACAACCAAAACAATAAATAAAATGGATTATTAAGTCTCTGTAACAAAATTGCCCTTAAAAGTGATTTTAGTCATTGACTTACATTGGAATATTGTGGTTCTTCTCTCTGTGGCAGCTGCTGTGAGCCTCATCATTTTGGTCTTGAAGTGTTCATATTAACCCGCGACACAGAATCCTGTTTCGCTATGAGGGAGCCTCTGTCCTGTCTGTCTCGTGTTAGTTTCTTGTGGGATTTCGGGCTCTCCCGGGGGCTAGGCCAGTTCTGTCGCTCAGGTATGGGTGTATGTCAGCTGCTGGAGTTTGAGCCATTTCTTCTCATCGTTTGCATTTCGCTCGCTGCATTTGACACATGTGGCTGTTGAGACGTGTCGATTTGGCATCGTGACTTGTTTTGGCACACGGAGATAAACTGTTTTGTTTCTGACAGCCGCACAAGCTTGTGTTGTGGCTTCATGTTCACCGCACAGACAGCAGCGCTTTCTGCACTCAGGCTGTGCGCGCATCTGCTGTGTTGATAAACAAATAATCCGTCTAGTCTTCGCTGACGCTAATTAAAGGAGTCAGAGAGCGATAGAAGCCTTTTGACATTCAGTCTCTTTGGTAGAGAGTGAGAGAGAGACATGAGGAAAACAAACAAGCATGCAAATAGAAGTTATCGCAGCCGGAAAAGTTATCGAGCTTGTTAAAAGTTATCGTACGATTGATTTATTGATTATCGTTACAGGCATAATAGTGCAGCAATATAGTGAAAAAAAAAAAAAAAAACTCAAGAAACTACATAGATCAGGATCCTTTGCTCAGTTTCAGTGCTGATGAATTTGGATATGGTTATGTCCATTGTTTTTAGGGCTTTTTTTAAACATGTGGAGTGCGGTGAGACTCTGATGTGTTTGGGCAGGGAGTTCCAGAGGGTGGGGGCAGCAGCGGAGAGGGCCCTGTCCCCCCAGGTCTTTTGTTTAGTCCTGATGGGGTGAGACAGGAGGTCGGCGTCAGCACGGGTGGGGGTGTGGGGGTGGAGGAGCTCAGAGAGGAAGGTGGGGGCCAGGTTATGGAGGGATTACATATGATATGATATATGTATGTGTTTGTATAGTTTTGTTTGACTTTTTATTGCATTTCTACTTCCCGGCAGTTCTTGATCAGGCTGTTTTACCTTATACTTTTTTATTTTATTATTGATACAGAAAAAATAAAGGACAAGGTTGAACATTTCCTAAATACTTTTAAAATTGTGTTGATATAAAAGACTAGTTTAAAGGTGCAGGTGTATGTTAGTTTTGTGGTGAGGCACTGAAAAGATGACTTTGCCGTGATAGTGTTGTATTTAAATTTTTTTAATTTTTAATCTCTATGCTTTTTGCATCTCTGTCTCGCCAAAGTATTTCAAATTTTCTACTTCAATTGGAACAGATTGTCTTACGTTATACTCACTTCATAATTGATACTGAAAAATAAAGGGCAGGGTTGGAAATTTCTAGCCTGATTCATCAGCCGGTTTCACTTTGTGGAAACCGTCTGACTTTGCAACATTAGGATTTGTTCGCTTGATGGTAGGCGGGTACTTTTTTATTTAACCAATTGTTGCTATTTGGTCATGATGTATGTAATGCACCAAATCCTGTAGGAAGAAGGGCTATAATGTCTTTCTCCGTAATAAAATTCACCAAATATTCTCTTCGTTCCAGCTTTAAATCCTTGATCTCGTGAGCCATTGCCAACACAGAATGTCAGTCTTCGTCTTCATCCATCTCAACCACTTTGTTTACTGTTGTGTTGTTCCACAAAAGGGACCCAGACAGACGCTTGAGTTTGACGTCATGGCTTCACAGCTCTTCACTGATTGGTCGGTGCACGGTCTGCAACTTCCGGGGTTCTTGCAAACCGTCTAGTGTATTCTGATTCCTGACACTGGAGAGAAATGAAATTGAGTGGAGGCACAAGGTGGCGCCAGCCTGGCTAGGAAATTTCCTGAATACTTCTAGATTTGTGTTGACATAAAAGACTCATTTAAGACAGCATTGGTTTATTAAAAAATCTATTAGTCAGTCTTAATTATTAATACCTTGCAGTGACATTACGCTGGGGGGGTGTTCTACCTGTATCTCTATGGTAGAATGTACAGGAGTTACCATGGTGACACAATGGTTACCAGCACAAATCAGCTCACCTGTTGTAGTTCCATCTAAAGCTGTTCCTTCTGGTCAGATTGTGTTAAAACAAAACTCAGATTTACATCTAATTTGAGTTAAAGAGCTTCAGACACAGCAGTGCCTCAGTTAGCATCACACCCCTAGGAAAGTTCATGACGACAGATAGTTTTTGGTACTGTATCTTAACTTTTTGGTAGTTGGTCAAGAAAATAGCAGATTGTGATTGGCTGACCATGACCCACCAGGGCAGGAATGTAATGTGAAATACAGACAGGGTGTGGGTCTAGTTCAGGGGTAAATGCTCCAGCTATATGCAACCAACCACATTTTAAAGTTGGACTATGGCATTATCTCTTGGCTTTTCATTCTATTTCCGGAGTTAAACCTTCCATGGCGTTTGCAGACACTTTTAAGTTGTGATAAAACATCTTTAGTTTTGTTGCCCCAGATTCAGACTTCTCTGTGCTTTTATTATCTCATTATCAGTAAAGCCTCTTTGCTGTTTTGCTTCTAGCTAACTTTACTTTCTAAACATTCTGTGTGCTGTTTATAGCCATGAAGATTATCAGCGAGGAGGCGTTGAATTATAGTGCAGATTAGTGCACTGAAGAAGAAACAGCAGTTTGTTGTGAATTATTGATGGTTATTAATGTTACAATTTCAAATTTTAGTGTTACTATTATTATTATTGTAAAAAGAAACTAATTTATGATTCTACACCACAGACTCTCTGTATAAATGGATATAGGTAACCTGCTAGCCACAGCGTTCCAAATAGGAAGTGAGCATGGGGGTGTTTCTGGCTCCAGTACTTTATATTGAAAAATTGTCACACCTCTCTCTGTAACTGCTGCAGTGAGCCTCGTCATTTTGATCTTAAAATGTTTGTATTAACATATTAACTCTACACGATCCTGGTGTTTTTATTTTGCTATTTTGTCCGGAAATACATTCCTATTCTTAATATGGAACTCAGCTCCAAATTCATCCTGATAACTGCTAACTAGGGCTGGTTATCATTAAGAAGTTGACGATACAATACATAGGCCACGATACATATCTCGATACAGAGCACTTTTGATTTGATACAGTATATTTCAAATCAATTCAGTACGGTTCAATCAAAAAATAAAGGCTAAATCATGGCTGTGATACTGAAAGTCTTTATGAAATCACTTCTTGTGCAAAGTGAATATGAAACACAAACATTTTAATCCTCAAAACAGTGATTTATGTCATTTGTCAATTTGATGCATAAATGAGTTTCCTTCCTCTAATCAAGCAACAAAACTGTAGCGCTGTAACAAAATAATACACAAAAAAATAATCTAAAAATACTATTGCCGATATATATCGATACAGCGGCCCCCGGTATGGATACTTTTACCATATTAAACGATACGATATATCGATATTTTGATATTTTTGCACACCCCTACTGCCAACATCAGTGAGCTTCATTTGACTGGAGCCAAACAATATCTTAGTCCACTTCTTCATACAGTCTATGCTCTACTGGTTTAATAAGACTGTGATGATGTCATGTCATGAGTGTCATGTCTCAGATGGGAACAAGAGACAGTTTTCACTGTCACATTTTATTTTGCCATGAAATATCCAAAAGATAAATTCACAAACATTGAGCTGGATCATTATTTATCAAGACGTCACTGTACTGATACTAAAAAAGTCACATTGACAGGACAGAAATGAAGCTTTCCTGAATAGCTTTAGAATGATCTTGAGCTGTGTCAGAACAAGTGTAAGAGCACAGAGGTGGAGACTTGGACTCAAGTCAGATATGAGTCACTATTTTTAGGACTTGAGACTTGACTTGATAAAATGGACTAAGGCTTAGGACTCGACTTGGACTTGAAGGTCAGTGACTTGGGACTTGACTCAGACTTGAGACCTGTGACTTGAAAATACTTGATTCTTCTCCTAAATAAAAATGTTTTCATAAAATACTTTTCTCTTTATGTTGATACATGTGGTGCTTAATTTTCAGGAACAAACTGGAACATGTCCCTCCCACTTCTCGATTTGTTACTTTTGTTGTTACTGATGTACTGTGACATGGTATCCTCAAATGTACTACAGTAATATACAGAACAATACAGTAAAACAGAATAAGAACTACATAGATCCTCCCATTTCATTGCAGACTACATTACAAAACATCTGTCATTTAGTACTTCTAAATCTTTCTATTCTGACTGTGATGATTCACACTACGATCTTGACAAGGAAAAGGGAAAAATTAGCATTTCTACAACTCTTATATAAATACTCATACATATAAATATACCATGACTTTAGTACAATTTAGTTTAAAAGTCATATAAATTGCAAAAATCTAAGCTATATTTGGTTATTTGGTTTAAAGACTGAAATGACTTGAAGCTCAAAGCAGACCACTTAGACTTGACTTGGATTTATGGGCCAGTGACTGGAGACCTGACTCGGTCTTGAGGTCAAAGACTTGAGACTCACTTACAAAATTAAGATTGAAATTTTAGTATTGTGACAACACTGGGACACAGTATAGATTGAATTTAAAAATGCTTCTAAAATGATCCTGATTATATTTTTAGTCATGATATTGTGACCTGAAGAATCCTTGTTATCTGTAACAGGGAAGAGTCTTGACTTCATATTGACATGTCACTACAACCTGGCTGATGTCCTGTTACAATTCTAAAAAGTCAATATGTTTCTTTCCTCTTCTGTCCATCTTAAAGGAGAAAAAGGAGGTGTAGTTCTGTCCTTTTCTTTCTTTCGTCACTGGATTCTCAGTCTTTTTGTTGCTAAGTGAAGCTGCAGAGGACAATGGAGAAGAATGCTGTTTTTAGCTTTAGTCGTGGGGACTTGCTCCACATTAGCTGCTGTGGCCTCCAGAGACACAAACATTAACCAAGTGTGATAAGTCCAATTCTTATTTCATCATTTAAGAGACATTTGTTCAAAGTAGGATTCTCAAAAGTATAATATAATATAATAAAGTAATAAAACTAGTATTGAAAAACTAGACACTCATTTGGTGTCGGTGCTAAAAAAAAAGTCACATTGACAGGACAGAAATGAAGCTTTCCTGAATATCTTTAGAATGATCTTGAGCTGTATCAGAACAAGTATAAGAGGACATAGACTAGTATACGCCCATGGACCCTGCCTGGACCACTGAGGGATTACACAGATATAAGGCCACATGATAATAAAAGAAAGTATTATGATTTAATGTTGAAAACCACGTTCTATTGTAAAAAAAAGTGTGTTTTTTTTTATTATCATCGTGGTATCAGAATCAGTGTCAAGTCTCTTCCTTAGTACTGAAATTGAGTTTGAAATTGTAGTATTGTGACAACACTGTACATTTCATTTGCAGTGCAGTTTTTTAAAATATCTATATTTACTAGGGGTGTAATGGTACACATAAATCATGGTTCGGTACCTACCTTGGTTTTGAGGGCACGGTTTGGTTCATTTTTGGCGAAGGGTGGAGCGGAGATTCCATGCCAGCGAAAGGCGAGAGTCGGGGGGCAGTTGTTGTCAAGATGGCCTTCCTAACTATAAAGCGCTGCAGGAAACACTGCCCCAATCACAGATGAGTTCCTTCATGAATATTAAAGAGCCGAGCCTTCCTTGTAGCTGCACATGTAGTGGCGGAATGTAAACACACACAAATTGCGCAAACTCACTCGTGCACAGCTCTGCACCGAACCAAACGTCCCGTACTGAAACAGACTGGCACAAATACATGCACTGTTTCACCTTTAGCATTTACTTTAGGAGGTTATGGAGAAATGGAATTATTACCTTTTCTAGCTTTAAAGAGGCACTACGCAACTTTTCTGGTGGACGGTCTTGCATTTATTCAATGAAAAGTGTTGTTAAAGCTCAAACGTACTGAACATTGAAATAGTGAGCTCGCCTCTTCACAGAGCTGACCTGTAAATGGGTCACATAATCACCTTCTTGTCTCCATAAAATTAAATACAGTAAGTGTTAATGTCATACTATGGACTAATCCAAGCAAAGCAATAACATCTCCATGGTGACAAGAAGGTGGCGGACCCTGACAAGTTACATAGTGCTTTTTAAATTCTTTCCTGTATAAAATTCCATAACATTATTCCATTTGGAGATGCTCATGTCATTTATTCACTCATACTTTTTCTAAATTTGGTGTCATATTATATTTCAAGTGTGTTACCTTTCAATTACTATGGGAAACGCTGTAATTCTTTGACCGTACTTATTCAAATACTGGCACATTAAGTTTATCAGAACACACCTGAGACTCTTTTGTTTATTTTCATGACCGGTGGCAGACTGAACCAAGGCTGTGAGCAGAACAATTATTTTTAATAGTTTTATTTTCATTTCACAGTTGGATTATCCCCCAAAGAGAAACAGCTCTTACAAAGGAACTAAAACACATTTCAGAGAGCGACAAAACCTTATGATTTTTTGTGAGAAGCATCATCACACTGTCTACCGATCACGTTTAATGACACCAGAACAAAGCTCTGTCTGGAATGTTCCACAGTGTGACATTAAACAGCTGTACCTTACATTTATTCAATTACAGGTGCTTTTACAGCTCAAAAATCCGTAGAAAAACAGGCCTTCTGACTGTGAGTGGGGTCGCCTCTCCGCAGATCTGACCTGTAACTTGGTCTCCTTTGGTCTCCATGAAGATAGAAAGGTTTAATGCCATACTGTGAAACATTCCAGACAAAGTAATAACAACTCCATGGAGAAAAGCATTTGATGGATGAAAGTTACACAGTTCACCTTTAAAACAGAAATAAAAAAGACAAAACTGATCCAAATGTGTTATGTAGCTGTTATTGATCCCTCAAGTAACTATAGAACAACTTTGTATAGATAAAATTTCAAACATTATGACACTTTCTGGGCTGACTATGACCAGGAAATAGTCATACTACATCAATTTATATGTCCAGCCACGATATCTGCTGAACCGATATTTAGAAACCGATATCTGATGCAGCAAATTTTTGGATACAAATATGGAATCGTGCATCCCTACATTAAACTACAGTAAAATCTTTCATTCACTTTCTTTCATACTGTTTAATAGATCATCACCCTTGCTTTAGTGTGTGACCAGCTTTACAAAATCACTTTCTGAACGATCAGTTAATTTGACATAAACAGCTAGATCATTTTAGTTTTTTTTCTTAGTATCTGCACTATATAACTTTTCTGTTTGAGGGTCCGCCACATCTATTCCCATATAAAAAAAGGAGGTGATGCCAGCAGGACAAATTAAAGGTAAAATCTGTGGAAAGAATTCATGTTTTTCAAAATATAAAAACACTAGTGATTGATGGACAGATTTAATGCTATACTGTGGAACTTTCCAGGTTAATAACATCTCCGTGGAGATAAAAAGGTGGCGGTCTCTCCATCAGAAAAGGTACACATTGCATCTTTGAGTTGAAGGTCTGTTTACACTAGAACGCTTACGGGTAAAAACATCAAAATATTTGATTGCCTTTTGCTTAGATGGTGACAGTGCTTTTAGGGCTAAAAAATGCAAAAAACGTAAACAACCCTTCAGAGTGGAAAAGTTGAATACACTCTGCCGTAATGTTTCCGTCTACACTGCCCAAAGACGCAAAACTCTGGTCAGATCTGCTCACGTCACGTTTGCGTTTATGTCACATACATACAGTACACAGAAACAAACGTGGGATAATTTAAATGTGTCGGACTTTCAAGCTGCTCTGGAAACTCTAATAAACTTACAGGAGGCTCCCAACAAATGTACAGAATCTGCAGAGATACTATTAGGCTGCGTTCAGACTGCAGCCTGAAGTGACCCAAATCTAATTTTTTGGCCCCTATGTGACCTGTATCTGATCTTTTAATGACAGTCTGAACGACACAGATCTGATTTTTTCAAATGCGACCCAGGACACTTGGATATGTGCTCCTGAAACGACTTCAGTGTGAACGGCCAAAGCGCATCCATCTGATCTACACGTTATCAACAAGCCACAAACCTCACTATTCTGCGCTGAAGTAGGCGAATATTTTGTTAATGAACTCTGTGTCACTGAAGCAAAGCACATCACCACTCTCCACTCTTGGCTCCGTCTCCACATCCACACGTTCCTTTCAACGGACGTTGCTGCCGCAGTCCAACAAAACGCCATGGCCAAAAACCTCGTCCTTCTCCTTCTCAATCTCCTTAAAACAAGTAAGTTGTTCATGTTCTGGCTCTGGTACGAGAGTAACTTTAAAATCGCCAGGTGCTCAATGCTCACGTCCATGTTTGGACAACTTCTGTAAACACAGAGCACGCTCGCTGCGGTTGACGTCATTATGTCTCCAGTGCACATGCGGGACACTTTCGGGCCATTTACTGTTCACACTGTAGTTCACATACAAGTCACATTTAATTGGAAATGTGAACGACCTCGCAAAAACATCGGATTTCACAAAAAAACAGAGAAGGATCTGCAGTCACCTTTGTCAAATTCTGGATGCACCAGTTCGTCGCAGGTGAGTCAGACAGAGACCTGGACAACCAGTTGATGGTGGAACAACTTTGTGGAAGTAGCTGATGAAAATGCGTGGTGTGAAAACTTTCATATGTAAAGATGCCGCCTGTCATGCATACCCAATTGAATTCCACACACTTTTGCGTCATCATATGTGCGCAGATTTCCTCCCGAAAACGCTCATCTAAACGCAGAATAAGAAGTGAAGATGTGACCCCACTTTTGCGTCTTCTGCTCAGACCGTCATCATATAAACAGCCTGAAACAAATTGTGATGATTTTATTTTTGACCTGATCACGATTATTGTTTAACTGATTAAACTTGACATCCTAAATTGACCTCAGAAGTTCTTCGCCGTCCTTCCTCTACTTTGTTCCTGTTAAATCCCCCTCAGAGCTGTGTGCAGAGGAGAGTTCTGCTTGTTTATCTGCTCTCATTAAACTTCTACTTCCGCTCCATCTTCTCATTTGGAGCTTAGACTTATCCTCAGCTCTGAAGAGGAGGAACGCGCTGTTACACTGGCATTAGCTGGGCCCTGGGGCTGGAGATGACTGATAAAAACTTGTCTGTGGGCGCCTCCTTTGAAAACTCACTATAATAAATCCATAATTGAGATTAAGCAGCCTCCTCATGCGCTGTGGGAGAGTTTGGAAATAAGTGGAAGTTATGTTATGTAAGATGCAGGTTTACTTTTGTTTTCGTCTAACAGTAGGGATGTAACGGTTGGATTTGGATTGTGTCTTGTGAGCTTTAATTAATGTTATAATGTTGTTAGCTCATGAAAAACATACCACACTGTGATGTCATGTAGTGATAGTTTTCAAATTAACAGCTCCTTTTTACGTTTAATTTGATAGAGATTGTCTGAAATCATCCAGATGATTCTAGTGAAGTTGTATGGAGTTTAAAAACACAGTGGAGCTTTGGAGCTTTGGAGATGACAGCTTAATAATGCAAAATTACACATGTGTGAATGAAACAAAACATAACTCCGGATATGTTTTTGATGAGGTTGCAACATTATAACTTGGCTTGAAGTTGCGTAAAAACATTTTGAAGCTGCACAGTGCAACTTTTCTAATGGAGGGTACAACCATCTGCTCACCTCCACGGAGATGTTAGCCAAACTTATGCCACAATATGGCACTAAACTTATCTTTTTTACATGTACTGTATTTTTCAGACTATAAGTCACTCCAGAGTACAAGTCACACCAGCCAAAAAATGTGAAACAAAAAATTTAAAAAATAAAATCTGCAAGTGGCACTTTTTGGGGGAAATTTATTTTTATAGCAATGACAGTAGAAGAGAGAACAACAGACTGTTAACGTCACATATGAACAGTTCTTCAGATAAATATAGCATAAACAACAGAACAGAACAAGTTTACCAAACTTTCGATCACAAAATCCATTGAATTCTTTATCCTCGGTGTCACTTCTGAGCAACTCCGCGATCTCCAGAGGTAAACGGAGTGCTGCTTCCTCTTCTGTATCGCTGTCATCAAACTCTGCATCAGTTCCAGTTAGTTATTCCAGCCTTTCTGAATCCCGACAGGATGGTTTCGGTGTTACTGAAGTCCAGGCTTTGTCAATCCATCCAGTGACTTCCAGGAAAGTTACATGATTCACCCTCCTGATGTCACAAATTTCTCACTCATTCCTTTCTTTCTGCTGCTCAATTACCGTTTTCGGCTGCAGATTTTGTATGTTTGTTGAAATTTATAATTTTCAGTGGCACAGAAGTAATGGTGCGATCGACTGACATGATACAAACAGGACAGAGGCTCTTTCTGCAGGAGACATGAGCAGTAGAGTGAAGTGACAGTGGTACAGGAGGAACAGGAGCAGCAGATACTGACACACAAGACTAGAGCGCCCTCTCGCAGCTTCAGTGTGAACATTTTAATATATACGTCGCACTGGAATATAAGTCACAGGAAACACCCAAACCATGAAAAAAAGTGCGACTTACAGTCCAAAACATACAGTATTCATATGAGTTATGTTTTTATTTCCAAGAAATGCCTTGACAAAGATGCATTCATACTGTGAGCAGGGTCACATCTCCACAGATCTGACCTATAATTTGGCTTGGTAGCATTACTCGTCGTCATGGAGATGATTTGACTCTAGAGCTGTACTGTAACAACACTGTTATCTTATTCCCAGGTTTGAAGAAGGCTTCAGTGTGTTTTTTACCCTCACACTTGCCTGCAGCCGTGCTATAAGTCTATATCTGTCACATATTATTTTTATAGGTCCTTGTTGAGTCCCTGTAACATCTACACCATTAACCTCCGAAACAAGCGCGATTCAAGGGCGTGAGCTGCTCTGCGTTTGGGAGTCAGCTCAAATGTCAGAGGAGCCATAAAAGAGCTTCAATACGATCATATGGAAATGGAGAGGGCATAATTGCAAAATGATCAAAATGATTGGAGGAGTTAATGTGTTTGGAAATGTCATTTGGGAACTGTGGAAAAATGGGGCATGAAAGCTCCGCTAGTGCTTTTCAAATTTAACAAAACAAAGCATTATGAATAAAAAGCTAGAGTTATCAAAGGAATTAATACTCGGATACTAACACTTGTATCAAACTAAATACTTACTTGATTGCCTGGGAAGTCCAGATTGGTACCTCTCTCTATTTTTTATGTAGTCTGGTCCCCACTCTCTCTGTTACATCTCCAGCATCCTTTTTTCAGTACAACCTGTTAATTCACAATCTGCTGCTGAAGTTGTGTCTCATGGCTGTAATAAGAACTATAGGACCATAAATACTAATGAAAAACAACAACAACAAAAACAAACAAACAAACAAACAAAAAAAACTATGGAAAATAAAATTTACACTTGACAACACATTTTTGGATATAAAAAATGCTTAATTTAGGGCCTTAGCTACAAAATTGCAAAATATCAAGTTTGTAAGTAAACTTAAAATATCCTTATTGTCCTCAAAACAAAACAAAAAAAAGTGCATTCACCCCATGACTTTCCTGGTGTCAGTCAAAAATACCAAGGGATGCACAATTACACAGACCAAGATGCGTAATTTGTCATTTATTTGAGAAATAACTGCTTAGAGCAGCTTTTTCGATTGTTATGAACACAGATGCTCAGAGCATCGACCATTTTGACCCACTACACTCTTTGGCAAAGTTTGGGCCAATCAAAATGGATGGAGCGCTTGTGTTTGACAGAAAACAAAGTTCCTATTGAACACTTGTTTCCCCACATCATCACACAGCCTGTGTGTAACATAGGATAATGCTGGAAATATGCTTGGAAAGCCGCATCTCTCAGAGGAAAAACAGTTGTGCTCGGTTATATAAAACATATTCCCAGGTATCACATACGATACCATTGGCCTGAAGGGTTAAGAGAGTACAATTGCTTAAATGTGACCATCTTCTGTGTAACTTTGTGAATGATACATACCTATATTATGCAAAACTGACAACTGTGAGTTTTAAGCTTTAAGCTGTTAGAATGTTTTTACCACATCAGAGACATGTTTGAGTAATCCTGAAGTATTATTAGTCTCTCTGCATCTGCAAAGCTCAAAATGCTCTGTTCCACTTTGAGATGTCATTTAGTGGTAGTGTTTTCCATCTGAGAGAAGAAGTCAGTCTAAATCTGCAGGATTTGTGTGTTGTGGTATGTTTGTGATGAGGAAACATTATAACAAAGAAAACAGCATAATAAGGTCTCTTTTAATATGGCAAAAATGTTAAATATAAAATGGCACACAAGTTTTTGCTTCTCACATCCTCACAACAGAATGAACATTGCATGGTGATGTGCATTCACTTTTCTCACAGCAAACTCTAATCAATACAACTTCTATAGGATCCTTTGTTGCAGGACCAGCATGCCCAGCTGCAGAGCGGGACACTGCATTGCTGTAGCTTTTGCATTTTGAGAGAACTATTTCCATTTTGTAGCTGATTGTTTTTTTACTGAGGCGTAGCATTCAACTGCTCATGTAAAGACCCTTGACTTTCCATTTATTTGAAATATTTCCTCATCTATTGCAATTGATTTCTGCTTAAATTCAACCAGCCCTGCAATGTTTTAGTTAAAGCTTGCTCTATGTAGGTTTGCATCGAGTTTGAAGAGCCCATATGATGCTATTTTCTGATCTGTGTTATACTGTAATGTTTCCTTGTCGCAAACATACCCAGACTCTTGGCGTTGTGTTTTGTTTCATTCACACAAACCCTGCATATTAAGGCTTGTTCTCTCAAACAGAAAAGAACTCTCTGAGTCTCTGAGTGAGTCTGTGGTGCTCTGTAAACTCAGCTTTGCCCTCTCAGTCTCTCTCCATGTGCCATTGTTTTATGCAGTTTTTGGGCGTGTACCCAGAGTGCAGTGCTCCTGACCGGATGCTCGAAAGGTGAAGTATGGGTCAAAAACAAAGCACACGAGTTTAATGTAAGCTGCACAGAACTGGCAATTTGAGTCCTGCTCACAACGAATTCTGTTATTCACGTGTTTCAGGCTATAGCAGCCGTCCTAGTCACAGCAATTAAGCAATTCAAAACATTATATCTTTTGAATGAGGAAAGGTCCTCACAAAGTCCTTCAAATCAGGAAGGAATTGTTTGTCTGAAACCCATGAATAGACTGTGGTCTTCAAAAACAGATTTAGAACAGCTTTTTCAGACCACAGCTGCTTTTTTATCCTCTATAAGAGAAAAACTGAATGCCTTCATTAACAAACTGAACAAAATGTATTTCTTTATATTGATCAATCTCGATTTTCAATTCATGCTTACTTTTTCTTTTCAAAATGAAATAAAAATGGCTTTTCCGTATTCAACCAGCACAGTGCACAACATAGACTGTATATATAAATGGACATAGCTAACCTGCTAACCGCCATGTTCCAAGAAGGAAGTGAGCATAGGGGCACTTCCGGCTCCATCGACTCCAAATCACTTAGTTTTGAAAAAACATCGCTTCTCTCTCTTTAACTGCTGCTGTCAGACTCCTGCATAATTCATTCAATTCCATGCAAATTTAACACCACACAGTTTTTTAGTATTTCATAACTAAGATGTCACCTTAAATATGTTTTCAATTGTTGATTGGTGGAATTTTGATTTTGACTTGTGATAAATGAAATGTGGAATTTTCACACACAAAATAACAATAATCTATATTTGACTGATTCAGAGGATATAAAGGATTCACTCATTTATTTTTACATTTATAATAATTTCACACATGTGTATGGTGGGAAATGTAATGTACATCTCTGCTTGAACAAGGACCCAAACTGTTTTCTCGCCTACCACATGGCAAAATAAAAATTATCCATTAAAGGACATGTTCAGAAAAGTTTCTCTGAGTTCTAAATGCATCAAAGACAATTTTGTTTGAACCTAAAGTAAACATGGTTGGATTCTGTAAAAATGGCTATGAAGGCCTAACGTATCAAATATGATACATTTATTATTTATAAAATGGTAAAAATTATCATTGTTCTTTTTTTTTACATTTTGTTGAAAGGTCCAATAAAGAGTTAAGCATCAAAGAATCAAGATTTCTGTATATTATTTCATGTGTCAGGCTTTATAGGGTTAAAATGTTCATATTAACCTATTCTACGTGATCCTGGTGTTTTTATTTCACTATTTTGTACATAATTACATTCCTATGCCTAATATGGAACTCTGCTCCAAAGTCGCTTCTATAATTGCTATCCTTGTGAGTTTGATTTGACTGGAGCTGAACACTGTAGGTGGCGTCACACTTGCTTAGTCCACTTCTTTCTACAGTCTATGATACACATTCAAAAAATGTCAAATTCCTTCCTTCAAAGTTGAATCCCCACCGTGCTCATTGACAGAATCTCGATTTAGATTCCAGAATTTACCCAGCCCCGTATTTACATGCATAATAAAATAAGGTACCCGAACTTTTATAGAGTGCTACGTATTCGAAAACATAAGAAATCCAATGTGATGAAAGCCTAATGCGTCTGTCAAATGAAGCAGCATTATGAGGAAATAGCTGTAATTGACCTTCCTGTTTATCTCCCATAAAAGCCGAGCCCTTGAATCAGGCGCATTGATGGAGTCTGTGGTGTCATAGAGTGGGACTGCTGCTGTAATCTGTGTCTGTATTGATCTGAGTCAGAGCCTCCCTCTTCACTTCCGGACCTGGATTAAAATATCATGAAAATCACACCTCCCAGACGCAAGTCCACAGATTATAGATACAGCAGTGAGATGTAGTGGAGCCAGGAGACCAAGATCATTTAAAGGTGCACTGCGTAACATTTCTAGTGGAGGGTACCGTTATTGTATTTTTGAGCAGTAGAAACTAATCTGAGTCATCAGCCAGTTTCACTTCATAGAAACCGTCTGACCTCGCAACGTTCGCTCAATGATAGGTGGGTACTTTTTTCATTTAATCAATCGCTGCTATTTTTGGATGTATGTAACACGCTGCTAACAGGGCTAACTGGTGCCCGAACTCGCACTTCTGGGGTTTTGGCAAACCGTCTAGTGTATTCTGATTGTTGACTTAGTCGCTGGAGAGAAATGAAATTGAGTGGAGGCACGAGGTGGCGTCAGCCTGGCTAAATAGAAACACCCATAATGAATAAACACTAGATGGGCATGTTTAATGTCATACCATGAACATTCCAGGCAAAGCAATAACATCTCCATGGAGACAAGTAGGTAGCAAACCCTCCACCAAAAAAGTTGAGCAATGCAGCTTTAACCTAAACAAAACATACTAGAAGTTAAACTAGGTTTAAGATCTGTTGCCATTGTGATCCGTTGTTTGATTTGTTACTTAAAATAGTAGAGTAGAAGTAAACAAGTAAAAGCATTCAAAGTAGCTTCAGAGTTGGTTAGCTGGAAAGAAAATGCAATTTGAGGTTCTGTGAAAATATATGGTCTTCAAAAACACAGATGAGCACTTACTGGTAGTGTCGTCATAGGCCTTTAACTCAATTTTTAGTACTATAGAAAAGGCTTAATGCTTGGTACCAATTTTGATACCACAATGATGATAAAAAACACTCTTTGTGAGACATTAGAATATATTTTTTACACTGAATAGTTGGTCTAGTTCTGCTTCTGATATGATAAGAAGATGATTCTAAACTTGTTTATAGTAAAGGTCAGTTTTTTCCAATTTATGTACTCAATATTTGTTCAAATGTCTAGTTTTGATACTAGTTTTAGTGTGGATTCGTACCTGTATTTCGATATCTTTGACAACTCTACTTTCTGGATTACACCAAAGTGAGATAATTTACTGCCTGAAGAGTTAAGGCCAAATTATAGTTCTGCGTCGCCTCAACACACACTGCCGCCGTCACTTTGTCGCTGTCTTTTTTGATTTATGGATCTGCGTCGAGGTCTATGTGTCGCAAAGTACTTCACCGCCACAACGCTAGGAGGCTAGGATTGCGATTGTGTCATGGATAAAATGAAGCTGGAAAACGAAATACCGGAAATGTATGTAGAGCGGTGGTAGAGAGGACCAATCACAGCCCTTATTGTTTGCGTCGCTTGCCCTTGCTGTCTGCGTTGGTTTGACACGTAGTTACAAAGTTTCAGAGGTGCACATCGGTCAACGCAGACCATAACACATAAATAGGAGAGAGAGAGAGAGAGAGCGGGTAGAAGGGCTGTAGTTGACTAAGTAAATCCTTTGTCACTTAAAGACTTGTCCTGCTGATTGATTAGTTGACAAAAGCTCTAAAAACTATTACGTATCTCTGTGTATCTTGGGGAAAAAAAGGCTTTTCAGTATTGAACAGACCCACCATAGACTGTATATATAAATGGACATAACTAACTTGCTTACCGCACATTCCAAATAGGAAGTCAGCATGGGGGCACTTCCAGCTCCATCAACGCTGGCTCCAGTTTACTTTGTATTGAAAAAAATGTTGCTGTCAGATTCCTCATTTTGTGTACTCAATTCTTAGCCAGGCTGGCACCACCTAGTGCATCCACTCAATTGCATTTCTCTCCAGCAACTAGGTCAGGAATCAGAATTCACTAAACGGTTCGTAAAAACCTCGGAAGTGCGAGTTTGAACACCAGCCAATCAGCAAAGAGCCATATATTCTGTGTTGGCAACGATTCCCAAGATGGTGGATTTAAAGCCGAAACAAAGAGAATGTTTGGTCAATTTTATCAAGGGGAAAGACGTTATTGTCCTTCTTCCTACAGGATTTGAGAAAAGCTTAATATACCAGTTAGCCCTGTTAGCGCATTACATACGTCATGACCAAATAGCAGCGATTGGTTAAAAAAAAAAGTACCCACCTACCGTCGAGGTCAACGCTGTGAGGTCAGACAGTTTCTATGAAGTGAAACCGGCTGATGAATCAGGCTACTCGATACTAGTCCACATGACTAGTTTTTTACTGGTTTTAAGATGGAGTAGTAGTACCTGTATTTAGATATCTTTGACAAGTTTTGATATCTTTGACAACCCTCAAATGTCTGACCCAAACTGCACTCATAAGACTACACCTGCATCTGGACTTCATGCAAAAACTACTATTTATGCAGGAAGAAGTACTTGGAAAAAGTGTACATCTAAAACAGATTAAACTTGTGAATCATTAATTTAATCTGCTTTTTTATATTTCTATACTAAAAAATACAAACTCTTCATCTAACTCACTCTCTAACTTCTCCTTCTGCTGTTCTTCCATATAAATCTTAAATAAAAAAGATTAGCCAATACGACTTTTGTATTTTTGTAAAGCACTGCCGCCCCAGAGGATAGAGACTTTTACGGTGAGTGTTTGGAGATGGCTGCTGTAAAACGTAGAGAGAGCATTTCCTATAAACATTTGTGAGAATGACAAAGTGCTATCATTCAAAACCACCGTAACAAAGCCACAGACTCCAGGCCTTCTGTTAACCCTCTTAAATAATGAATGAGGCCGTTTACAATGGGAACTGTTAGCCCGCATTGAACCACTGTAAAGCAGATTCGATATAGCACAGTATATTGCGAAAATAAATCTCAAAGACACTGTACCTCATTTTTACTGTCTTAAAAAACGTTTAAAAAAATTTAAAAGTGAGAAGGATAATATTAAGAAGTTGTAGTCCAAAGTTATTCTTCACTTATGCATTCAGACCAGGGGAAAAGACAGGAGTGGACAAAGGGGTCTGTTGCCTAGGCCCCAGGGTCTTCGGGGGTCAGAATTGGAATCCTCTGCCTATTTATTAATATTAGGAGGGCTGTGTGAGTCTTTTTTAGCCTGATTCATCAGCCGGTTTCACTTTGTGGAAACTGGTAGGCGGGTACTTTTTTTATTTAATGAACCTCTGCTGTTTGGTTGTGACGTATGTAATGCGCTGGAACGCTCAGTGGTGTCCAGGTAACAACAGCAAATCAGAGTGAACATGTTTGTCAAAGATCATTGTTGTTTCTGTGAGATGAACTTGTGAATTAAAGGTGCAACAGAAAATACAAAGTTTGTATTTGACAAAGGAAGCTAAAGGAGGATAGTGTATACAGTCTGCTATCACAACTCATCTCCTTGCACCGACTAACTTCTGGTGTTCTTGCAAATCGTCTAGTAGTGTATTCCGATTCCTGACCTAGTCGCTGGAGAGAAATGAAATTGAGTGGAAGCACTAGGTGGCGCCAGCTTGGCTATGTCTTCTTGCCCCGAGCCCCTAAATTTCTGTCAACAGGCTTGATTCAGAGTGTCCTAATTATTCACAGCAATGGGTTTATAAGAGCTTTTCACAAATGCCAGAGAGTGATTTTTTTTGTAGTCACAGTAATGCTTTTTTAAATATATTTTTTATAATTTTGAGTGTTTGTACAGCCAGCACATTAATAACAAAATAAACCAAAAAAGACATAATAAAAAATAAGCAAACACACATACAAACAGAAAAAAATACTAATAAAAAAATCTAATAAATCAAGTCAAAATAAAAATAAAGTAAAAAAAAAAAAAAGATAAAATAAATAAAATAAACACTTCATAATTAGATGCAGACTGTACACAGCTGACTTATTTTGACCTCAAGAGCTTTTTATATAATACCATATACATCTATACTGGGGCAAGACATGTTTTACTTATTTTATAAATACATAGGGGGAAAAATGTGTTTATGTTTCAGCTTCCTGTTTATCGGCGCCATATGAGAACTTTTCACTGTTCCAAAGACACAGCATATTGAAATTGCCATGGAAACAGTGCAGATTTTTCATAAACCCCGTGACGGGACTAGACCAAACTATTTTATTCCCATGTGCCGTTCCTGTGGTCCGCTTGTTTCACTGCTCAAACCACAAAGCCTTCCATTCATGGCTCTGTATTCACCAGAACCACTCGCTTATTCATAATCTGTGACAATGGCCAATGGAGCCTGTCAGGAACTAGTTTGTGTTTGGAAGATTGAATGATATAATTCAGTTATATGGGTCATATTGAATGCATATTGTCTGCTTCTTTATTTCTAATTTTAGCTGTACTGTCATTATGTTGGGGACTAGGCTGTTTAGATTCTGCCTTTTAAATTATAAATGAATTTGCCCTGTGTAATGTTTCTGGCGGACGGCCTGGCATCTGCTTATTTCCACAGAGATGATGTTTTTTAATCTGGAATGTTCCATGGTATAGTAATAAACTTGGATATTTCCTGTAGAGACAAGGATGACGCCACCTGAAGTAGTAGTGAGATTTTTGTGAGGCATTGGACAATAAAAACAAATGTAATTAAACAGACATGACTTATTCCTGTAATTGCAATGGAGCTCAACAGTGACCACCCACCCATGGTTCTGGAAGTAAATATCTCATAATTTTTCCTGTAGACTTTCTGAAAAAAATGTATATTAAAAGTTTGCAAGCTCAGGGCAAATCATCTATGTGGTAACTAATGATCACAAGACCTATAATTTAGTTTTAAATCTGTATCTGAAACTTCATAAAACGCAAAGTTATGAAAGCGCTTTGCACAATTTTGTTTTTTAAATGTGCTTTTTGGAGTTAAAACAACCACTTAATGTGATTTAGCACGTAGCTGCCTCTGCAATTCCTTTGAGCTCTTCATATTTGACATTTTTTTAAGTCTATTGGAAAGAATGAGAACTTCGCACATCAATTACTTGAGATGGGTGCGTTGAAGGAGAGGGAGCAACTTTTCAGCACCAGGCCTTCGGCAGGCACTAGGCCTGACGAAGGCCCTAGTGCACGGTTTGTCCTAATAAATCTCACAATTTGCAAGTAAGATGGTGTGCGGGATTTTCCTCGATGTTTTTAAGTCTACTGGAAAAATGAATGGAAACGTTTCTTCCAGAACTGATGACGGCGGTCACTTTTGAGGTCCAATGGAACAGTACAAAATTACTAATGAATTGAACTGTAAATAGCAATTTGAAAAGCAAATTTTAGCCTTTTCTTTTTAGCATTTTCACACCTGAGTTCTATGCTGTAGTTACCTACTATGTTGAACAAAGCAAGAGGGCCTTATTCTTAGCCATTATCATATGAAAGGTCCTATATTACACAAAGATGACTCTGGTGAGCTTTAAACTATGTTATATTGTTGTTACTTCCTCAAAAACATACCTGGAGTTGTCTTTATTTTTAGTCTGTCTATCTCCAAAGCTCAAAATGTACTATTCCACCTTGTGATGTCTTGAAATGTTAGTTTTCAAGTTAGCAGCTACCTTTCGTCTTTAGTTCAGTAGAGATGGGCAATTCCAGGTCTGAAATCATCCAAATGATTTTGGTGAAGGTGTGTGGAGTTTGAAAACACAGTGGAGCATTTCCTGTATTACCACGTGACATCAGTAGGTTGAACAGAGTGTTTTCTGTATTTGAGAGAAGAACTCAGCCTAAATATGCAAGATTTGTGTGTTTAACGTGTGAATGAAACAAAACACAACTCTGGGTATCTTAACGTGACACCTTAAAATAGCAGTACAGGTGCTCTTAGGAGGGTCAAACTTGAAATCTTAACAGAATGTTGCCCTTACTGAAAAATGTAAAAGTGGGCAAAGTACAAACTCGAGGCACACCGACTGAGTATATTAAAGTCCTTTATTATATGGAGAGATGCCCCTGACGAAGACTATCCTGCTGGTTGAACCGCGTTGGTATCCCTCCACGTAATAAAGAACTTTTAATATATTCAGTCGGAGTGCCTCGGGTTTGTACTTTGCCCACTTTTACATTTTTCAATAAGGGCAAAATTAATTTAATATTTCAAGTTTAACAATCGTAAAGTACCTGTGCTTCTACTTTTGACTTTTTTATGCCCCAGTGAAGCGCTCTACTTCTTTTATTCATCTGACAACTCTGGGTATGTTTGCAATGAATAAACAACATTATAACAGATCAGAAAACGGCGTAATATTGGCCCTTTAATACACCGTCCAATATCCATTTCCTCTTCCAGCTCAGCTTTTATTCAGCGCTTCATCTCTTGCTGCCATTTCCTCTATAGCCATAATCCTGGAGCTAAAGATGGGACATGTAATCTGACTCTCCCCGCTCCCTCCCTCCCCGCTGTGAGGAGGTCCCTGTCAGCTGCTTCTGTATCACATAAACTGTATATTATAGAAGACCAAGGACGTGCCCGCCTGTCCTCTCGTTGTCCCGGTAACGAGGGTCCACAGCGGGACATGCACCAACGCTGACTTCTTCATCCCATTCATCACGGGGTAGCACGATGTCCACCCCCTCCCTCCCCCACTGTAAACAATCATTCTTATTGGTGTGTATTGTGTTTCTGTTTGCACAGTTTGCTCCCTATATGCTTCCAGTTATATAAAAGATAGATTTAAAGCTCTTATATTGTGCAAAATTAACTCTTGTGATGTCATGAAGTGATAATTTTCAAGTTTACGGCTACGTTTTACCTTTAGTTCAGTAGAGATCAGCAATTCCAGGGATGTTATTGCTTTGTCTAGAATGTTCCACAGTATAGATTAACCTTTCTGTCACAATGGAGACGAGCAGGTGACAGCACAACGCTACATTACAGTTCAGATCTGTGGAGAGTCGCCCCTATTCGCAGAAGGAATTATTGTATTTTTGAGCAATAGAAACAGCTGTAATGAATAAAGGCTAGATGGATATGTTTAAAGTCATACCATGGAACATTCCAGGCAAAGCATTAACCTTAACCAATAGGGCTGGGTATCATTAAGAAGTTGTCGATACGATACATAGGCCACGATGCAATACATACCTCAATACAGTGCGCTTTCGATTCAATGCAGTATTTTTCAAATCAATAAAAATGAATGGCTAAATAATGGCTGTGATACTAAAAGTCTTTGTTAAACCACCTCTTATGCAAAATTCATATGAAACACAATAATTTTAATCATCAAAACAGTGAAAATGTCAAATGTGTTGAGTTTCCTTCCTCTAAACAAGCAACAAAACTGTAGCTGTAACAAAATAATTCAGTGAAATACACCATAAAATACTCTTGGCAATATATCGATACTGTATCATCACATTAAAAGATACGATGTATCAATATTTCAATAATTTTGCACACCCCTAATCACCAAATAAGTAGCAGAACCTCCACCAGAAAAGTTCTGCAGTGCACCTTTAAAAATACAGTGGAGCACTTACTGTATTATCACATGACATCACAAGGTGGAACAGAGTGTTTTCTGTTAGAGAGATAAACTCAGTCTTGCAGAGTTTGTGTGTATAGCGTAGAGAGTTAGTGTGCATACGGGCCCTTTAAAGAAGACCATAGTTCTTCACTGCTCTCACTGTCAATCTTAGCTGGCTTTCTTTGCCTCTCAATCACCTCTCAAGATTTTCCAAAATGCTTTCTCCCTTCCTCTTTCCCTGCTCACTGGTTCAGATACCGTCTACAACCCTTTAATCCTAACTGACCAACTGGCAGGAGCTCCGTTGGTTGAGTGCTCATCCTCTGATCCGAAAATTGATGATTCAAATCCCGCTCCTGACATAACTCATTGTTGGCAGATTGGTCAGATCCACTGGCCTCAAGTTAATGGTGCAATTCCAGCTCCTGCAGATGAATACTGCCGATTTGTCCTTGTGCAAGACACTTAACCTCCCCCAGCTCCAGTGCCTGCCTACTGGTGTGTGTAGCCTCCTCAGTGGGCCATAAGAAAAGGCAGAAGAGAAGAAAGGTCCCATAGCATACTATTCTCTGATCTGTGTTATAATGTTGTAGTCACCTAGTGCCTCCACTCAATTTCATTTCTCTCCAGTGACTAGGTCAGGAATCAGAAAACACTAGACGGTTTGCAAGAACCCCTGAAGTTGTAGACCGCACACTGGCCAGTCAGTGAAGCCATGACGTCAAACTTGTTGCGTCTGTCTGGGTCCCTTTTGTTTAACAGCACAACAGTAAACAAAGTGGTTGAGATGGATGTAGACGAAGACTGACATTCTGTGTTGGTAACAATTCCCGAGATCGAGGATTTAAAGAACAAAGAGAATGTTTGTTGAATTTTATCAAGGGGAAAGACGTTATTGCCCTTCTTCCTACACGATTTGGTACATTACATACATCACAACCAAACAGCAGTGGTTAAATTAAAAAAGTACCCACCTACCGTCAGGCGACTAAATTCTAATGCTGCGAGGTCAGACAGTTTCCACAAAGTGAAACTGGCTGATGGATCAGGCTAATAATGTTGTTTCCTCATCACAAACAGACCTGGAGTTGAGTTTTATTTCATTCACGCATGTTTAACACACAAATCCTTCATATTTAGACTGAATTCTTCCTCAAAAACTGAAAAATCTGTCCCATCTTGTGAGGTCATGTGGTGATACAGGAAGTGCTCCACTGTGTTTTAAACTCCATACACCTTAACTAGAATCACTTGGATAATTTCAGATGTGGAATTGCCAATCTCCACTGAACTGAAGCTAAATGGTAATTGTTCGCTTGAAAACTTCCGCTTCATGACATCACAAGGTGGAACAGAGCATTTTGAGCTTGGGAAATGTAGACAGACGAATAGAAATGATTACTCAAAGGTGTGAATGAAACAAAACAAACTTCAGATATATTTTTGATGAGGTAACAGCATTCTAACATGTCTTAAAGCTCACAAGAGTCAATTTTGTATCTTTAATCTGCCTTATGAAGTCTTTGGTAGTATTTTAGGAGTTTTTGCACAAGAACTTAACCACGCTCTGTTTTAGTTCGTTAACCAAAGCGCGGGTCATGTCTATAGTTGACCACAGACATCTTCAGTGGACTTCAGCTCTAGTTTCTCACCTGCAGCATATAAGTGCCTCCAGTGTAAATCATATGCTCTTTGAAGGCGCCTCTCCAGCTGCACCGAGCTCACGGTTCTGACAAACTGAGATGAGTTGATCCTGAGAGAGCAGAGGATAAAAGCACTGAGGAGGCAGGAGAGAGGATTTGGGTGCAGCCGAGGCTCAGAGGCTCACGCTGCAGACTGAGAAGGACACAAAGGGACCAGAGGAGAACAGCTTCGGTGAAAGGGAACATAATCTGACTTCTAACTGTCAATAGCTCAGAGTCATGTATGGATTTGAGTCTCAGATTTAGTCGGAAGTGCTGAGACTACGTAAATTACATTCTTGAACGACATACCTAAACAGAAAATCTACATATTTTGATCTTATTTATCAAGGTGCACTGTATACCTCATGTCATTTTGAGTGATTTTGGCATAATATTGAACCTTTTAACCACAACAGTGCATAAAAAAATACAATATATCTTAAGTTAAGCTTGTACATTGCTGTGTCACGCTTTTGTATTCTCTGCGTGTGTTTAGCTGGCCTCTCTGTGTTTCCTCAGTCTGCGTTTGTGGAGCTGATGATACTAATTAGTGAAATTGCCGGTGTTTGAGCTGATTAGGCTTCGTCCCACTCCCTGATGTCACTGCTCTAAAGGGTGCATTTGTTTCATTCATACGCTCAGCCTGGGTCTTTATTTCCTGCTCCTTTTATTCCTGTGTCTATGTGAGAATAGGACGTGATGTGTGAGCAGCTAAAGGGTTCACTCAGCCTCAGTACAATGCGTTATATAACAGACAAGTATTCATATATAGTTTCTCTGCGTATTTATAGTAAAGCCGAGTTATAGTTGAGTGTCAGTTTGATCCGCTTGAATGAAACGCTCCACAATGTTGTAATCCAAAGACGTTCATTTTGTCTTCTTTTATACATTAACCTCTTGGGTTCTTTTTATAGGCCATACACTATTAGAGATGTATTTACCTTGTTGACATGTTTTGGCTGCTAGCTGTGAGCCGTCTTCGGAGCTGTCACCAGTGTTGGTTCTGACCACACACTGTTTATATAAATGGACAAAGAGACGGTGTCAGCAGTCACTTCCAGTCTCTCTCCCTAAAACCTTCCAATCAGGCTAGAAATCTAGGGCTAATAATGGACTCAGACTTGGACTTCAACAGCCACACCAAATCAATAACATCTACAGCCTTTTACCATCTAAAAAAAACAGCAAAAATCAAAGGTATATGGTAGGGATGGGCAAGATTAGTCGATTAATCGATAATTGATCATTAAGAATTTCATCGATTACGTTCATTTTTTATCGACAAACCGAATGTAGGTTGCTGTGCGTAGCGTAGGGTGACCAAACGTCCGTGTCCGGGGACAAACGGGGGTGTGGACATGTGTCTCTCTGCACTCAGAAGGAGCGAGACACAAACAGTCGGTCAGTCTGCAACATGCGGAAGTGCAAATGCGTATTTAAGGATGACTTGTATGAGAAATTCCACGCTTTCCCTTCTGGTCGGGACAAGAGTGAGGCCATGTGCACAGTGTACAAAGCAGCACATATGTTTCAGTGTCCAGTGGGAAAAAGCTTTGCCAGGTGAGAGTAGAGCAATGTGGATGATGAGGTCCCTCCTCCCACCCCCCGTACGGTGTCCTGGTTTTGACAAACGCAACGAGTCGTGTCTTCATCCGACAGAAATTGATTGCTTAGTTTATGCAAATTAGCCATGTGGTTTTAAGTTTCATTTCTGTGAGACTTGCGCAAAGCTGCATTAAACACATTATAATGTCAAACGGGCTGATGTGGCTCTAGAGTGGTTACAGTTTATATGTTTAAAGTTGAATTTATTTATGCAGATTAGTAGTGCAGATAGTAATAATAATGATGATAAATTTAATATAAAAGCGTTAATGATTAATCGATAATCGATTGTTAATTCTCCCGACGATCGATTAAGAAAATTTAATGCCCATCCCTAGTATGCAGTCTAAAGCAGACTTGGAGAGACTTATCCATGTGTTTGTCTCCAGTAGGTTAGATAGTGTAATGGCCTCTCACTGGCCTCTCCAAACGAGCTGTGAGACGCTACAGAACATCCAGAACGCTGTAGCTCGGGTCCTGAACTAGGAACTACAAGCACATGCGTCCTGCGCTCAGGTCTCTGCACTGCCCCCTGTGGCTCAGAGACTCTAAAGCGGCTCTGCTTGTGTACAAATCTCTCCATGGCCTTGAATCTCTGACATCTGTGACATGTTCGTGCCATATGAACCATCTGCAGCTCTGAGGAGCTCAGGGACCGGCCTCCTGCTGGTGTCAGAGTCAGGACTAAACACGGGGAGTCAGCATTTCAGATTCATGCAGCTAAAACCTGAACAATCTTCCTGAAGATGCTATACAGGCCTCTACTTCGATGCTGTTTAAATCCAGGCTCAAAACAGTTCTGAATTTTTCATTTCACGCTCTTGTCTCTTCTCTCTAATTTAATGTTTCCCTTTTTTAAATTTTATGTTGCTTATTTATTTTTCGATTTGTTGTTGTACTGTGATATAAATGTTTTTCTTATTCTGTAAAGCACTTTGAATTACTTTGTGTACAAATTGTGCTCTACATATAACTTACCTTGCCTTGCCTAACCCGCCAGCTGCTGTGTTCCAAATATGAAGTGAACATGGGCGGGCTTCTAGTTGCATTGACTTTACATTGAAAAATTGTCTCATCGTCATTTTGGTCTAAAAATGTTCGTAATAACCCGCTCTACATGATCCTAGTAGTTTAATTCTGTTTTGTCCATAGATCAGTTCCTATTTGTAATATTAAACCATCTCCAAATTAACCTCTATAACTGCTGGCCTCACGAGTTTCATTTGACTGGAGCCGAACGTTATGGGTGACGACACACTCACTTAGCCCACTTCTTTATGCAGTCTAGGTTGGGGACGTGTTGTATATGAGCTGTTGTTATGGCCTGTGGGCGTGGTCAGCCAGACGGATCAATCAGGTCACTTAGACTGAAAACGCCCCCTGTCGCCTGGTGGTGTCCCAGGTGAGTGATAGGAAGAACGAACCATCAATAATCCCATTTCAGAACATGTTTGTACAGATCAAAACTACAGGGTTATCAGTTTTTATCCAGAATAGGACAGGAGATTTTGTTGTTTATGTTACTACAAAATTGACAGCCTTTGCGACTTGCCAATTGTGTCCATTCAAACTGTAAACTACATTTTGAATTCAGTTAAACATTAGTATAGCTTCACTCTTCCTTCTTCATTGCTCATTTGCGAGTTCAGCTAACCACAATTTAATGAGACAAACTTCCAAAACCTGCCAGACAATTCAAAATGCTAACTTTGTGAAAATGTACTCCCAAGTTTAATAAGGCAGTTTTCAGGTGTCGAAATTCTCCCATGAGCCTCTCCTCCTCCTTCTCCGGTGCTCTACTAACAGGTGGAAAGAGTTGGCTTAGACTGAACAGCTCTGAAATCACTGTTAAATCCAACTGAAAATCACCATTTGGAGGAACACCTGCACTTAAACCTCACGACGAGGAATCAGGCAAGAAATATTCCTTAAACGCCACTTGCATGTAGGGCTGGGTATTGTTAAGAAGTTGATACGATACATACCTCGATACATAGTCCACGATACGATACATGACTCGATACACTGAGCTTTCAGTTTGATATGATTCAATATGTTTTATATTTCAAACCAATTCAACGTGGTTCAATAAAAAATAAAGTCTTAATCATTGCTGTGATACTAAAAGTCTTTGTTAAACCACTTCTTGTGCAAAGTGAATATGAAACACAAACATTTTAATCATCAAAACAGTGAAAATGTCAAATGTGTTGAGTTTCCTCTAAACAAGCAACAACATTGTAGTGCTGTAACAACTTTATTTACAGAGCCATTTACAACACTCAAGGTGACCAAAGTGCAGAGCAATATCAAGTATTTAATTTTCCCTCCACCAGAAAAGTTACACAATGCATCTCTATCTTGCAGGCAAAGCAATAACATCTCCATGGAGACAAGCAAGTGGCACACAGAGAAAGATACATAGTGCACCATTTAAGTCTAATTTTGTAAAATAAATACTAAATAATGAGTCTTAGTTTGTGCAGAATCATGTTTAGTCAGATTAAATGGGCATGAAATTAGACTTAAAAATTTACAAAGAACAACATGAATCGCACAGTCTGTCCAGATGGTCTTATTTAGAGCCATTTTATTATGATTGAAAAGCCCGTGTTGTATTTATCTTTGTATTAGCTTACACAAATGTTCAGATGTTCATTCACTCAAATTAAATGGCTGGTAGTGTCTCCAATATGGGCTTTTATTGTTCTCAAGCTATAGTTACAATGTAATGGTAATTAGTGGTGTGCAAAAATATTGAAATAATGATATATTGTATCGTGATGGTACTGTATTGATATCGTGGGCTGCTGTATCGATATTTCACCAAGAGTATTTTTTAGTATATTTTACTAAATTATTTTGCTACAGTGCTGCAGTTTTGTTGCTTGCTGTTTTTTGGAGCAAAGAAACTCGTTTTTGCATCACATTTGACATTTTCACTGTTTTGAGGATTAAAATGGGTGTGTTTCATAATAACTTTGCACAAGAAGAAGTGGTTTAACAAAGACTTTTAGTATCACAGTCATGATTTAGCCTTTTGAACCATATCAAATCAATTTGAAATATGGCGTATCGAATTGAAAGTGCACTATCGAGATATGTATAATATCGTGGCCTATGTATCGAGGTATGCAATGTCTTAATGATACCCAGCTCTAATGATAATGTTGATTTTGTTAAATGAAGGTTTTAACTTTGCACAAATAGTGGTTTAACATAGATTTTAAGTATCACAGCCATGATTCTGCCTTTATTTTTATTGAACCATATCAAATCAATTTGAAATATATTGTATCAAACTGAAAGTGCACTGCATTGAGATACATATAATATCGTGGCCTATGTATTGAGGTATGCATCTTCTTAATGATACCCAGCACTAATGATAATGTAGATTTTGTTAATTTACAGTTTAAATCTTCATTTATCTCAGCATTTTGGATGGAGTTTTCTGTGTTGGTGACATACTGTAGGTAGAGGTGTTCTGTTTTAAAACTCAATGCTACATCTTATCTTTTTGTAACAAGCAGGTGATGGACCCCCAACCAAAAAGTTACATAGTGCACCTTTTACTGATGTAAAACTATGGTAAACATTCATTTACCAGTTTTTCCATTGTATTTGTTTAAATGTAAAAATGAACTGTGTGTAACTGTAGGGGGTCCATCACCTGCTTGTTTCTATGGAGATGTCGTTGCTCTGCCTGGAATGTTCCACACAATGATATTAAACAGCTCTACCTTCTATTTATTCAATTACAGGTGATTTTATAGCTCAAAAATACCTAGAAAAACAGACATTTTGACTATAAGCAGGGTTGTCTCTCCACAGATCTGGCCTGTAACTTTGTCTAGTTTGGTCTCCATGAAGACAAAGCAATGACATCTCCATTGAGAAAAGCATTTGACAGACCCTCCACCAGAAAAGTGATAAACACATACACTTTTAAAGGATTTTATAATTATATTCTTTATATTTCATGCAACGGCAATTTTAGATTTCAAAACCGTCTAAGTTTCCCAACACTATATCTTCTTCCAATTTGTTTGTATAGCTCGAAGCATTATCGAGCTGAGAGGCAATTTCAGTATAACAAAATGCAAAACTCTAGAGCGGAAGAGAGAGGGGAGAGAGCTGCTAACGGCCGTCCTGATCGAAAACCATTAAGATAGCAATGCAAATATATATGTAAAGCTGGAGCATTATTTTCTGTACTACTTTGTCCATTTTAAAGGTCCTATATTATGCAAAATTGGATCATGTGAGCCAGTGGTGAAGTTGGCAGTTTGGGGGCCCGAGGTGAACTTGAGTTTAGGGCCCTCACTATAATGCACTGTTTTGTTGAGTTTATTTTGTATTTCTTTAATATATATTGTCTGTTTTTCCCCATTGTTCATGAGACACGCACAGCTTTATTTGAATTAGGGAGGATTGGAAACTAGTCTAGATAACCAGAGCTGAAAGTAGTTTTATTTTTTTTTTGCTAGTACAATAAAATGTTTGTTTACATCCATTACATATGATTATGATTATGCTATAATTATGTTCAAATCAGGGTCAAGCTGACTAGTCCATTCTAATGTGAAAGGACCGAATGCTTTGACACTTAAAATAGATTCGACAATCAGATACTATTTTTATGGTGTTTTCTTGTTTAAAAGTAAACTACTCTCATTTAATGTCATATTGAGAGAAAATCAAATTACTCTGAGGTCTCGGCCAATTAGTTGGGGGGCCCCTCCAGGTTTGGGGGCCCTAGTCAGCCGCCTATTTTTGCCTAATGGTAGGGCCCCCTCTGATGTGAGCTTTAAGCCATGTTATAATGTTGTTACCACCTTAAAACATACTTGGAGTTGTATTTTGTTTCATTCACACGTTTATTATTATTATTAATATTATTATTATTAGTAGTAGTAGTGGTAGTAAGAGGTAGTAGTAGGTAGTAGGTAGTTAGTAAGTAGGAGTAGTAGTGGTAGTAATAGGTAGTAGTAGGTAGTTAGTAAGTAGGAGTACTAATGGTAGTGGTGGTGGTGGTAGTGGTAGGTAGTTGTAGGTAGTGGTTGTAGTGGTAGTAATAGGTAGTAGTAGGTAGTAGGTAGTTAGTAAGTAGGAGTAGTAGTGGTCGTGGTGGTGGTAGTGGTTAGTAGTTGTAGGTAGTGGTAGTAGTGGTAGTAATAGGTAGTAGTAGGTAGTAGGTAGTTAGTAAGTAGGAGTAGTAGTGGTAGTAATAGGTAGTAGTAGGTAGTTAGTAAGTAGGAGTACTAATGGTAGTGGTGGTGGTAGTGGTAGGTAGTAGTAGGTTGTAGGTAGTGGTAGTAGTGGGTAGTAGTAGGTAGTAGGTGGTGGTAGTAGTTTTAGTTTTAGATAACATTTACATTTTACCTTTAGTTCAGCAGAGGTTGGTAATTATACGACTGAAATTATCCATATGATTCAAGTGAAGCTGCAGGCAGTTTAAAAACACAGTGGAGCAATCAGGAAGCAACATTATAACATACTGTAGATCAGAAAATAACATGAACCCTTGAAACTAGTTTTCCAGTGGCTGCATCAGTGCACATTACCAAGGCATAAGCTGTTGTCAGAGGCCAGTTCTTATTGTTGAATCAAACTGCCGCTGCGCTTGACCACACATTTGACCTTGTGTCTTAAAGGGCACACATTATGCAAACAGACTTTTAAGAGCTTTTAAACACGTTATAATTGTTTTCTCTTCTCATATACCCACTTGAAATTGATTCGTGCATGCTTTCGTAATCTTTATTCTCCTGTATTCAAGACGTCTTTACTCCGATCACTGTTCTGTACTTATTTCATTCTCCAGTTTTCATTCTTTTAATCGGGGATACACGTAGGATTCTGCAGCGCTGCATAACCATTTTAGTGCAAATGAAACAAATGAAAAATTGCTGCTGGCTGTAGTTTGAACTGTAGTGATCCATAAGAGGAGCAGACTGCATGCGAGTTGTGATGATGTTTACAGACACATACCATAAAGGGGCAGGAGATAATCATAATACAGTTTTTTTTTCCTATTTATCTATTTATCATAAGTCAGATCTGTTATACTACTCCATTTTGAGATTATCACTAAAAATCCTCAGATATCAGACATCCCAAGATTTGCACTTATGTCATAATATATTTTCTTTTCTGTTCTCTTCTGTTTTAGTCGAATGTCTTTTTTAACATTATGACAGCAGATATTAACACTTAAGGCTGCGTTCAGACTGCAGCCTGAAGTGACCCAAATCCGATTTTTTGGCCTCTATGTGACCTGTATCTGATCTTTTAATGACAGTCTGAACAACACAGATCTGATTTTTTCAAATGTGACCCAGGCCACTTGGATATGTGCTCCTGAAACCGATACATATCTGATCTTTTGACATGCGACTTCAGTCTGAACGGCCAAAGTGCATCCATCCGACCTACACATTATCAAAAAGCCACAAACGTCACTATTCTGCGCTGAAGTAGGCGAAAATTGTTAATGAACTCCGTGTCAATGAAGCGAAGCACATCACCACTCACCACTCTTGGCTCCGTCTCCACATCCACACGTTCCTTTCAACAGACGTCGCTGCCGCTGCCCCACAAAACACCACGGCCAAAAACCTCGTCCTTCTCCTTCTCAATCTCCTCCTTAAAACAAGTAAGTTGTTCATGTTCTGGCTCCGGTACGAGAGGAACTTTAAAATCTCCAGGTGCTCGATGCTGCGTTCATGTTTGGACAACTTCCGTAAACACAGAGTCGTGTCTCCAGTGCACATGTGGGGCACTTTCGGGCCGTTTACTGTTCACACTGGAGATCACATACAAGTCACATTTAATTGGAAATGTGAACGACCTCACAAAAACATCAGATTTCACAAAAAAATCGGAATTGAGCGTTAAGCCCTGCAGTCTGAACGTAGCATATTAGACAAACTTTATTGATCCACAAGGGAAATTATTTGGACACAGTAGCTCACACATAACAATATATTCTAATAACGAAGAGTAAACAATATAAATTGCAATAATAAATTCTAAATAAGTAGCAAAAAGATAGTGGAAAAAGAGACTGGTGTGAAATATAGCATAATAATATAAATGTAAATGTACAAGTCAAAATAAAATGGAAAAATGACTAATAAAACATAAAATCTCAGCTATAAACAAGAGATCATAGGAAGACAGTGCAACAATGATATGATGATTGACAGCTATATAAGGTTGAGTTGTTGTACAGTTGTAGGGAGTATATATCTTGCGTAAAGGTGAGTTGTACAGTTGTAGGGAGTATTATCTGTTCCATAAGAGTGAGTTGTACAGTTGTAGGGAGTATTATCTGTTCCATAAGGGTGAGTTGTTGTACAGTTGTAGGGAGTATTATCTGTTCCATAAGAGTGAGTTGTACAGTTGTAGGGAGTATTATCTGTTCCATAAGGGTGAATTGTTGTACAGTTGTAGGGAGTATTATAGTATGAATGTAGTCCTGTGTCTCTCACTGAGTCTATAGTCTGGTGCAGTGGGTGAGTTGTTGTACTGTTGTAGGGAGTATTATCTGTCCCTCTGGTGCAATGGGTGAGCAGGAGTGTCCATGATGGAGAGCAGTTTGTCCCATGTCCTCTCGTCCCCCGTGACAAATGTCTCGATTGATCACGCAAGCAGCTTTACGGATCAGTTTGTCAGTTGGATTTTTAGAAACTTTGGCTGTGGCAGTGCTAAATCTGAAATCACGAATAACCTGTTATTATTAACACTTCAAAGACACCCATAAGCTCCTTCCAGCCGAGTTTCACTGCCAAAATCCCACAGGCCGCGGAGACAGTGAACGCATCGTGAGTAGGTGACCTTCCTTTAATCTGCCGTTGTAGGCTTTAGGCTCCGCACAGACGCAAGGCCACAGATTGGGAAACAGTGCTGCGTCGGAGGAGGAGGAAGGGCCGTGTTCGTGACTGATAAGAATTAGCCTCAGTGTGAATGACTTTACATATATTGCTCTGTATTGCTAAATCCACCGACCTGTAAGACCTTAATACAGTCTTAACCCCGAAACAGCAGCTCTTCATCACAAAATTATAAATGCACAACTTCTACTTTGAAAACTCAACTATAGTGTAACGGCCCCAAATATTTATATATTTAATTTCGCGTTTGTCTTTATATTTGAGTTTGCGCCATCTAGTCAATTACAATGTGGAAAAAAGTATAATAAAAAGTTCCGCCCAAACCTCATTAACTGCGCACCTTGCTGTCAACGCATTGCTGCGGACATGTGAATATCTCCGGTAACATCAGAATAAGTCGGATTAAATTTTATAGGAATATCAATGTAAACACTTGTTTAGAAAAAAAAAATCTGAAGCAAGATAAACAATTAGCCCCCTCGTAGCTGTCAGCCCACGAGGTTTGTGTGCTTTATTTTTGTCTAATTTAAGTTTCATATTATAAGGTGCAGAGTTGATTTTGATGTTTATTTATCGTTTTCTTGGCTGCCAGTTCTCACGAGTTGTGAAGAGTGAATAAACCCTGTTTAAAAAAACTCGTGTTCATGCTCATTCCTTGAGGGGTGCTACATATAGATTTCCATGAGTTTCAGAGGGATGAAAATCTAACACTTTGACATAGCAACTAACAATTCAAAACAAAATATTCTGTCTTTTGAATGGGCCAAAGTCCTCAAAATGTCACCTACAAACCCCAAGAATAGGATTGCAATGTTGGAACTACTGTTTTGGAAATAATGGACCTGTTTAATACCGCTGACATATTCAAATGGACAAAAGCGAAATGTCTTGCACAAAGAAACAACAATGACAGTGAACAGCAATCAAACCTCAAACCTTTGGATGAGAGGGAGAACAGGTCAGCCAATTGAGCTACATAAATGTCATGTTTATAGGTGACATTTTGAGGACTTTTGTCCATTCAAAAGACATAATATTTTATTTAATTGCTATAAATCTGTATGTAAAATGTTTATCAATTCATAAATGATTTTTTTCTCAATCAAATATAAGTAGGAGCTAGTTTAACCTTGTAGATGACTGTTGCTCACAAAAGTAAAATTAGGCAATGTTAAGATGTAAATTCTATATCCTTAAGGCCAATTTTGTTTTGTTTTTTTAACTGCTGTCACGATAAAAATGTTTGAAGCGTGATGTATTGGTGAAGTAAATATAGATGATAAAAGATAATACTGAAACTAAACCATAAAATAGAATTATCCTAAAACTATTCTAAATGTACAATATTGTTCAAAATATGGGCTGCAGTAAATAATTAACATAGTGGGACACTTAAGTAATTAAATTAGTATTTTGTAAGGATGGGACGTGACCAAATTTCCACAGGACAAGACGAGATACGAGGTTGTGTCCAAGTGAACGAGACAAGGCAAGATTTAAAAATAATTCCTAATGTATAAATTTCACTCTTCAGTTTCCAATTTTGGCCTCACAGTTTTTTATTTATTTGATTTCATATTTTTGTTTCGGTTCTAGTCCTGCTTTTTGGAACTGTAAGAAATTTAACTCACAAATACGTGACCCTTTTTGGTCCAATGTTGTTCATTTGGTCTTCTGATAATTTATGTTACTAGTTTTTTTTCCAGACCAAGAATTAGTTTTGATACCTGATAGTTTGGAGTTGGTGGTCACGTGATGTTGCTGTGATGTGTCCGGTCAGCTGATTTATACAGGATTTGGTGCTGTCTTCCTATCAGAGGAGGCAGCACGACTGCACCATCTACAGTCCACCTTCCCCAAGTGTGTGAGAGTAAAAAAGCCCCCTCGTCTTAGTTTGTAGTTTGTCCTGTGGGCACGTTTCCATAGCTAAGCTGGCGCCACCTAGTGCCTCCACTCAATTTCACTTCTCTCCAGTGACTCGGTCAAGAATCAAAATACACTAGACGGTTTGCAAGAACCCCGGAAGTGCGAGTTCGGGCACCAGCCAATCAGCGAAGAGCCATATATTCTGTGTTGTAAACGATTCCTGAGAACAAACCGGAACAAAGAGAATGTTTGGTGAATTTTATCAAGGGGAAAGACATTATTGTCTTTCTTCCTATGGTATTTGGGAAAAGCTTAATATCCCAGTTAGCCCTGTTAGAGATGCATTACATATGTCACGACCAAATAGCAGCAATTGGTTGAATGAAAAAAGTACCTGCCTACCGTCAAGTGAACGAATCCTAATGCTGCGAGGTCAGACGGTTTCTACGAAGTGAAACTGGCTGATGAATCAGGCTAATACTTCCGTATTCCAGTTGCTTCTTTAATCCAATTGATGTTTGCTCCTTGATGCTTGGTAGGAAGACAGCGGCAAAACCTTTTTTGTCCAAATGTAAATCCAAATGTTATCCAAATGTAAACACCTGGGGAAAAAAAAACCCTCACGAGATCATTCCTCATTTGTGCACGATCTCATGGCAAATTTGTCTCACGAGAGCTTGTCCCAAGAGATCTTCTCCCATCCCTCGTATTTTGTATTAGTGTAGTTTTAGTTCATAATTCCACCTTCAGCAGCTCGGATTTGATCATACTGCAAAATAAAAAATGCCAAAAAAATACCACTAGTGCAAAGAAGGAAGTGCTAAATATTGAGAAATGAAAACTGTTTGCTTCAGCTTCCACAGATTAAACGATATATAGTCATATAGTGATTGTATTGTGACAGGCCTTTTCTTCAGCTCCGTCATGTTTCTGAGATTATTTACAGCAGTTTGAGAGAGGACCTTTGCTCTTATCTGAGTCTGAGCTGCTGCTTCACTTCATTTCACTTCACTGCACACTTGAAGTCACCTTTTTCTGGCGTTGGATGTCACTCTGTTTTTCACATCACTATTTGGTCTTGGGGTCATAATCATTTGTTGTCATAGAAAGTAAGACCAGGAGGTATGTCAAAAAAATAAGTGAGATTTCTTTCTTCTATTCTACATTTTTTATTTTTATGGTTTTCTGTGGTTGCTGTGGTTTTGTCTGGAATGCTATTAAAACATATTTATCCAGCACTGGTTCAATTAGAAATGTTTGATTGCTCAAAAATACCTCGAATTCTTACTGAGAGCAGGGTCACCTTTTCAAATTCAGATCAGACTTGCAAATTGGCCAGTTAGGGTCACCTGCTCGTCTCCATGGAGATAAGTTTAACGTCATGATGTGAATTATTCCAGGCTAAGCAATAACGTCTCTGTGGAGGTGCGGAGCAGGCGGTGGACCTACACCAGAAAAGTTACATAGTTTACTCATTTCTTGAATATAAACAAAAGAGAATTTTAAAATATTTTTCTCCAAAGTGTAAACCAAACCATATTTTTGACTGACAGAGGATTGTCTCTGGACCTCTCCGTTAGGGTCCAACCATTAGGGAGTTTTGGGGTCTGACACTATACCGATATACTTGGAAGAAGCGATAAAACGGATTTTTGCGACATTCATGCTCATACATTCTGCCTCCCTGTAGTGACACAACAACAGAAAGGCAACAAGTGTATAACAATAAGTTTAAATTTAATAAAATCAAAAAAATGTAAGCTCAAATTAGACAAATAATTAACTAAAAAGCCAGACCCAACCAGACAAAGAAACGGGAGTTTAAATACAGGAGGATTAACTAAAACTGGACTTAATCAAAGTAACAATAAGACAAATAATAATAATACAGTTAATAATAAGTGTTAATAAAGTAACCTTAAACAAACTAGACAAACGAACTTAGCAAAACTAACTAAATAGTGCTCGCTCCACTGGTTTGGTGTAGATGGTCTCTGCCAAAGGTCGACTCCTATTGATCCCCTGTCTGGCTACTCAGAAATAAAAAAAGAACAAGTTTAAGTAAATAATTAAAACTTTTATTACCTAAAATGTGTGCACCCAAATTAGAATATAAGTCTAAATAAAGGAATTCAATTTTTAGTAGTAGGTTATTCAGTCATTTTGCAGCACTACAAAACAAAACAAAACAAAACAAACAAAACATAGACTACAACCCCATGAATCATGACCAAATGGGTTTAAGCTGATGTAAAAAGCACTTCTAACACCAAACCATATTAAACCATGACAGAATTCCAAGAAAGAAAAGCAGCGTATGAACATAAAGTTTACATTTACAATTTCACTTACGACTTACTGTATATATAAGAGATAAAATATAAATTAAAACAAAATTTAATGCATAATTTGTTCAATCCAGAGCTCTATATCTTTCAAAACATAATGCTTCTACCGTGTTGGACTTTTTTTTTTTTTCAGATTATTCCATATACTAATCCCTCTAACAGAAATACAATCCATTTTTTCTTGTCTTTTTAATGTTAAAGACATTAAACGTTAAATGTGTACTGTAATTAACTTAATGAAAATGTAAATGAATTGAAGTAATACTAATAGTGTGGAGTGGTGGCTGAGGTATCCACCACACTCCCAGATCCCAAGTCTTCATAAAGACAAAGATAAGATTCCTGGCTCAAAGCGATATATATATAATAAATACACCTGATGTAAACAGTAACACGTGACTCTAGTGCTGCATTCAGGTGCAGTCCGGCATCACACACACAAGCTACAGCAAATAGTAAATCTTATAAATACTGATGTGACATATTAGGTCATTTATCTGACTGTAAATTTGATTAAAAGGCTGAAATATTGAGTCTAAACTTAAAGGTGCACTGCGTAACTTTTTAATCGGGGGTTCGTCAGCTGTTTGTTTCTATGGAGATGTCATTGATCTGCCTGGAATGTTCCACAGTATGACATTGAACAGCTCTGCCTTACATTTATCTAATTACAGGTGGTTTTATGGCTCAAAAATACCAAGAAAAACAGACATTCTAATTTTGAGCGGGGTCACCTCTCCACAGATCTGACCTGTAACTTGGTCTGGTTTGGTCTCTATAAAGAAAAGCTTAATACCGTACTGTGAAACATTCCAGAAAAAGCAATAACACTTCCATGGAGAAAGGCATTTGATGTTTGAAGCGTTTACACAATGCTCCTTTTAATAACGAGGTACAACATGCCAATGTGGATTTTTATCGGTCCACATCGACTAGATTTAGGCCAAAACCGATATTTCTCCAAGGACCCATATTGACATCGGTCGGGCCTTGCTCTCCACACAAAAGCCCTGAGCTGATCACTGATGATTAGAAACGACTTCATCTCGATCTCAATTATGTTTATGTGAACCGAGCAGTCCTGATATAAGCCCGCTGGTTGTGTGGCGCTGTATTCTGCTCACGTGAGTCCAGCGTCGCCCTTGTGTTGAATGGGGCTCATTAACATGTGAGTCAGGTCTGGTCGGCTCCACTGGGCACAGACTGAAGGACAAGCAGGTTCAGAGTCTGCTGCTGTGGCTCATTTATTTATGTGAGAAGAATCGGGCTCAAACATGTGGGGAAATATTGTGCACAGGGCCAAAGCAGTGTGGGGCCAGAGGAGGAGCAGTAAGTACCATAGATGGACTTTGACGACAGCGACAGACTGTGCACTGCAGAACTTTTCTAGTGAAGGGTCTGCTACCTTCTTTTCTCCATGGAAGTGTTATTGCTTTGTCTAGAATGTTCCACATTATCTATCATGAGGGAGACGAGCAGGTTAATAAATGCTAGATGAATATGTGTAATGTCATACCGTGGAGCATTCAAGGCAAAGCAATAACATCTCCATGGCAACAAGTAGGTAATGGACTCACTAAAAAAGTTGCCCAGTGCATCTTTAAATGGGCTCTATTATGCAATTTTTTAAATCTAGGTTATAATCTTTCCTCATCACAAACAGACCTGGAGTTGTGTTGTTTCATTCATTGTTCAGATGTAACAATAACCAATATATCATGATATTTTATCGTCAAAAGTCTCAATAATATCGTGGGCTGTCACAATATATCGAATTACAAGTTCCTTTGCTTAAATACATGGTTTAATGGTAGCAACAGCTTAGAAACATAGAGAACTACATATCCCATGATTCATTTCAGCGCAGACAACATGAAGAAATATGTTTTTTATGTGAATTCTTGGGATTATGACGGAAATAATTCACATCAAAATCTTGTCAAGCTTGTCAAGGTATTTTAAAACCAAAAAGTGTCCCATCTACAATTATATCTCTTGCCTCTTCAAAATATTGCAATAAATATCGTATCGTGAGATTCATATCGTGATAATATTGTACCATGACATTTGGGTATCGTTATATCCCTATTGTTTACCATAATAATCCTGTTTATCTGGACTGTGTTCTCTCAAACTGAAACACTCTGTTGCACCTGTCATGTAGTAATACAGGAAGTGCTCCACTGTGTTTTTAAACTCTATACACCTTCACTAGAATCAAGCTACAGTAGATCTTGTAGACTTTCTGTGTCTTTCAGCTGCAGCTATAAACTTCAAACTGCCACTTGATGACATCACAAGGCAGAGGTGGGGAATTGCAAATTGTGACTTAGACTTGAATCAGACTTGAGTCACTATTTTTAAGACTTGAGACTTAAAATCGATAAAATGGGCTAAGACTTGCGACTCGACTTGGACTTGAAGGTCAGTGACTTGGGACTTGACTTAGGTTAGAGCTCTATGACTTGAGAAATCTTAATGATTCATCTAAAAAAAAAATTGTTTTTAGAAAATACTGTTCTCTTTGGAGTTGATAAATGTGGTGTTGAATTTTACAGGAACAAATTTTAATATATCCCTCCCACTTCTCTGTTTGTTACTTTGGATGTAACAGAAGTACTGTGATGTAGTATCCTCAAATGTACTACAGTAATATACAGTAAAACAGAGGGAATTGCATAGAACATGATCCTTCCATTTCAGTCCAGACTGCATGACAAAATAACTGTTATTAAGCTTTTTTAAATCTTAATAATAAAAAAGGCAAAAATAGCATTTCTACAACTCTTACACAAATACTCATGACTGTTTAAGTACAATTTAAAAGTCATGTAAATAGCAAAAATCTAAGCTATATTTGGTACTTTGGATTAAAAACGTGAAATGACTTGAAGCTCAAAGCAGCTGACATGGACTTGACTTGGACTTATGGGCCACTGACTTGAGACTCAATTTGGACTTGCCTGTCTTTGTCTTGGGACTTGACTCGGACTTGAGGTCAAAGACTTGAGACTTTCTTGAGACTTGCAAAACAACGACTTAGTCCCACCTCTGTCAGAAGGTGTATCCGAGAATTCTGAGCTTTGGAGTTGTAGACAGACTAATAATACAGGACTGCTCAAACATGTGAATGAAACAGGGAACACCAGGACTGTTTTTGAGGAGGTAACAATATTCTAACATTGGCTAAAAGCTCACAAGAGTCAGTTTTGTGTAATATGAGACTTTAAAGTATTTGAAACCACTTTAGTGTTTAGTAAATGTGCTGGGAGCCTCTCTGGTGTATCTGTATCTTCTGCAGATTTGTTTATATCGCCCGGAGGCATTATCGTGCAATGAGAGACAGTTTAATATAATATGCCAGAGGGAGGAAGAGAGAGGAGGGAAAGCTGCTAACGGCCGTTCAGCTTCCAACGAAAACCACAAATGCAAAATTAAAGTTGCACTATGTAACATTTTTGGTGGAGAGTATATTGCCTTCTTGTCTCTATGGTGATGTCATTGCTTTGTGTGGAATGTTACACAGTATGGCATTAAAGGTCCTATATTAAGCCTCTTGTGAGCTTCATGTTACCTCATCAAAAATATACCTGGAGTTGTGTTTTGTTTCATTCACACACGTTTGAGTAATCCTTTTCATATTACTCTGTTTATGTCTACAAAGCTCAAAATGCTCTGTTCCACCTTGTGATGTCATGAATAGGGGTGTGCAAAAATATCAAAATATCAATATATCGTATCATTTAATGTGATGATACCATATTGATATTGTGGGCTGCTGTATCGATATATCGCCAAGAGTATTTTTTGGTATATTTTACTAAATTATTTTGTTACAGTGCTACAGTTTTGTTGCTTGTTCAGAGGAAGGAAATTCATTTATGCAACACATTTTCACTGTTTTGCTAATTAAAATGTTTGTTTTTCATAAGAACTTTGCACAAGAAGTGGTTTAACAAAGACTTTTAGACTACGTTTGCACTGAAACGAATCACCATATCACTGTATTGGAAACGATCTGCGTCCAGACACATTGTTTCTGTGTCTGCAAGCCTTCACTGTCCACACAGCTTTGCCACATTTGTTTACATTTTACAGAAACTAAACTTAAAACTACATGACTAATTTGCATAAACTAAGTGCTCAAAAAACAGCTCGCTATTGTGCGCTGATGCGGTTCAGCTTCTGTCGGACTAAAGGACACGACTCAGTGGATTATATGTGTTCTTTCTGTGACAGAGGGGTGTTCTGCTGATGGTGAGTCTGTTCTGTGCTTCTGTCGTGTTGGAGATGGTTAAACTTTACAGAGATTATATGTCTGCAGGTCATACGCATAAACTGTATATATGAATGGACATATATTCTAGCCTCTTAGCGTTTTGGCGGTGAATTACTTCGCGGCGCATAGATCTACATCAGCGTATCAGCAATTTCAGGTGTCCACACGTTGCCGGATCAGATCTGTACTCAGATGAATTCGTGGGAGCTGGCGGGACCAGATCATTTTGTCTCTGGAGCCGTTTTCCATTGGATTAGTGTGGACGAACACTGCATCCACAACGAAAATGACTCAAATACGTACTAGTGTGGATGGGGTCTTAGTGTCACATGATTTAGCCTTTATTTTTTATTGAACCATATCAAATTGAATTAAAATATATCATATTGAATCGAAAGTGCACTCTATTGAGATATGTATCGTATCGTGGCCTGTGTATCGAAGTATGTATTGTATCGGCAACTTCTTAATGATACCCAGCCCTCATGAAGTGGTAGTTTTCAAATTAACAGCTCGTTTTACCATTAGTTCAGTAGAGATTGACAATTACAGGACTGAAATCATCCAAATTATTCTAGTGAAGGTGTTTGGAGTTTCAAAACACAGTGGAGCACTTCCTGTATTTCCACATGACATCATAAGTTGGAAGTTGGAGTGTTTTCTGTTTGAGAAATATGCAAGGTTCATTCACATGTGTGAATCAAACAAAACACAACTCCAGGAATGTTTGTGATGAGGACAACATTATAACTTTAAATCATCTGGCTCCACAGGAGGTCTGTTCCAAAGAAAAACACAATTACAAATTTGATTATAGTATTTTGAGAACATATTCCTAGTTTGTAATTCTGGTATTGTGAATAAAAAGCATGACTCATACTTTTTTATAGTCTGAAGGAAACATTCTTCAGCCGTGCAAATGAACAGATAGAGACAGACTGGAGGTGCAAACATTGTGAATAATTTAGCATTTGTTAGTTTACAATATGTTTTTGCTCTCACACATTTCAAGTAAGGCTGTCAAAAATTTTGAAAATCAGATGCTAATCAATACTAAAACCAGTATCCAAACTATATAATAATTTGAGGAGGTATCGATATTAAAAAAGTCACATTCACAAGACAGAAATTAACTTTGCTGAATAATTTTAGAATGATATAAAGTATAAGAGCACATAGACTAGTACACGCCCATGGACCACTATGGACCTACTGGACCACCTAGGCATTACACACATATAATGACAAATGGGAATAGAAAAGAAAGTACTACGATTGAAAAACACATTCACTTGTCTAAAGAAACACTGTTTTTTATTATCAGAATCAGTATTGAGTAGGGATGGGCATAATTACTATAATAACTAATCGATAATTGATCATTAAGAATTTTGTCAGTCATTTTTAATCGACAAACCGACTGTAGGTTGCTGTGTGTATTGTAGCGTAAGGAGTCGAGGCAGCGTGTGACAGCAGAAACACTGGAGTTGTGCCTCACTGTCCCACGTTTGGGCTCTGGCTCCTTGGAGATCACTGTATGGTACCACTCAGTGAGTGTGTTTACAGCACATCAGTGTCCTGGGTATGATAGGATTTTTTGAGTATCCTGTTTTTTTTTCAGGCTTTTCAGTTTTTTCATCACGACAGTAGCCAAAATAAATACAGTGACCAACATAAAGAAAGTGAATGAAATGAGTGTTAGATAAAGAGCTGCGCTAACCCTGCACACGTCTGATCTCTGAAAACACGAATCATCTCCAACGCGACACACACACAGAACACACTCATCATCATCGTCGTCAACATCGCTCTGTCACAGAGAGAACACTCATATTCCACTGAGTCGTGTCCTTTAGTTCGACAGAAGCTGAACAACATCAGTGCAAAAGGAAAGAGATGGTTTTTTTCAGTGCTTATAGTTTATGCAAATGAGTCATGTGGTTTTAAGTTTAGTTTCTGTAAAACATAAACAAATGTGTCAAAGCTGCATTAAACACATTATAATGTCAAACGGACTGATGTGGCTCTAGAGTCTTTATGTTTATATGTTGTAAAGTTGAGTTTATTTATGCAGATTAGTAATAGTAATAATAATGATAATAATTTTAATATAAAAATGTTAATGATTAATCAAAAATCAATCATTATTTTTCCAACAATCAATTAAAAAAATTTTAATTGAATGCCCATCCCCAGTATTGAGTACTGAGTTTTTTCTTTAGTATCAAAATCAAGTGAAATTTTTGTATCATGATGCTCTGATCCAGAGTCCGTCAATGACTTTTCTTTTTAAGATGTTACTGCTTTGTCTGGAATGTTTCACAGTATGGCATTAAACCTTTCTATCTTCGTGGAGACCATAGCAGACCGTGTTACAGGTCAGATCTGCGGAGAGGTGACACCGCTCACAGTCAGAATACCTGTTTTTCTTGGCATTTTTGAGTTATAAAACCATGTTGTGCAACATTCCAGGCAGAGTAATGATATCTCCATTGAAAAAGTGCACCTTTAACCCATGCAAAATGTGATTATATGGATTTACAAAGAAACAGATATAGACAGTCTGGAGGTACAAACATTGTGAATAATTTTGCATTTTTTACTATGCAATGTTTTTCACTGACATATTTAGAATAACATTTACATAAAGCGTATTTCCTGGATACACTGGTGTGAAAATGGCTTTGAGTCGGATCGGGGTTTGAAATGTGGCGGAACTAAAGGTTTCTGGGAACTCTTATGTCTATACCCAGAAGGACAGAGCTGTAGTGGGATAATGGTGCGTTCATGAGACAGGTGTGAGATGAGAAAACGGAGCGCTTGGTATACAGAGGTGTCGTCATGAGTAGTTTACTGAGCTCTTTGTTAATTGTGTACTCACTGTAGTGACCAAGGGACCAGACAAAAGCACTAGCAGGATTAATTGGAGCAGTTGGTATGGTGTTGTGTATACACGGGTACCACACCAGCCAAAAGATGTATAATGAAGAAGAAGAAAACATGTAAGTCGCACCAGACTACAAGTCACACTTTTTGGGGGAAATTTATTTTAGAAAATCAGAGATCAGGAACCGACATTTCATCTTGAAAGGGAAGTTATAATAATAACAATAGAACAATAGAACAGAGAACAACAGACTGTTAACGTCACATATGAACAGTTCTTCAGATAAACTATAACATAAACAACAGAACAGAACAAGTTTACCAAACTCTCCATCTCACTCCAAATCACTAAATCTGTTTCAATTCTTCATCCTCGGTGTCACTTCTGAACAACTCCGCGACCTCCACAGGTAAACTGAGCGCCGCTTCCTCTTCTGTGTAGCTGTCGTCACACTCAGCATTAGATCCACTTAGAATTATTTTCCTTTCTGAATCCCGACAGGATGGTTTTGGTGTCCCTGAAGTCGAGGCTTTGTCCATCCATTCACTGACTTTCAGGAAAGTTGCATAGCGCACCCTCCCGGTTACCGTGAGGCTGTGTTCTCCATCCTCACTTTCTGTCAGTCCCTCACAAGATTTTTGCTCACTCCAAACTTTCTTTCTGCTGCTGGGTTACTGTTTTCAATGCCATATTTCACTACTTGCAGCAGGACACATGCAGGAGGCATGCAGTAGAGCCAAGTTACAGTGGTATAGAAGTATCAGGAGCAGCAGATACTGACACACAAGACTAGAGCCTCTTGCAGCTGTCACTGTGAACATTTTAATATATAAGTTGCACCAGAGTATAAGTCGCAGGAAACACCCCAAACCATGAAAAAAGTGCTACTTATAGTCCGAAAAATACACTTTAATGAAAGTATTTGTAGACCTTTTTTGTAGCATGTAGTCACACACAATATTCTAGTTAGATTGGTTTGTTATTTAAATCTCCTATATTACACCAAATTGACTCTTGTGAACTCTAAGCCATGTTATTACCTCCTTAACCATATCTGGAGTTGTGTTTTGTTTCATTCTTACATGTTTGTGTAACCCTATATTATTTTGCCTACATCTCCAAAGCTCAAAATGCTCTGTTCCACCATGTGATATCATAAAGCAGTAGTTTCCATGTTAAGAGCTACCTTTAGTTCAGTAGAGATTCAATGTTTCCCACAGCGCTTTATAGTTAGGGCAGCCACCCTTGACTACAATTACCCCCCGCCTTGACTACGTCCCTCCGAACCACATGAATCCTCACAAAACTAGTCGTCACGCCCTGGTCCTCACTTTCACCTTTAGCCAGCACAGAATCTCCGCCCCCCTTTCTGCAGGAAACACTGAGGGCCTGTTTACATGAGAATGCTTGCAGGTAACAACAAAATCTTTTTTATTTATCGGAAGAGCCTTTCATTTAGACGGTGACGGCGTTTTTGGGGCTTAAAAACGCAAAAATCTGAAACCACCCTCCAGAGTGAAAAAGTTGAATACGCTCCACCACAGCATTTCCGTCTACACTGCCCAAGACGCAAAACTCTGGTCAGATCTGCTCAGTGTATAACAGCACCACCTATCCGCCTGTCATGCACACCCAGTCGAATTCTACACACTTTTGCGTCACCGTATGCACGCAGATTTCCTCCCGAAAACGCTCATCTAAACGCTGAATAAAAAGTGAAAACGCGATGCCACTTTTGCGTCTTCTGTTCAGACCGTCATCATATAAACATAGCTTGAGATTTGTAATTCCAGGGCTGAAATGATCCAAACGATTCTAGTGAAGGTGTATGGAGTTTAAAAACACAGTGGAGCACTTCTTGTTTGAGAGAAGAACTAAACAAAACACAACACCAGGTCTGTTTTTCAGGAGGAAACAACATTATAACATAAATCAGAGAATAGCGTAGTAGACCCTTTAAATAGATTTGCATCGCAGCGCTGGAATTTCAAGCATCCAAGCATGTTCCAAAGATAGTAAAATGAAAAAAACTTGAATATTTTGAATAATTTTAAGTTTTATTAGACCCCGATTTTGCTGACATGGCGTTTCTTTGTCATAAGCGCCGTGAGCTGCCCTCTCCGAAACAAAATGTCAGACTGAACAAGCTCCTGTGTGTCGTCTGTGAAAGGTGACCCACTTCTCTCTCTCCCTCTCCTACTCTATCCATCTTCCCTTCGCTCTCTCTATTCTTTTTCCCCCACTCTACCTCTCTTTCTCTCTCTACATCTGCCTCTCTTTCTCCTCTGTCCCCCTTTGTCTCTTCTTTCTCTCTCTTCTCCTTTTCCCCTCTGTCTCCTCTCTCTCCCTCTCCTTTCTCTCTTTTCTGCTTCTCCCTCGTCTCCTTACTTTTCTCTTCCTCTCTCTCTTCCTTACTTCTCTCCTCCCTCTGTCTTCACCTCTCTTGTTCTCTCTAGTCTGCCTCTCTCTCACTCTTCTCTCACCCCCATCCCCTCCTCTCTATTCCCTTCAACTCTATCCCACCCTTTGTCTCTCTCTCCCTCAGAGCTCTGTCTTTCTCTCTCTATCCCTCCCTCTTTCTCTTCACTTGTTTCTCTCTCTCTCTCTTCTCTTCTTCCTCTCTACTCCCTCTTTCTCCTCTCTTGTTTCTCTCTCTCTCTCTTCTCTTCTTCCTCTCTACTCCTCTCTCTCTCCCTCTTTCTCCTCTCTTGTTTCTCTTTCATCCCTCTCTCTTCTCCCTCCCTCTCTCCTCTCTCTTGTTTGTGAAGGATGCATCATGTCTCTCTCTCTCTCTGCTCTTCTCTCCCCTCTTCTTCCTCTTCAACTCTCTTCCTCCTCTCTCTCCTCTCTCTCTCCCTCTCCTACTCTATCCATCTTCCCTTCGCTTTCTATTCTTTTCCCCCCACTCTACCTCTCTTTCTCTCTCTACATCTGCCTCTTTCTCCTCTGTCTCCCCCTTTGTCTCTTCTTTCTCTTTCTTCTCCTTTTCCCCTCTGTCTCGTCTCTCTCCCTCTCCTTTCTCTCTTTTCTGCTTCTCCCTCGTCTCCTTACTTTTCTCTTCCTCTCTCTCTTCCTTACTTCTCTCCTCCCTCTGTTTTCACCTCTCTTGTTCTCTCTCCAGTCTGCCTCTCTCTCACTCTATTCCCTTCAACTCTATCTCACCCTTTGTCTCTCTCTCTCTCCCTCAGAGCTCTGTTTTTCTCTCTCTATCCCTCCCTCTTTCTCTTCTCTCTCTCTCTTTCTCTCTCTCTGTGTTATCATTCAGGAGCACAGGCCTATTTGTCTGTAAATGTGCGGTGACAGCTGAGCAGCTCCGGGGTCGCTCCGCAGGTTAGTCCCATTTAAACAGTTAAAGAGCGAGAGACAGAGACCGAGACTCGCGACACGGACATGTCCAGTGCTCACATTCTTTCCGTGACGTGTTTCTTTTGAGACGAGCGAACAGTTTTGCCGGTTCATATTTCAGGAGCGGAGAAGTGGCTTTGAGTGGTCGTGGCAGAGTTATTTTTAGTGCCGCTTTAGAAGTAGACACGAGGTAATGTGACCGATCAGCAATGAGTGAGTCTCCAGATCTCGGAGGAGTAACGGAGTGTTGTAGGGTTGTCAAAACGATCAAAAGTGAAATACTGAAACTGGTATCACTACTACTCTAGCCACAGCTGCCCTGGAGCAGCCGTACAGGCAATGTGGGTGAAGTGTCTTGCCTAAGGGCCCCGGTCAAGCAGAAGTAAACAGCAAGGCCAAAAATTCAAGTTAATGCATCTGATATAAAAATGTATTGAACAGATACATATGTACTCTAGTTTATGAAACTGTTGACCTTTTTTCTGTACCATTTTTGGTTCTAAAGTTACATATGTTTTAAACAGACCATGTATGAAACATGGAACAAAAATTATTTCCCAAATTTCAAAGACCTGCAAATGATGTAAATAAATGGATGTATTTCATCATATCTTGTGTTATTCCATCTTTGAACTGTTGATGAAGGGACATGATTTTTTTTTTATGTATTTAAAATGATAAAAATTTGCTTGGAAGGACTGACATATTTTATAGAAATAGTTTCCTTTCATTTTGAAGTAATATTAAAATATTCGGGGAAAAAAAGCTGACAAATGATGTAAAATCCTGCACCTTCTACTTGTTTGTACAATTTTCCCTCTGTTACTTTTCCCTCCGTTACCATGACCTTTCTTAATAAAAAATCTCATGAGTCAAAAAGTAAGAGGTTTTTCAACCTAATCTTGTACCATATGGTAGAAAACTATATGAAGCAAATATTCAAACCAGTTTGTTAAGGATATGTAAGTGAGAACCAAGAGTTATCACTGTTTGTGTTTATTGCCCCAAAAGTGCTGCATATTTCATTCCCTCTGTTACCGACATGAGTTTTTAAAGTTTTTGTCAACAACTTGAAAGAATATCACAGGTTTAACTTGACCCTGTTGGAGTGTTAACTCTTTCCTACATTCTGATATTCATATCTTATTGTTTTGCCCATAGTGTTCCTCAGGGGCATTGCTTTAGTCTCCACAGATCTGACCTGTATCTTGGCCTGGTACCATCACCTGCGCTGTCACCATGGAGACAGATGGAAGTTTATTTCAGGCAAAACAATAACATCTCCATGGGAACCAGCAGGAGGTCGACCCTGTACCGGAAAAGCTTCATAGTGCACCTTGGGGTAGAGATGATTTAAAGCCATAGTATGTAACTTTGCCAAAAAATAGACTTAATAAAATAATGAAAAAAAAAAAAAAAAAAAAAGCAGAAATCTATTGTGTGAAATAAAACAGTAAAAAAAGAGCTTAAAAGGTGCAGAGAGAGACAGATGTACTGGCGCCTGTCTGAGATCTAGAGACAGGTGCAGTGCTCCTGTCAGCGGGCTGTGTGAAGGCGGAGGACCCTGGCATTTAGATGTGTGATGGGGCGTTTGGCTGCAGACCTTGGTTCAATGATGATGTTAGAAATGTCATAGACTGTTAGGCTGTTTGAACGAGGAAAACTGACTCTCTCTTTCTCTCTTTCTCCCATTTTGTCTCGCTCTTTCTATCCATCTTCTCTCTTTTCTGCCCTGTCTCTCTACCTCTCTCTCCGCTTACTTCCTTTTGCACTCTGCCTCTCTTCTCCCCTCTCTCTTCTCTCATTCCCCCCTCTCTTTGCCTTTCCCCTCTTCTCTCTCTTGCTCTTTTTCTCTGTCTCTCTACCTGTCTCTCCCTCTTTTTACCCTTCACTCCCTTCCTCTCCCTCTCTCTTCTTCCCCCTCTCTCCCTCTCTTTGCCCTCTCTTGCCTCTTTGCTTCTCTCTCCCCCCTCCCTCTCCTCTCTCCCCTCCCTCTCCCTCTCTCTCTACCTGTCTCTCTCTTTATCTCTACCTCTCTCCCTCTTTCTCCTCCCCCTTCTCTCTCCCTCTTTCCCTCTCTCTCTCCTCTTTTCCCGTTTTTCCCTCTTATCTCTCTCTCTCCCTCTTTCCCTCTCTTTCCTTGCTCTCTCTCCTCTCCTCATCTCTGTCTCCCTCTTTCCCTCTCTCTACCTGTCTCTCTTTATCTTTTCCCCTCTCTCTTCTTCCTCCTCTCTCCCTCTCTCCTCTCTCCTCTCTCCTCTCTTTTCCTCTTTTCCCTCTTTCTCCCTCTTCTCTTTTTTTTCCCTTTTTCTCCTCTCTCTCCCTCTCTTTCCCCTCTTTTCTCTCCTTCTCTCTCTTTCCTCTCTCTCTCTCTCTCTCTCCCTTCTCCCTTTTTCACTCTCCTTTCTCTCTCTTTCTATCTCTACCTCTATCTATCTGTCTATCTCTCTCTTTCTATCTCTACCTCTCTCTCTGTCTCTGTCTATCTATCTCTATCTCTGTCTCCCCCTTTCCCTTCTCTCTTTCCTCTTTCCCCTTCTCACTCTTTCTCTCCCTCTGTCTCTCCCCCCCTCCTCCCTCCGTCTCTCTGTCTCTGTTGTCTTTCACAGATAAGTTGTTCGGGAAGCGTCTGCTGCAGGCTGGGAGGCACATTCTGTCTCACAAGTCGTGGATGAAGACGGTGCCGACGGAGAACTGTGACGTGCTCATGACATTTGCAGGTCAGACGCCCCCTAGTGTCCGAGCGCGGCGCTGTCTGTCTGTGCTGACGGCTGCAGCTGCTGTCCACACGCATCACTCCCACTCACGCCTCACGCCTCCCGTCACATCTGCACTCAACAGCACACAGTTTCTAATGACATGATGTCTATGAACACTTTTTAGATATTTGATTTTATTTAAAGGGCTCCTAATACACAGGTTTAAAAAATCTCTTTATAATGTTGTTTCCTCATCACAAACAAAAGTGGAGGGTTAAAATTGACTCTCACAGAATCAGTTTGAACATTTTCTCAGGGTTTATATGAGTGCAATCTGTTCTAGAGTTAATTTAACGTTTTTGGAAATGTTAATTAAGTAACACTGGACCAAAGTTCCTGTTTAACTCCAAAATCAAGAGTTATATTCATATTTTGAGTGTAAACAGATAACACTTTGTAGGGTTATCCTGATTTAGCTAAACAACCCACAGAGGTGTTTTATTTTTACACTTTATTGTTGTTAATTTAACATTTTGGGGAGTAACTGTAAAGTGTAAATTAAGGCACACTGTAAAAGCACATTCAGTGCATGTAAATACTTTATTGTCTTTAAAACATTGTAAAAGATGAAATTATGTACAAAACTGGTTCAAACTGTTTTTCTCTCACGGGAGTTTGAAGTGGTGAGTGGGATAAGCCAAATTAACACTAGTGGGAGTTGAATGAACACTAGGGGAAGTTAAATTAACACTAAGGGAAGTTGAATAACACTGGTGGAAGTTGAAAGAACACTAGGGGAAGTTAAATGAAAACTAAGGGAAGTTGAATGAACACTGGTGGAAGCTGAATTAACACTGGTGGAAGCTGAATTAACACTGGTGGAAGCTGAATTAACTTCAACCATGTCAACTCTCGCAAATAACCCCAATTTGATCCCCATTTAACTTTCAAATAGTTAAAATAACACTTTTTGTTTTAAAAACAACTCTGAGATATTTTACCCTGAAATTTTAACCCTCCAGTTTTTGCTGTGTGGAGTTGTTTTGTTTCATTCACACAGGTTTAACACACAAACTCATAAAAGCATATAGGCTGAGTTCTTCTCTCAAGCAGAAAACACTCTGTTCCACCTTGTGATGTCATGTGGTATAAAACAGGATCTACTGTGTTTTTAAACTCCACACACTTTCATCAGAATCATTTGGATAATTTCAGCCCTGGAACTGACCATGTCTCCTGAACAAAATGAGCTGTTAACTTGAAAACTACAGGTTAATGACATCACAAGGTGGAACGAAGCATTTGAAGATGTAGACAGACTAATAATGCAGGATTACTCAAACATGTGAATGAAACAAAACACGACTCCAGACATGTTTGTGATGATGTAACAACATTATAACGTGGCGTAAAGCTCACAAGAGCCAATTTTGCGTGATATTGGACCTTTAAAATTCATTCTACTTTGATTCAGGCAATTTTATTTTTAGACCTAGATTTTTATAATGGTGAAAATAATTTGACAGCAGAGGCACATTTCCCATTTTCCTTATAATGTCCATGATGGATAGAGCCATTACCTTTATTAGCATGTAGCCTCCATTAGCATCCGTAAAGGTCATGTTGTTGTTTTTATGCACTGTTTACGGTTTTGGTGGATTTTGCTGCTTCATGAGAATATGGGATCTGATTCAGCCACATCTAAAGGGGTTTGTGCAGAGTCCAGGAGCTGACAATGGCATAAAGAGAATTCCCATGGAGGAATACTAGTACCTTTACAAATGTTGGGGTTATATAGGGTTAGTTGTTCGTGCAATAAAAACTAAGGCTCCAGTGATTAATTGGAATATTTGTGAACAGGAAGGTGAGATAAAATTGCTTCTAAATTGTGAAAAAAATTAGAAAAATTATCTTGTGGATTGAACAAAAAGAGATGAAGCTGCTGAGTTACACCTTTTGAGAAAGTAGTGACACTAAAGGTCCTATATTACACAAAATTGTACCTTGTGAACCAAGGCGTGTTATAAAGTTTTAACCTCATTAGAAAACATACCCAGAGGTGTGTTTTGTTTCATTCACACATGTTTGAGTAACACTTTTTTATTAATCTGATTACATCTCAAAATTCTGTGTTCCACCTTGTGATGTCATGTAGTGGTAGTTTACAAGTTTTACCTTTAGTTCAGTAGAGATTCAGAATTCCAGGTCTGAAATAATCCAAATGATTCTAGTGAAAGTGTATAGAGTTTAAAAATACAGTGGCCACGTTTACTTGAGAGCTTTAATTCTGAATAAAAATTATTTCATTCTGAATAAAAATTTATTCCACTTTAAAAAGACCATGTAAACACTTAATTCCTAATGAAAATGATTATTCAGAATTAAACATGGCTCCAAAGTAAGTGGGTGGTTTATTCTGATTTTAAAGCCAAATTTATTTATTCCTCTTTTCTGGTCGTTCAGTAGCCACCTACTGGGGCCACCTAGTGCCTCTGCTCAGTTTAATTTCTCTCTAGCGACTAGATCAGGAATCGGAATACACTTGATGGTTTGCAAGAACTCTGGAAGGTGTAGACTGCGCACAGGTCAATCAGCGAAGAGCTGTGAAATCAGCAGTTAGTTGGACACCACTGATTGGTTAAATAAAAAAGTACCTGCCTACCATCGAGCGAACGAATCCTAATACTGCAAGGTCATCAGCTGCTTTCACGTAGTGGAAATGTTGGGTCGCTCTTCTGACGTGATCCGGATGATACGGCTCCACCAGTCACTTTGGACTTTCATCCACTGCTCTTTGATTTTGCAAGCGGGATGCGGACGTGGGCTGAGGTAGAGCAGCCGTTGACTCCGTTTGTCTTCTTCCTCCCTTCTCCGACACTCTTCCCTCTCCTCCTCAGCTGACAGACGTAAAGTGTGATGACAGAATTCTCCAGCTGCTGCACAATTATCATCAAAACGACTGCGGAATAAGTTTGGATCATGTTTGAGTCTGTGGCGTAACGACAAACCGAGATGACAGAAAAATCAGTAGCAGCTGACGTGTGTGTTTTCTTCCAGTCGATGTAAATACGTTTGTGTCCTTGTCCAATCAGAACCCTTCCCACCTCCAGACGCTGAGCACAATTAAATAAAGACGATTTAACGTGTTTTCCATGTAAACCTCAATTCAGAATTATTATTTCCATGTAAACTCGAAGGAGAATATTTTCATTTCAAACTATTTAATTCTGAATTAAAAACATCATGTAAATGTGGCCACTGTAACCCTTCCTGTATTGACATCACAACATAACATCACAACATAACTCCGGGTATACTTGTGATGAGGAAACAACATTATAACATAGATCAGAAAATAGCGTCGTATGAGCCCTTTGATATAAACTGAATGATCCTTTCTTGTCGGACTGTAAGTTGCAGTAATGCCAGATTCTTTGCACTGCCTAAACTCCTCTCACACATTGTACACTGTGAGGGGGGGCTGTGTGTGAGTGGCGTTGGTGTTTGGCTGTAAATCAGTTTGAAGAGAAGTGTGAGCCCAGCCAAATGCACCGAAGAGCTGGGGCCAGTCTCTTTAAATCAATCACCGACAACTGCAGCCTCGTGTGCTGCAGAGGAGACGAGAGAGGAGAGATATGTGTCTACAACTTCTATTGGGGATGCACAATATATCTAGAAAAGTATCAATACTGTAAAACTGGGAAACGCAGTAAGAAATATCTGGACAATAAGTAACTGTCACTCCATGGTTTATGCAGAATTGAACTTTTTTTTTCTAATGAATACCACATAAAATCCTATAGAGTCAATTAGCCAATGAATTAAATGAAGGCACAGAATACTAGTAGGTAGAGGTAGAAATGCTTGGCTCACCACAACATAAAAACACTACAAGGACAACATAAATAAAAGTCGTAGTAGCTCCGGTAAAAGCGTCAATTCATTTCTGTGTCTTTTCAACTCCTGCAGGGTTCAGAACATCCACGAGATTATTTTAATAACACACTTTGTCACGAATGAGAAAAGTATATTCAAAGATAAAAACTGAATATTGTCCAGCTCTAACACATGCATTTATTATTAGGTGCACTGTGTAACTTTTCTGATGGAGGGTCCGCTACCTACTTGTCTCCATGAAGATGTTACTGATTTGACTGGAATGTTCCACGGTTTGACATTAAGCATAACCATAGCTGGAGTTTGCAGGGTCAGGGGAATCACTGCCCCCCTAGTGTCTGAAATATGTCACGACATTAGTGTCACGAGTCTATAATATGGCCAATACAAATATTTATTATTTATTATATTTTAAATATGTCAATAAAACAAAAGGATTGTATGAAATAAATATGAATCCTAGTTTGAACCAGGACTAAACCAGGACTGAACCAGGATAAAACCAGGGCTGAACCAGGGCTGAACCAGGACTAAACCAATGCTGAACCAGGACGGAACCAGGACTAAACCAGGGCTGAACCAGGACTAAACCAAGGCTGAACCAGGACTGAACCAGGACTAAACCAGGACTGAACCAGGACTAAACCAGGGCTGAACCAGGACTAAACCAGGACTAAAACAGGACTGAACCAGGACTAAACCAGGACTAAACCAAGACTAAACCAGAGCTGAACCAAGACTAAACCAGGACTAAACCAGAGCTGAACCAGGACATAAACAGGACTCAACCAGGACTAAACCAGGACTCAACCAGGACTAAACCAGAACTAAAACAGGACTGAACCAGATGTAAACTAGGTCTAAACCAGGACTAATCTTGGACTTGCGAGAAAGAGAGGGAGAACCTCGCGCCCGTAGAGCAGGGTGTCTGCAAAGCGTGATCAGGCAGCGGCTGCGCTTTAGCCCCGTGTGGCGTGGAGCTCTGCACCGGTCCTTTCTCCTGCGGTCACCTGACGGTCTACATGGGCACACCTCCGGGCCCGTCCTGACACTCAGTCCTGGTTCAGTTCTGGTTCAGTCCTGGTCCCCTAATATATGACAGTAGTGCAGATATCATGAGCCTATGCAGGTTGTTTTCACCATTGCAGTAGCTCCGATTTGACATTTAAGTTGTAGCTATTTTTTATTTGCTATTTTTTTATATCTCACGTTGGGAGAAATGGGTGGACAGTGTAACCCCGCATACCACGCCCACTACACCCCTGATCATGTGTGATGCTGTGTAGTTTGGTTTTATGGGAGGCTACAGTAACTATTGTGTGTAATGTCACAGAATAGTTCTAATGCACAGTGGTGTGGACAATAAAGGGATCATTTCATTGTACAGGGCAAGGTGTTTCCTTACTGTACACATGGCAATACACACTTTAAATCTTGAATCTAGTATGTTAAAATGTTTGCCCCCCAGCAAAAAAGTCAAACTCTGCTCATGGCATATACATCTAGAATTTATTCATTTCAAGAGTTACTTTTGCTAAAAATAATAATTCCTTCTTGAATGAGTTTAAAAACACAGTGGAGTACTTCCTGTATTACCACATGACATCACAAGGTGGAAGAGAGTTTTGCAGGGTTTGGGTGTAAATAAAACAAAACACAACTCCGGGTCTGTTTGTGATGAGGAAACAACATTATAACCGATCAGACAATAGTGTAACACAGGCCCTTTAAATAAACCTGTCTGTTTAGTCTAGTCTTCCTTCAGACTGGCGTGTTGTATTGTTGTAATATTAATCCCATTGTACTGTCAGTGTCTTTCTTATTTGTCACTTTTATTATTCACTAGTCACTGACTCATTGGCTTGAAACCAAAACAGTGTCACACTGTCACAAAGCACTCTGGGTAATACACTAGAGCAGAGGCTGATGTATAATGTGCGCTCAGGGTTTAATGTTCAGACTGGGAATGTTCAGAGAGACTTATTCCAACAACAAGAGGTTTATAAAAGAACAAATCGAAATGTTTTGGTCTGACCCTAAAAATGGATGAGAACTCTAGAGTTTTTAGAAATGTATATAGCAAATGTTTTTCTTGAACACAGACTTAAATATTAAACTGTGTTATAATGTTTCCTAGTCAAAAACATAACTGGAGTTTTGTTTTGTTTCATTCACATGTTTAACACACACAAACCCTGCAGATTTAGACCCAGTTCTTCTCTGTTCCCCCTAGGAAGTACTCCACTGTGTTTGTAAACTTGATACATATTCACTAGAATTGTTTGGATGATTTCAGACCTGGAATAGACCTTTTTCACAATGGCCTGAAGTGTAGTGATGTAGAGTAAATGTCACTTATGTTAATGCTTTTCTATTGCAAAATATCTGTGAAAATGTCTGGCATATTTTCCTCCAGCTTCATAAATCTGCCCCATCACCAAATCTTCATCCAACAAGATCAACAGAGGACATATTCTGTCCATGAAGAATTTATCCACAACTATCAAGGGAAGAAAGACAAAAACGTAAAGGAGAACAACGACGGGCATTAGTGAACTACTCCTGAGCAAAACTAACATTATGGTCATGAATAAAACATAAGTAACTTGTTAACTCAGGCTGATTCTAGAATTAAATTTTTAAAAATGATTTCACAATGTAGATATTTGCATACACAGAGAGATTTGTGCAGTTTGAATGCTACAGTTGTTCACAGATTACATGTCTAGCATTTAAACTGCACAAATCTGTCTGTCTATGCAAATGTCTACATCATGAAATCAATTTTTAATTTTAATTCTAGAATCAGTGAGTGTTACTTATTAACAAATTCCGTATTACTTCTGTTTTATTCATGACCATAAGGTTAGTTTTGCTCATAGTTGTGGATAAATTCTTCATGGCCAGAATATGTCCTTTGTGGACCTTGTTGGATGAAGATTTGGTGATGGGACAGATTTATGAAGCTGGTGGAAAATACGTGAGACATTTCCACAGATATTTTGCCATAGAAAAGCATTAATATAAGTGACGTTTACACTACATCTTGGCACTTCCGGCCGTTGTGAAAAAGGTCTATTGCTAATCTCTACTGAACTAAAGGTAAAATGTAGCTGTTAACCTGAAAACTACCGCGAAACTAACACATGCAGCGCGAATTTCAGACTTCTGTTCATCGTTCAACGCATACAGGGAAGGGTTCTCCAAAAAAGTGAGCATCATGTTTGATTTCCCAGTGGGATGCGTCTATTGTTTTAACCGATCTTTTCAAGTCTTTTGAACAATATCATCGTAATTGTCCGCACAGTTACGATGTCTGAATCCCATAACTAAAATATGACAATATCAGAACCAGAAACAAAAGCGATATGGTTCAAAAGACTGGAAAAGATCGGCTTTGACAATAGACGCCTCCCACTGGGAAATCAAACATGGCGATTTGATGCTCACCTTTTTGGAAGACCCTTCCCAGGATGCAATGCACAATGACCGGAAGTCCGAAATTCAGGATGTATTTATAAAGGGTACTTTAACATTATATTATTAGAATGGTTCAGGCTTAGTAGCTACTTTCTTTATACCATTCTCATCAATCCAAAATATGCACAGTAGGTCTTATCCTCCAGCTGAGCCAGTTCTGACCAAGACTCTCAAGATCTGAAAAGGATGGATCAAATGCAGAGAATGAAATAGTGTCTGTTTTTCGATACTTTTAACAACCCTTTGTACTGGGGCAAGAGCACACATTCTGTACAAATACAAGGGAAAATCGGGTAGAGGCCCTTTAAACTCCTCAGCCTGAAGTGAGTGGGCGTAGCTTGGATCAGATGTTGGCGCTGGAGGAGGGAGCAGCCAGAAACTCTCTGAAGAGTTTGTCAGCGTAACACTTAACCCTGTATGAGCTGTGAGGGTGCAATAAATAGACTGAGTGGGAACGCTGTTTGAAAATGTGCACTTCCTGTTTCAGACACCACAGATGACCACACGTTGCTATGGTTACTGAATCACATCCGACTGGGAATCCCGGAACTCATCATCCAGATCCGGCACCACAAGCACACGCGCGTCTACGCCTTCTTCATCACTGCGACCTACGAGAAGTAAGGCCTGCTCCATCTTATGTTTGTTTTCATGTTTTTAAGGCAAGATACTTCAGATTAAAGTCATTTTAAAATGTTAGGTTTTGGATCAGTTTGCTCTCTTAACATATGAGCTTTTATCTGGAAATAGAAGAAGAAATGGTGTCATTTTCTGGAAATTGTTATTTTCAAGGCTATTTTCTCAAAATGCATTAACACTGACTTAGAGATCACCTCAGAACGCACACCACATTTACAAAAAAACAAACAAACAAAAAAAAAAAAAAAAACACCTGGGACTAAATAGGGGCTAAACCTGGAACTAAACCTGAACTAGACCAGAACTAGAAGATGACCAAGTACTTCATGTTGACTACTTGCAAATACCATGAATAACATGAATTAGATTGTTCATAGTACAATGAATGGCACCTGACATCAAACCGATACCCAATACTTGTCCTGGTATTGGTGCATCTCTAAAACTAAGTCCACATCTGGACTTAACCAGGATCAGTCCAAGAGTGTGAACACACCTTAAAGAGATAGTTCTGAAATTTGGACATAGGACCTCATTTCCTAGTGAACCAGAGTGTTGGAGACGTGTGGAGACACTTTTTTAAATATTCCATCCAGTCCTTGTATTGGCAGAGGTCGCTGGTGCTAGGCTAGCGCATGTCAATGGTCATAGTTATCCTGCCACTAAAAACAGTCTTACCCACTCCACAAAACACCCGAAGCAAATCTATTACTACGCCAGACTGTTGATGTAAATGTCTGTGTTGACAGAATAATTTTTTAAGTAAAGTCAACCTTGCATTTGAAGGATTTATGTCTGAGCAGCAGCAGCGAGTTGTACTTCCTGATAGAAACCTTGGCAGCTGCGGACTGATATATGAGAAAATAGTCCCTCAACATGCGACGATTCATACGATGCAGGGTTAGTTTTATTTCAAACATTATTCTGTCAACACAGACATTCACATGGACAGTCTGGTGTAATAATAGTTTTGCTTCGGGTGTTTTGTGGAGTGGGTAAGACTGTTTTTAGTGGCAGGATAATATGGCCATTGACATGCACTAGCCTAGCACCAGTGACCTCTGCAAATACAAGGATTGGATGAAATATTTCAAAAAGTGTCTCCACACATCTCCAACACTCTGGCTCACTAGGAAATGAGGCCCTATGTCCAAAATTCTGAACTGTCCCTTTAAGTTTATGTAAATATATATGCAGTGTCTCACCTTAAAGAAACATAAGCCTTGGACACCTTTGCGTTTGTATTAACTTTTAGTTTTAACTTTTTGTTTCTGCTTGGATTAGCTCTATCTACTGGGAACAGTGGGAACAGATTTTGAAGTGAATAATTAGCATCTTGGCAAATGGCTAGAAGACACTACCAGATAATTGCTTTGTGTGGAAGGAAATGTATTAGCTGAAGTGAATCTGTATTAATCTGTAATAGTTCTTAAAAACACAACACTAGTTTTGAGGTGCAAACAAGATCCTAATCAAGATTTAACTAAAGTAAATATGTCTATGTTAAAAAGGAATGCATTTTAGTTTTGGTTGCACTAGTATTTCAGAATTACCCAAACTTTATTTTTGTGTCCTGTAGGAATCGGTAATAGAAAACTTGGTTTGTGCAGTTTTCAGCCAGAACATTGCCTAACTCTGCCCATACGAAATACAGAGCTCCCAGCTGGATCCGAGTGCGAGAAGAGAAATCATCTAAAATAATAAAAATCCTTCCTCTCCTCAAACTGCTACACGATTCAAGTGCTCTGGGAACGCACAAGTACAAGTGTTCTTTTTCCAGTGCATTTGAAACTCATCCACATTTAGCTTGACTTTTTATAGTTTTGTTGCTGAACCAAAACATGTGTCTTTTTTGTCCATGTCTCAGGTGCAAAATGCTTCTGCCCCTGCTAAATGTGCCGTAATGCGGCTTTAAGAGGAACACGTCTCCAGCTGCAGCCAAGCTCCACAGAGACTCCACTGTTAAACTAATGAACCAAGCTCTAATCTGTTACTTAAAACTCTACTGTTTAAAATGTGACTAAAGCAGGTGTGGAATGGAGCTCTGAACTCACCAGGAGCATCACCAGTGCTCTTTTTAAGTGTGGTTATTTAGAAAAGATAAAGAAATATTACCCAAATGTGTAAGAGGTAGGGCTGAGTATCATTCAGAAGTTGCTGATACAATACATACCTCGATACATAAGCCCTGATACGATACATATCTTGATACAGTGAGCTTGCGATTCGATACTGTTCAGTAAAAATAAAGACTAAATCATGGCTGTGATACTAAAAGTCTTTGTTAAAACATTTAATATGAAATACACTAATTAAAAAAAAAAAACAGTTTCAAAAAACAGTGAAAATGTCAATTATCAACTTTCTGTACTACAGCTGTAAACCTGTCAGATGAATACATACACAGAAGACACAACATGGTAAACTTACAACAGTGGCTGGAAGGTGAGAAATTTCTCTATGTTGGTGCACAAGAATGTGCAATGCCCTTAAGGTTAACAGAAACACAAAAAAAATACAGAAGATATACCATTTGTTGTGATAGCCTTGACACCAGGCAGTGATTTGGGACACATCAGAGACATGGTTAAAAAATCAACAAAGCTGTTAGCCAGGTTGGTACCACCTAGTGCCTCCACTCAATTTAATTTTTCAAATAAACTAGGTCAGGAATCAGAATACACTAGACGGTTTGCAAGAACCCCAGAAGTTGTAGACCTTGCACCAGCCAATCAGCGAAGAGCTGAACCAACCCGAGTTGTGAAAGTAGACTGCATACACTATCCTCCTTTGGACTTCCTTTGTCAAATACAAACTTCGCATTTTTTATTGCACCTTTAATTCACAAGTTCATCTTGCAGAAATGACAATGACTGTTGACAGACATGTTCACTCTCTGCTTTGTTTGCTGTTGTGCCGGCAATTACTTGGACACCACCGAGCGTTCCTGCGCATTCCATACATCATGACCAAACAGCAGAGATTGGTTAAATAAAAAAAAGTACTCGCCTACTGTCGAGCAAACAAATCCTAATGCTGCGAGGTCAGACAGTTTCTACAAAGTGAAACCAGCTGATGTATCAGTCTACAAAACTGTAGCGCTGTAAATAATTTAGTAAAATATACCAAAAAATGCTCTTGGTGATATATTGATACAGCCGCCCACGATATCGATACTGTATCACATTAAACGATATGATATATTGATGTTTCAGTATTTTTGCACACTCCTTACTGAGAATTTCGCAAAAACAAGACAAAAAAGACTAGATAAAACTGTTATTGGTGCATTGGTGAGATCTAAAACAATGCATCAAACCTATGCCATTCTTGCATGTTCTGTTAATTATTATTATTATTTTTTTCAAATCCACTGTTGCCTTAGACAGGGCAGCTTTTTGTGTTTCATGCAGCATTAGTGTTTTGTAATTTTAAAACCTTCTGTGTTTCGACAGTGCAGTTTTATTTTGTGATGCCTTGACGTAGCGATGTGTGGTGCAGGAACTTTTCCCACATTTTTGACTGTGTGAGAATTAACACACAATGTGCACACACGTGTTTAATGGTGGTTACAAAAAGCAGAGAATTACATGGACCAGTGTTTCTCGAACTGTAATACTAGTTTTCATAGTAATCCTTTGCAGTTCTAGTCTGTTTGGTAACATTGTGGTCACGTTTGTTAGGCCTAATTAGTAGAATAATGTGGAATTCCTTATTTTAACGTAACTTCTTTTTAAAGCTCTATCTGATTTCCATTTGAAATTTTGTAGTCAAGGTTAAATGGTTTATGAAAAAGGGAGGAGGACCAGTCTTACATTGATTATTTTACGTTCCATTCTCGTTCCCCTGTTAGAATGACATTAGCACTTCTTTTGCTACATAAGCAGTTTGTTCACCATGGCGATAATCCTGATTTACAGCCTATGACGTATTACCTCCACTGCACTTATGTGATTGAGGTTTTATAGAAGCGACCCCGCAGTGGCTCCATATTTTCTGCTGGGTGTGAATTTTATGGTCACATGGGAAATAAATTAAAGGTTCAGCATGTAACTTTTGTAATCGAGGGTCGCCAAGTGCTTGTTTTAGTGGGTGTGTTATTGCTCAGGTCTGTGGAGTAGCGTATTCACAATAAGAATATACGTTTTTTCAGTTTCTTTCTTTCTTTTCTTTCTGTCTTTCTTTAGTGCCCCACTCACAATAAGAATATATGTGTTTACATGTTTTCTTTCTTGCTTTTTTGTTTTCTTGCTTTTTTCTTTCTCTTTCTTGCATTCTTTTTTTCCTTTCTTTGCTTTCTTTCTTTCTGTCTTTCTTTTTCTTTAGCATCCCACTCACAATAAGAATATTTGTTTTTCAATTTTTTTTTGCTTTCTGTCTTTCTTTCTTTTTTTAGCATCCCACTTACGATAAGAATGTTTTTTCAGTGGCAGAGTTAACAATTTGGGGGGCCATAGGCGAACTTGAGTTTAGGGCCCTCACTATAATGCACCGTTTTTGTTTGTTTGTTTGTTTTGTTTTAATCTATTTATTGTCTGTTTTTCCTCATTGTTCTTGAGACATGCACATCTCTTTTTATTTGAATTATGGTGGATTGGAAACTTGTCTTATTAGTTTGGTCGGGGCTGATTGCAGTTAAATTTTTTTGTTAGTACAATTACATATTTGTTTACATCCATTGCATATGATGATTATTATTATGATTATCGTTTAAAAGTAAAATACTCTCATTTAATGTCACATTGAAAGAAAATCAAATTGCTCTGAGACCTGGGCCATTAGTGGCACTGAGGGCAATTAGTTGGGGGCCCCTCCAGGTTTGGGGGCCCTAAGCAGCCGCCTACTTTTGCCTAATGGTAGTGCTGTCTCTTTGTTTTTTTCAGTTTTCTTTTTCTTTCTTTCTTTCTTTCTTTCTTTCTTTCTTTCTTTAGTGTCCCACTCACTGTAAGAATATATGTTTTTCAATTCTTTCTTTATGATTAATTGAATGGATAATTGAATAAATGTTAGACTGATTCATTTAATACCAAACAATGGAACATTCCAAGCAACGCATTTCAGAAAAGCTACACAGTGCACCTTTAAGAGACCAGATGTGAAAAATGTCATTAATATTTTACACACACGCACGCACACACACACGCACACACACGCACATGCACACGCACATACACACACACGTACGCACACACGCACATGCACACACACACGTACATGCACACACACACGCACGCACACACACGCACGTACACGCACACACACACACACGCTCATGCACGCACACACACACACACACACACACACGTACATGCACACACACACGCACACGTACACGCACACACACACACACACACACACACGTATACACACACACACACACACATGCACATACACACACGCACAGTCACACACACACACGTACACACACGTACATGCACACACACACACGCACACACACGCACGTACACGCACACACACACGCTCATGCACGCACGCACATGCACACACGCACATACACGCACACACAGGCACACGCACACACACATGCACACACGCACACACACACATGCACACACACACACACACACGCACACACACACACACATGCACACACACACAGCACACGCACACACACATGCACACACACACGCACATGCACACACGCACACACACACACACACATATTTTCGTTTTTTTGTAGTTGGGCTGTTTCGCAAAATAAACATTTGGCATTTCTGTGATGTTAAATGTCCACTTTAAAGCCTCTCTTGTCTCGTCACGGCAAATCATCTGAATATAAGAATCAGGTTGTCAGAAAGGTAGTTTAAAAATGAAAGCACAAATACCAAATACATAAAAAATAGGACAACACTTGGTCTTGGCTTATATGAGAACTGGTACTGTATATGACCTCATGGAACTAAAGAAATTAAACCGTATTTTGTGTTGAAAATGACATTCTGTTGACTATAAACTTTATAATATTTTTTTTTGCCTTTATCGTAGTATCAAAGTTGTTACCGTGGCAGCAGTAATTAGAAATGGGTGACATAAGTGAAGAATGAGTTTTGATAGCGGAGAGTTAAGCATCTCTGTCTGTCATGGTTTGAAATATTGGTAGAAATTAAATGACTGAATCTCAATTAAAATCCAATTAATTGCCCAGACTTAATGAGAAGGCCCTTTACTATAAATTATAAATTAAATTCTTGCCAAGTCTCTCTGGTACTTTTGGTTTATTTAAAAGGCTAAATTGTTTTCTGATCGATGTTATACTGTAATGTTGTTTTCTCGTCAAAAAACATGGACTGGAATTGCCGATTGTGTAATATATAGAGCTTTTTAAACTTTCACAGAGTCTTTTAAACTGTGTGCCGTCTTGTATTCATCTTGACTTTGCACAGATTCTTTTCTCCGGTGGCAGTTTGACAAATCCAGACGATGATTGTGGATGAAGCCGGGGTCACTGTAATTTCCTCTGCTCTGACTTTGGCGCATAAACACAGAAACACAATAGCTCCATTTGGCCTCCCGTCATCCTCCTCTCTTTCTTTCTATCTCCCTCTCTCCCTCCACCTCTCTTCATGGCTCTCGGCCTCTCTCCCTTTCTCTCTGCCTCCTTCGACCTCTCTCCTTTTCTCTCCACCTCTCTTTCCACCTTTCCACCACTCTCTGTCTCTCTCTCTCTCTCTACGCCTCTCTTTCCACCTCTCTTTCTCCACCTCGCTCCACCGGTCTCCCCGTCTCTCTCTGCCTCTCTCCCTCTCCTCTCTCCCTCTTTCTCTCTCCTTCTCTCCACCTCTCTCCTTCTCTCCACCTCTCCCTCTCTCTGCTTCTCTCTCTCCACCTCTCTCCGCCTCTCTCTCTGCCTATCACCACCTGTCTTTCCACCTCCACCTCTCTCTCTTCCTCTCTCTCCCTCTCTCTGCCTCTCTCTCCACTTCTCCACCTCTCTCTGCCTCTCTCTCCTTCACTTTCTCTCTGCTTCTCTTCCTCTCATCTCTCCCTCTCTCTCTCTCTGCCTCTCTCCCTCTTTATCCTTCTTTCTCTCCACCTCTTTCTGCCTCTCTCCAGCTCTCTCTGTCTCTCTCCCTCTCTCTCACTCCTTCTGTCCCCCTCTCTCCCTCTCTATGCTTCTCTCTCTCCACCTCTCTGCCTCTCTCCACCTCTCTCTCCGCCTATCGCCACCTCTCTTTCCACCTCTCCACCTCTCTCTCCCTCTCTCTGCCTCTCTCTCCACTTCTCCTCTCTCTCCCTCACTCTCTCTCTGCTTTTCTTCCTCTCATCTCTCCCTCTTTCTCTCTGTCCTTCTCTCCACCTCTCTCTCTCTCTCTCTGCCTCACTCCCTCTTTCTCCCCTCCTCTTTCTGCCTCTCTCCACCTCTCTCTCTCTCTCTCTCTCTCTCTCTCTCTGGCTCTCTCCCTCTCTCTCCCTCTTTCTCCACCTCTTTCTGCCTCTCTCCACCTCTCCCTCCCTCCCTCTCTCTCCCTCTCTCCGTGCTGAGTGGGGGAGAGACAGGCCCAGATGAAACTTCTTTAGAGATTATGGGGCGGCACACTGGAGCTCAGGAGGGATGTCAAAAAACAAACGTTACCCTGGAAACCCACCATGTTTGACTTTTTGCCGGCAGTGCAAAAACTCTTGGATAAAGAAGCATTTACGAAAACAAAGTCAAAACGTCAACAAAACTTCAGTGGAGCCTCAAATATTCATACATGTATCACACTGTAGAGCCATGAATGTTGAAGGTGTACCATGTAACTTTTTGGTTTGTCACGTTCTTGTTTCTATGGAGATGTCATTGCTCTGCCTGGAATGTTCCACAGTATGACATTAAACAGCTCTACCTTACATTTATTCAATTACAGATGGTTTTATAGATCAAAAATACCAAATGACGCACCTTTAAGTTTAGTGTTTAACATCTTAAAATCTGCATTGGATTAACATTGTCCCTATTTTTGATCAGTTTTAACTCTACTGACACGAAATAGAGGAATAAATTATCATTCGTTTAGCTAAGATACAGAAAAACGTGCTTGGAAATGTCCAGAACACAAAGAAAATGTTCAGTTACTCTTACTGAAGTCTCTCAGATTCAGACTGACTCATAACTAAGTCGTGAATAAGTCATGAATCGACCGAGTACTAAATCATTTCTCTTAATTTTGCACCTCTTTTCACAACTTTATTATTACCATACCATATCTTACCAACTTTATTTTTAAAGCACTTTAAAAACTTTACATTTGGCCAAAGTGCTGTACATGAATATAGGATAGACGAAATCGCAGTACAACACAATACACAATACAAACACAATACAACTACTAAAAATATATAAACAGTGTTGGGGAGGTTACTTTAAAAATGTATTCCCCTACAGATTACAGATTACATACCCCAAAATGTAGTTTGTAATGTAATCCATTAAATTACTTAAAGTGAGTAACGTAATCTGAATACTTTGGATTACTTGATATTGTCATGGTTTTTTAAAACTGTATGAATGTAGCAACCACATCCTGAAAATTCTTGTTTGTTCTCTTCAAATTGTCTGTTGAGCCCAAGTCTCCAAGAAGAGGCTTTTGTTTACTGTAGAGAAGCAAAGACGAAGATGTTTTATCTGCTAAAAGACACAAAAAGCCCAGTCTTTCCTTAACCAGATAAAAAATATTATTGATAGAGAAATGTTTTTTATATGAGATCACTGCTACTTTAAATTATGTCCACCTACTGTTAGTGTCATATTGTTTAGTCCTGGTTTAGACCTGGTTTAGACCTGGTTTAGTCCTGGTTTAGTCCTGGTTTAGCCCAAAATGTGAAAACGGGAAAATAACACTGTGTAATCCATTTATTTCAACAAAGTAACTGTAATCCAATTACCACTCACTGAAATGGTAACTGTAATTGAATACAGTTACTCATAAGGTGTACTCTGATTACGTAATGCCGGTACATGTAATCCATTACTCCCGAACACTGCATATAAAGCAATAAGATACTCAACAACAAGAAAAGTTCATCTCACTTGTTAAAATACAGTGAAAAACAGACTCCGCCTTTCTCTCCGCCTTCTTTAATGGAAACTGATTCCATAGCCGTAGGGCAGCAACCGAAAATGCACGGTCCCCTCCAAGCTTGCGTTTAGTCTTTGGGACGGTGAGCTGGAAATGCTCTGCTGACCTGAGAGTGCGAGAGGTGTTACCAACTACACCAACGTCGTCATGTTTTTTTTTTTAATTTTGAAAATCTGGTCACATTATATTGCAATAGCTTTTTTCTATGTTATAGTGTTTCCTCATCAAAAATAAACATGTTATCTGTTATCTCATTCATACATGTTTAGCACACAGACCTGCTTCATGACATCACAGGGTGGAACAGAGCATTACTCAAACGTGTGAGAATGAAACAAAACACTAGCCAGACTGGCGCCACCTAGTGCCGCCACTCAATTTCATTTTTCTCCAGCGACTAGGTCAGGAATTGGAATACACTAGATGGTTCGCAAAAAACCTGGAAGTACAAGTTCAGGTACCAGCCAATCAGCAAAGAGCAGTATATTCTGTGTTGTCAACAGTTCCAGAGATTGAGGATTTAAAGCCAGAACAAAGAGAATGTTTGGTGAATTTTATCAAGGGGAAAAACATTATTGTCCTTCTTCCTACAGGATTTGGGAAAATCTTAATATACCACTTAGCCCCGTTAGCAGCACATTACATATGTGACTACCAAATAACAGCGATTGGTTAAATGACAAAAAGTACCCACCTACCCTTGTGCGAACGAATTCTAACACTGCAATGTCAGATGGTTTGTACGAAGTGAAACCGGCTGATGAATCAGGTTAACAAAACACAGCTCCAGGTCTGTTTTTGATGAGGTAACATTATAACGTGGCTTAAAGCTATAGTTGACCTTTAATATAAAATGTAATAAGTAAGCGTAGTTATTCCATTTCACATTTCTTCCTCACATGATTGCAGCCTAGAACTGCCTCTAGAGATTCGGGCTATTCAGGGGTTTCAGCTTCCTGTGATGTTTGAGGGCGATTCAAAAGAGAGCAATTTATAATAAAATATTATAATTTCTATGGCAACTGTGCTACATTTCCATCACTCTGAAAACACGGATGGAGGTGCAGATGATGGTGGAAAAGGTGTTTGTTGGAGCAGAGAGCTTCCTGAGATTGAGACGAGAGGCAGAGGAGTCAGAGCAGCTTAAGCAGGAGGAACGTTGACCTACATTTACCATGACGACGAGGATAACCCAGAAACAGGAGGAGAGGGAGAGCATCTAAACACATTAAAGCTTCATTCTGTATTTTTAACACAAGCATCAGCAGCGTCAGGCAACGTGAGGACATGTGGCTATAAAAGGAACCTGTCTTTTTTCTGCTCTGACAGTGTTTTTTGTGACTGTTAGTAAAAATGCCTATTATGCAATTTTACATTAAAGGCACAGTATGGAACATTAAAACCATACTTTGGAATATTCTCCATAGAGATAGATATGTTTTATGCCTATGGTCTCCAACCTTTTCCTCCAGTGAGCTACTTTTATAAAACAAAAATCCCAGAGAGCTCCTCATTTTAGCAGCCGCAAGAAATTGAGACGATTATGAGAAACAGCACAAGCCTTTGGGTGCAGTTAGACGCCTATAAAACATAAACCATTGTTTATTAGTGCACAAAGTTGGGCTTCAAAATGATACATTTACTATAGTAACTGACTGATTGATTGATTTGTTTTTATTTCGAGTTTGTGCCAAGAGGGAAACAATAATCATACATACTACATCTACATTATCAACAACAGAAAAGCACATTTCTCCAAAAGGAGTGGGAAGAAGAAAAAAACTTATATTAATCCACCTATACTCATTACATCATCTCAAAAATTCAAAAATGACTTTACAGATATTTACATAGAGCAAAATAAATGGCATACTATACATACTACATATAATTTTAACCCAGTTTCTTTTTTTTTCTTGTGTTGTACTGCATTATGGTTGTACAAACTAATAACTATGATAAAGAAGGCACAAGTTTATCGTTTATGATTGTATCAAAATAAGTAAAATGAGAATGAAGAATGTAAGGATTTTTCCCCCAGGTATTTAGGTAATAGGCATGTGATTAACCAACTTTTTGTTATTCAGTATAGTGGTATAATTCAGATATCCCTTGTCGCGCTACTTGAAAGGGGGTGGAGCGTTACTGGTAGCTCCTGAGCTACAGGCTCGAGACCTCTGTTCTATGTCATACTGTGGAGTATTATTAGCCAGGCTGGCGCCACCTAGTGCCTCCACTCAATTTCATTTCTGTCCAGTGACTAGGTCAGGAATCACAATACACTAAACAGTTTGCAAAAACCCTGGAAGCTGTAGACCGCGCACTGGCCAATCAGCTGTTAGCTGTGAAGCCATGACCTTAAACTCAAGCTCCTGTGTGTGTCCCTTTTGTGGAACAGCACAACAGTAAACAAAGCCTTGAGATGGACGTAGACAAAGACTGACATTCTGTGTTGGCAACGATTCCCGAGATCGAAGATTTAAAGCCGGAATAAAGAGAATGTTTGATGAATTTTATCAAGGGGAAAGACGTTATTGTCCTTCTTCCTACGGGATTTGGTACATTACATACGTTACAACCAAATATTTATTTGTTAAATAAAAAAAGTATCCGTCAACCGTCAAGCGAACGAATCCTGATGCTGCGAGGTTAGACGGTTTCCACAAAGTGAAACTGGCTGATGAATCAGGCTATAATCTTATAGCCAAAGGAACAACATTTTCATGGAAACAAGCAGCAGGAGGCTCTCCAGGCCAAGTAAGAGTCAGGTTTGTGGAGAAACAAGCATGCTCAGAGAAAGGATGCAAGTTTTTTGGCAAATAGTTACATAGTGTGGCTTTAAAGATGCAATATAATTTCAGTAATTTCTTTTTGGAGGTGGTGTGTCGCATGCTTGTCTCTATTATGGCTTAGGGAGGGATATCCGGAGTATGGCATTAATCTTATCTTGTATTTTAAAAATTAAAATGATAAACATGCATTTCTTATACGAGTGGGATTGCCTCTCCAGAGATCTGACCTGTAACTTGACCAGCTGGCATTGCTTGTTTCTGTGGACGTAGAGTTTAATGTCAGGTAAAACAATCGCAACTCCATGGAGAAAAACAAAGAAAAGTTCTATATTTGGCATGATTTGGCACCATGTTTTTTATCGTACATTAACAAATTTCCCTGTGATTCTGCCTGTTCAGCTCCGTTTTAGTTTTGTCCCGGATTTGCTTCTGTCTCTGTGTTTCTCTCAAGGTTATCGCCGGCCTCCACACTGGGCACGTCTCTGAAGCCACAAAAGACGATGCATTTGTGATGACTCTGTTAGTGTCTCATTAGGATTCTTGGCTGCTGCTCCTGAGAGAGAATGAGGGAGCGGGGGTCACAGGAGAGCGAGGAGACAAAAGAGCTACTTCAAAATAATATTACTCAAGTACAAAGTAATGGTTCAAGAAATGACTGACGTAAGAGTAAAAAGTGTGTGGTGAAACTGCTGCTCAAATAAAAGTGACTGTCAGGGCAAAACATCTGATTTATAAATGAAGTTAATGTGTTTGGAAGGACAAAACATTAAATAAAGCTCAAAAGATAGTATTTTCAAAGGTTAGACCACAAAAAAAGAAAAAAACACAAATGTTGAAATCATTTCATATACACGCATCAAGAATCTCGGACTTCCGGTCATTGTGCAGTGCATACTGGGAAGGATTTTCCAAAAAAAGTGAGCATCAAACCGCCATTTTTGATTTCCAAGTGGGATGTGTCTATTGACAAAGTCGATCTTTTCAAGTCTTTTGAACCATATCACTTTTGTTTCTGGTTTTGATATTGTCATATTTTAGTTTTGGCCATCGTTGATTGTGTGGTTGTTGGGTGTCCGAACAGCAGAAAACGGGCTTCAGAAGTTTGCGAACTCCATAAATGCAAAAGGGAATCAGATGTGTGTGACTGCAAACCTCCATTCAAACTGTTTCCCTTCCCAACAGAATTGAAAAATAGTGAAAGGTGAAGGCGATGGGCAGAACTGATCCACAGGAAGGCCGAAAAAGGAAACCACTGACTGCCTAAATCATCCCAATTGTGCAGCGAACATTTTGTATGTGAAGCGCCTGCAAATAGGGATCCCGTTTGTTAATCGAGAGGTACAGAAGACAAACAGACTGAGCTCGCACTTTCTTGTTCTTGTAGTTTTTCAGCAAGATTAAGTCTTGGTCTCTTTGCAGTGGAAGTTGTTTCTTGATGAACAGTTGGTGCGTTTCGCTTTAGCGTTGACTTTTTTAATTCGTAACCGAGGTTGAGTGAGGGATCGGGATTTTATTTTGTTGTCGTTCCACATACAAAATGTTTGCTGCAAAATTGGGATGATTTAGTCATTCAAAGGTTACCTTTTTCATCTTTCCCGTGGATCAACCCTGCCCATCGCCTTCACCTTTCACTATTTTTCAATTCCGCTGGGAAGGGAAACAGTTTGAACAGAGGTTTGCAGTCACACACATCTGATTCCCTTTTGCAGTTATGGAGTTCGCAAACACATTTCTCGAGCCGTTTTCCGCTGTTAGGATCCAACAACCACACAATTAACAATGTCCGAATCCCAAACCTAAAATATGACAATATCAGAACCAAAAACAAAAGTGATATGGTTCAAAAGACTTGAAAAGATCGACTTTGTCAATAGATGCATCCCACTTGGAAATCAAAAATGGCAGTTTGATGCTCACTTTTTTTGGAAAATCCTTCCCAGTATGCACTGCACAATGACTGGAAGTCTGAGATTCTTGATGTGTGTATTGTCAGCGTAAAGCTTTTGTCACTTGTAGACAAAAGAAAGCCTGTTTTTTTGGTTGCTGAAAGAAGAAGAGAAGGGGAAAAAGGGTGAAGACAAACTAAGATGATTCTTGGAGGTTGTTTCCAGCGATGGTGAGCACTGAAGCAGACGAAGACTCTAAAGCAGGAGTCTCCAACCTGTAGCTCGGGAAATATCAGGAGCTCAGATCTCCACCGCCTTCCAAGTAGCTCGCCAAGGGATTTCTGAATAAGTTCAATTTGATAAATTACCAGTGAAAATGTATAGTTTTGATGCTTGGTGCGCTGATAAAGGGACAAGTGGTTTATATTTTCTAAGAATCTAACTGTTCCCCATCTAAGGCTCTTATATTTACTCAGTTTCTTTGTGAGTGCTGAAATTGGCCGCTCTTTGGCATTTTTGTTTTGTAAAGGAGCTCACTGGAGAAAAAAGGTCGGTCTAAAGACTTCTGGACAGGTAACTTCAACAGCAGTTTGTTCAGCAGTTCTGGATGAGCACTTGAAAAATCTGTATTTCTCTTTCCTCTGTACAACCTTTAATCTTAAATCTTTTACTTCAGTAAGAGTACTGTTACTCGGCAAAATACTGTATGTTAAGTACTACCCACCTCTGTCGCAGGTTTGTGGGGTCTCTCTCTCTTTCTTTCTCTTTGTCTATCCCCCTCCCCCTTCTCTCTCTCTCTCTCTGTGTCTCTCTGTTCGACCTTTATTGTGATGTGGTTGCAGTGTGAACATGTGCAGCTTACTCCTCACAATTCAGCCGTGATCCATCATGTCCTCTCATCGTAAACTCCACTCTCCTCCACGCTGCGCTTTCTCTCTCCTACCTCTCTGTCATCTTCCTCTCTCTCTCTCCTACCTCTCTGTCATCTTCCTCTCTCTCTCTCCTACCTCTCTGTCATCTTCCTCTCTCTCTCTCTCTCTCTCTCTCTCTCTCTCTACCTCTCTCTCTCTCTCTCTCTTCCTCTCTCTCTCTCTCTCTCTCTCTCTCTCTACCTCTCTGTCATCTTCCTCTCTCTCTCTCTACCTCTCTGTCATCTCTCTCTCTCTCTCTCTCTCTCTACCTCTCTGTCATCTTCCTCTCTCTCTCTCTCTCTCTCTCCTACCTCTCTCTCGTCATCTCTCTCTCTCTCTCTCTCTCTCCTACCTCTCTGTCATCTCTCCTCTCTCTCTCTCTACCTCTCTGTCATCTTCCTCTCTCTCTCTCTCTCTCTCTACCTCTCTCTCTTCTCTCTCTTCCTCTCTCTCTCTCTCTCTCTCTCTCTCTCTCCTACTCTCTGTCATCTTCCTCTCTCTCTCTCTCTACCTCTCTGTCATCTTCCTCTCTCTCTCTCTCTCTACCTCTCTGTCATCTTCCTCTCTCTCTCTCTCTCTCTACCTCTCTGTCATCTTCCTCTCTCTCTCTCTCTCTCTCTCTCTCTCCTACCTCTCTGTCATCTTCCTCTCTCTCTCTCTCTCTCTCTCTACCTCTCTGTCATCTTCCTCTCTCTCTCTCTCTCTCTCTCCTACCTCTCTGTCATCTTCCTCTCTCTCTCTCTCTCTCTCTCTCTCTCTCCTCTCTCTCTCTACTGTCTCTTCTCTCTCTCTCTCTCTCTCTCTCTACCTCTCTGTCATCTTCCTCTCTCTCTCTCTCTCTCTCTCTCTCTCTCTCTACCTCTCTGTCATCTTCCTCTCTCTCTCTCTCTCTCTCTCTCTACCTCTCTCTGTCATCTTCCTCTCTCTCTCTCTCTCTCTGTCTCTCTACCTCTCTGTCATCTTCCTCTCTCTCTCTCTCTCTCTCTCCTACCTCTCTGTCATCTTCCTCTCTCTCTCTCTCCTACCGCTCTATCATGTTCCCTTCTCTGTCCTCTCTCTCTTTTGTTCCTCTGTCTCTCTTCCCTTCCTCTCTCCTTCCTCGCTCTCCTTCCTCTCTCTCTCTCTCTCCTTCCTCTCTCTTCATTCTGTCTCTCTTTTGTTCCTCTCTCTCTCTTGTTCCTTTCTCTCTCTCTTTCCTCTCTCTCCTTCCTCGTTCTCCTTCCTCTCTCCCCTTCCTTTCTCTCCTTCCTCTCTCTCTCTTATGTTCCTCTTTCTCTCTTTCTCTCTCCTTCTTCTCTGTCTCTTATGTTCCTCTCTCTCTCCCCTTCCTTTCTCTCCTTCCTCTTTCTCTCTCTCTCTCTCTCTCTCTCTTATGTTCCTCTCTCTCTCTCTCTCTCTCTCTCTCCTTCCTCTCTCTCTCTCTCTTATGTTCCTCTCTCTCTCTCCTTCCTCTCTCTCTCTCTCTCTCTCTCTTATGTTCCTCTCCCTCTCTTCTTCCTCTCTCTCTTTTTCTCCTCTCTCTCTCTCTCTCTCCCTCTCCCTTTCTCTTTCCTCTCCTTCTCCCTCTCCCTCCCTCTCTGCCTCTCTCTGTTTCTCTCTCTGTGCAGCCATGTATCTTTCATGTCCGTGTGTTTGTTGTTGTGTTGTTCGGATGACGTCATTGAACCAAAGTGAGTGGAGAGGAAGACTAAATGTTGGTTGGAGTTTGTGTGAATGTGGAGCTGGTGTTGGACACAGAGACCATCTGCTGCAGCAACTGAGCTGAGCAACACCAAGAGACCACAGACGAGCAGGATTAGACCAGTGCACTCATCAGCACACTCAAACTTTATTTCTAACAAAACTCTCTCGGTTTATTCAGGTTTAGGGTTGTTTTTTTCCTGATTAAGTCTGAGTTTAGTACTGGTTTATTTCTGGTTTAGTCCTGTTTCAGTCCTGGTTTAGTCCTGGTGTACTCTTGGTTTAGTCCTGAGGTTAGTCCTCGTTTAGTCCTGGTTTAGTCCCAATTTAGTCCCGGGTTAGTGCTGGTGTAGTCCTGATTTAATCCAGTTTTAGTCTTGGTTTTATCCTGCTTTAGCCCTGGTTCAGTCCCGGTTCAATCCCAGTTTAGACCTGGTTTAACTCTGATTTAATCCTAATTTAGTCTGGGTTTAGTGCTGGTTTAGTCCTAATTCAGTCCTGGTTTAGTCCTGTTGTAGACCAGGTTTAGTTCTGGTTTAGTCCTGTTGTAGTCCTGGTTTAGTCCTGGTTTAGTCCTGTTGTAGTCCTGTTGTAGTCCTGGTTTAGTCCTGGTTTAGTCCTGTTGTAGTCCTGGTTTAGTCCTAATTCAGTCCTGATAACAAGAGCAGTTTGTCATGGTTCAACGCCAGTCCTTGTTTAGTCCTGGTTTAGTCCTGGTTTAGTCCTAATTCAGTCCTGGTGTAGTCCTGGTGTAGTCCTGGTTTAGTCCTAGTTTAATCCTGGTTTAGTCCTGGTTTAGTCCTGGTGTAGTCCTGGTGTAGTCCTGGTTTAGTCCTGGTGTTAGTCCTGGTTTAGTCCTGGTTTAGTCCTGGTGTAGTCCTGGTTTAGTCCTGGTTTAGTCCTGGTGTAGTCCTGGTGTAGTCCTGGTGTAGTCCTGGTGTAGTCCTGGTTTAGTCCTGGTTTAGTCCTGGTTTAGTCCTGTTGTAGTCCTGTTTTTAGTCCTGTTGTAGTCCTGGTTTAGTCCTGTTGTAGTCCTGTTGTAGTCCTGGTTTAGTCCTGGTTTAGTCCTGTTGTAGTCCTGTTGTAGTCCTGGTTTAGTCCTAATTCAGTCCTGATAACAAGAGCAGTTTGTCATGGTTCAACGCCAGTCCTTGTTTAGTCCTGGTTTAGTCCTTATTCAGTCCTGGTGTAGTCCCTGGTGTAGTCCTGGTTTAGTCCTAGTTTAATCCTGGTTTAGTGCTGGTTTAGTGCTGGTTTAAGTCCTGGTTTAGTCCTGGTTTAGTCCTGGTTTAGTCCTGGTGTAGTCCTGGTGTAGTCCTGGTTTAGTCCTGGTGTAGTCCTGGTGTAGTCCTGGTTTAGTCCTGGTGTAGTCCTGATGTAGTCCTGGTGTAGTCCTGGTGTAGTCCTGGTTTAGTCCTGGTGTAGTCCTGGTGTAGTCCTGGTGTAGTCCTGGTGTAAGTCCTGGTGTAGTCCTGGTGTAGTCCTGGTTTAGTCCTGGTGTAGTCCTGGTTTTGTCCTGGTTTTGTCCTGGTGTCCTGGTGTAGTCCCTGGTGTAGTCCTGGTTTAGTCCTGGTTTAGTCCTCTGGTGTAGTCCTGGTGTAGTCCTGGTTTAGTCCTGGTTTAGTCCTGGTTTAGTCCTGGTGTAGTCCTGGTGTAGTCCTGGTTTAGTCCTGGTTAAGTCCTGGTTAAGTCCTGGTGTAGTCCTGGTGTAGTCCTGGTTAAGTCCTGGTGTAGTCCTGGTGTAGTCCTGGTGTAGTCCTGGTTTAGTCCTGGTTTAGTCCTGGTTTAGTCCTGGTGTAGTCCTGGTGTCCTGGTTAGTCCTGGTTTTAGTCCTGGTGTAGTCCTCCTGGTTTAGTCCTGTCCTGGTTTAGTCCTGGTGTAGTCCTGGTCCTGGTGTAGTCCTGGTTTAGTCCTGGTGTAGTCCTGGTTTAGTCCTGGTGTAGTCCTGGTTTAGTCCTGGTGTAGTCCTGGTTAGTCCTGGTGTCCTGGTGTAGTCCTGGTGTAGTCCTGGTGTAGTCCTGGTGTAGTCCTGGTGTAGTCCTGGTTTAGTCCTGGTGTAGTCCTGGTTTAGTCCTGGTGTAGTCCTGGTGTAGTCCTGGTTTAGTCCTGGTTTAGTCCTGGTGTAGTCCTGGTGTAGTCCTGGTTTCCTGGTTAGTCCTGGTGTTAGTCCTGGTGTAGTAGTCCTGGTTTAGTCCTGGTAGTAGTTCCTGGTGTAAGTCCTGGTTTAGTCCTGGTTAAGTCCTGGTGTAGTCCTGGTTTTGTCCTGGTGTAGTCCTGGTTTAGTCCTGGTGTAGTCCTGGTGTAGTCCTGGTTTTGTCCTGGTGTAGTCCTGGTTTAGTCCTGGTTTAGTCCTGGTGTAGTCCTGGTGTAGTCCTGGTTTAGTCCTGGTTTAGTCCTGGTTTAGTCCTGGTGTAGTCCTGGTCTCTAAAATTGAAAATCTTATTTATACGTCAAACTATAGCTATGAATAAAGAGGCGGCCATTACGCAGAATCTCTCTCTGGCTTTCTCCCCCTCTCTGTCTTCCCTCTGTCTCTCTCTCCATCTCTCTCCTCTCTTTCTCTCTCTCTCTCCCTCTTCTCTCTCATTCCTCAATCATAAAAATCACGTGACTAAACCCTTTAAGTAACATGTAAGGCCTCACCTGCAGTCACCAGCCCCCTCTCTTTCTTCTCTTTCTTCTCTCTCTTTCTTCTCTCCTCCCTCTGTTTCTCTCTTTCTCGTGTGAGAGTCGTGTCCGTGTAGAGGAGCACCGGGAGCAGAGGTGCCGGGGTCATTATTGCAATTTGAACATGGAGCCTCTGGAGCAAATCTGTGGGGAAAACGATGATGAAAAGTGATATTGAATGAGGCGTACGATGATGAAGAATACAGGGAAGGAGCAAGGCATGATGGGAAATGAGCTGCGCAGAGGCCACCCAGGTCCAGGTGTAAAAAGGTGACGGTGACCTTAAGATAACAAGAGCAGTTTGTCATGGTTCAACGCCAGTCCTGGTTTAGTCCTGGTTTAGTCCTTTTTTTAGTCTTATTTTAGTCCTGGTCTAGTCCTGGTTCAATTCTTGGTTTAACCCTATTTTAGTCCTTTGCTTAGTCCTTGTTTAGTTTTTCTTTAGTCCTGTTTAGTCCTGTTTTTGTCCCTCTTTAGTCTGTGGTTTAGTCCTGTTTTAGTCCTGGTCTAGTCCTGGTTTAGTCCTGGTTCAGTCCTGGTCTAGTCCTGGTTTAGTCCTGGTTCAGTCCTGGTCGAGTCCTGTTTTAGTCCTGGTCTAGTCCTGTTTTAGTCCTGGTCTAGTCCTGTTTTAGTCCTGGTTTACTCCTGTTTTAGTCCTGGTTTATTCCTATTTTAGTCCTAGTCTAGTCCTGGTCTAGTCCTGTTTTAGTCCTAGTCTAGTCTTGTTTTAGTCCTGGTCTAGTCCTGTTTGAGGCCTGGTTTAGTCCTGGTTTAGTCCTGTTTTAGTCCTGGTCTAGTCCTGTTTTAGTCCTAGTTTACTCCTGTTTTAGTCCTAGTCTAGTCCTATTTTAGTCCTGTTTTAGTCCTAGTCTAGTCCTGGTCTAGTCCTGTTTGAGGCCTGGTTTAGCCCTGTTTTAGTCCTGGTTTACTCCTGTTCTAGTCCTAGTCTTGTCCTGTTTTAGTCCTGGTTTAGTCCTGGTTTAGTCCTGTTTTAGTCCTGTTTTAGTCCTTGTTTAGTCCTGTTTTAGTCCTGGTTTAGTCCTGTTTTAGTCCTATTTTAGACCTGTTTTAGTCCTGTTTTAGTCCTTGTTTAGTCCTCGTTTAGTCCTCCTTGAGTCCTCCTTTAGTTCTGTTTTAATCCTGGTTTAATCCTGGTTTAGTCCTCCTTTAGTCCTCGTTTAGTCCTGTTTTAGTCCTCGTTTAGTCCTGTTTTAGTCCTCGTTTAGTCCTGTTTTAGTCCTCCTTTAGTCCTCGTTTAGTCCTGGTGACAGTGAAGTTGAGGTGTAAAATAGTTGCGGGTGACTCGAGGATAACAAGAGCCGTTTGTCACGGTTCAGCGCGTCGCCCTCCTGTGGTCAATTAGCGTAGTGCTGCTGACGGGCCTCTCATTTACACCTCTCATGTGAGCAGCTACAGTGGCCCTGCAGGGACATGTTTCAAAGTAAACAAAGCCCATTATTTTAGATCAACAGCGAACTCTTCATTTAGAAAAGGTGCAAGTCCAAACTGTTCTAGTGTTTTGTCTGGACAGCTGCACAAACACAGAGTCATGAATCATCACTATAGAAAATAAATCAATTTTTGGCAACAGTATTTGAACATGCATTAGTGCTGTCACAATATTAAAAATCCAGACTTGAATTCAATATTAAAGAGTAGATTTTTATACACAAATGTTAAGTTTAGTTCTTTTTTAGCTCTTAAAAACAAACAAAACAAAAAAAACACAAAATGATAGTATTTGTTTCTTGTATGTGGTCTTACACTCAAGATTAAACTCAAGATCAAACTATTGATAAATGTTTTTTGTTTCTTTTTTAGTATGAGTACTTGCTTAGATTAGTATATAGTTTTGATACTAGTTCCTCTTTTAGTAAACTTTATTTTCATTTACCGTATTTTTCAGACCATAAATCGCTCCGGAGTGTAAGTCGCACCTGCCAAAAAATGCGTAATGAAGAAAAAGACATACATAAGTCACACTTTTTGGGGGAAATATATTTTATAAAATCAGAGACCAGGAACCAACATTTCATCTTGAAAGTCAAGTTTTAGTAATAACAATAGAACAGAGAACAACTGTTAACGTTACATATGAACAGTTCTTCAGAAAACTATAGCATAAACAACAGAACAGAACAAGTTTACTAAACTCTCCATCTCACTCCAAATCACTAAATCCATTCAATTCTTCATCCTCGGTGCAACTCTGTGACCTCTGGAGGTAAATGGAGCACCGCTTCCTCTTCTGCATAGCTGGCATCAGACTCAGCATCAGTTCCAGTTAGAATTATTCCGGTCTTTCTAAATCTCGAATGGATGGTTTTAGTTGTCTTTATGTTTGTTTAAACTTAAATTTTTCAGTGGTAGAGAAGTAATGGTGCGATCAACAAACTTGATACAGACAGGACAGAGGCTCTTTCTGTAGGAGACATGTGCAGTAGAGTGAAGTGACAGAGGTACAGGAGGAACAGGAGCAGCAGATACTCACACACAAAATTTTAATATATAAGTCGCACTGGAATATAAATCGCAGGACCAAACAAGCCATGAAAAAAAGTGCAACTTATAGTTCAAAAAATACAGTATATTGAATTTTTTAGCTGTGCCTTAGTATGTTTCCTGTGTATGAATTAAGTTTTAATGCGAATTGTTTTTGTTTTTTTTAAGAATAAAAAAATGTAAGCATAACTTAAAGATGCTCTATGTAACTTTTCTGGCAGCAGGTCCCCCACCTACCTGTCTCCAGGGAGATGTTATTGCTTTGCCTGGAATGTTCCTGACATTATTATCCATAGAGATGATCAGTACAGCAGATCTGTGAGCGCTTTGTCTATGTGAAGGACACAGTTTCATTATTCCTTCATTGTTGTTTTTCAGTTTGTTGCGAGGGGCAGAGGAGATGGGTCTGAGGAAGTCTGTGAAGCCGGAGTTTGGAGGAGGAACCAGGAGCTTCTCATGTGAGGAAGACTACATCTACGAGAACATCGAGAGTGAGCTCTGCTTCTTCACCTCACAGGTAAAAACATGCAGCCATAGAAAGTATACACAGAAATAAAGAAGGGAATTAGACCAACTGTCCTGGTCCTGTTCTGCAGGAGAGACAGAGCATCATCAAGTTCTGGTTGGACAATCTACGTGCCAAAAACGGGGAAGCGCTTCACAACATCAGCTTCCTGGAGGGACAACCAATCAGTAAGCAGCAGCATTTGTACATTTTGTAAGGATGTTTGTTTGTGTTAAAGTGCCAAAGAGGACCACAGGAGCTCCCAGTCCTGTCTTCAAGTCCGAGCAGCAAAGTATTGTGTTGTATTCTGTGTGTAACATACTGGTATTTGCCTGTCATAGCTTTAGCATGAGCACATCGGGATAAAAGTGTGAGATCAGCCCTATGTTCCCTTATTTCTAAGATTTTTCACAAAATTAAACTCTAAGTCAAGTCATATTTATTTTATACCGCATTTAAAGGAATGATTGAGAGTCGTTTCAACCTCTGGGTTTTTGCACCATGACCTCTATTACATCTGTAGTCAACTGCTGCTGGAGAATATGTCGGGTGTAATTGACGACCACATTGGGAGAAATGGGGATAAATTCTGATGCAAACTGATGATAAAGGAAATGTGGGGACATAGGGCCTAATTTTGGATAGAAAAAAAATGAAATGAGGGAACATAAGGCTGAAAGAACATAGGCACGCTCCCAAAAGTATAAAGCATATTACTAAATGGACATTGGACATACAAACAATTGAATGTACTTTCTATGTATCGCGCAGGTAACTTTGACTCAAATGCAACACAAAGCATACAGGCAAACAAAGTCTTAGTACAATAACAGAAAGTGTCCTTTAACAGGTAATGTTTAATATGACAATCAGACTGAAAAAACAAAACAAAACAAAGGAATATATGATTTTATATGTAAACTAAAATAGCCTCCAAAACTGGGAACTGCTCAAAGTAGAAAATAGGCTGGGAATAAACTCAGAAACAGGTGCAACAAACAGAGAATAATACAGAGAAAAGAAGTTGAGTTGCAGAAGAACAACAGAGATTAGATTCAGAGTTTACAGATACAGAGCTTGAGTGTGTGTCTTCACAGGTCAACAATCTTGCAAAGACTGAATGAACAGGAGAAGTACCGTATTTTCCGGGCTATTTGACGTGCTCTTAAGCCTGCGACCGCATCAAAAAACGACTGCGTGCCCCACAATCCAGAGCGCCCTATACACGAATCCGTGTCCCAGCACGACTTCAGTAAACTTACAAAGCCGCACCACCCGCAGCGCACGCAAACACACACGGAGCAGACAGTGACCACACAGCGAAACACACCCGCAGACACACTCATCACTCCACGCTGACGAGGAACGGAACGGAGGAACGAACCGAAAAGGCGAGCGCAATGTGCCACTTCTAGACACAACTGAACAACTGAGTCACTGCGAACACGCCGACAATCCAGCGGTCCCAGACAGCACCCTCCCTACACGCCACAACTGAACAAAGCCCAGAGTCACCGTGAACGCCACAAACAAAAAAAAACACTGACCCATCCCACTGTTGTGTTTCCTTTAAAGTCCGGTGCGGTTTATTTGTGAAAAAAGTTTGAAAATAGACCATTCTATGACAGTGCGCCTTATAATCCAGAGCGTCTAAGAGCCCAGAAAATACGGTATATGTAGACGACCCTGGGATGATTAGGAAATGAGAGGCAACTGTAGGAAAAAGAGGGAGGTAGTGAAAAGGAAGAACAGATGGGGAAACGCAGCTGGACTGGGGAAAACATGTAAAACAAAAGGCAGAACTGTGACACTGTGTATTATTAGGTGGGCATGTGCTTCTGCCTGAGCCTTTTCAGTCACTGTCACACACACGATGTTTTGAAAATGTGAAAGTTAAACATTGTATGACTGAAATAAACTGAATTAAACTTTCTGTGTACCAACCTTCAGGATTTTTGTCAATATCACTAATATAATATGAGTGCTCCTTCTAAATGTATCTTTACGTGAGTCTATTCTTCACTGACTCTTTGTGTGCTCTTGTCCAGTCCCAGAGCTGAGGGCCCGAGGGGTGATACAGCAGGTTTTCCCCCTTCACGAGCAGAGAATCCTGAGTCAGCTCATGAAGTCCTGGGTCCAGGCCGTGTGTGAGAAACAGCCTCTAGGTAACAAGAACTGAAAACCAGAACTGCACAACTTTTTCCAATATCTTTGTTTGCAAAAACAAAAATAACACTGAACCTCCCTGACATTTAATAGACCAGTGAGTTTAAATGGGAATAGAAAAACAAGTGAATTTGTGACCTTTACCACAGTTTTCTTTTCAATTTTTACAATCTTGCTAGAGGGAAGTTTTTTTTAAATAATATTATTGTTTTGAGAAAATCCAGACATTTTCTAGTAATATTTTTTGTGAGCTGACCCAGTGTGTGTGTGTGTGTCCAGGTGTCTTTCTCTGTTATTTCGTCCTCATTGCATCAGATGTGTCTTTTTAAACAGACTATTGAATTTGAACAGAAATAGAGAAGCATAGGTATTAAAGTGAAAAAGACTTCTTTTCTACGTCTTTTCAACGTTCTTAGAATTTGTGGGCCTTGTAAAAGATGTTATTATATTGATTTAGATAAATATCTGTTATTGCTCACAACAGCAAGAGAAAATGTAATATAAAACTTGGTATGGACAAAAATTATAGGTCGATATGTGAAATCTCAAGCTATAACACTATAATTTACTTTTGCAGATGACATTTGTGATTACTTTGGGGTGAAGATTGCCATGTACTTCGCCTGGTTGGGTTTCTACACCACCTCCATGTTGTACCCGGCCGTCATTGGGTTTGTTCTGTGGATGCTCACAGAGTCAGACCAGGTGAGCCTCTAACTAACATTATTTTGTTTCCTATAATGATTTTAAAGGGTCTATATTATAGAATAGAGCCTTGCTAATGCCAACATTTTGAATAAAGGAAACTTCATCTAATACATTTTCACGGATGAACTGACATCAGATCTAAATTGTGAAGGTTCAAGTCCAAAATAAGCTACAGTCATACCCTGGTAAAAAGCTCCAACAATTGGATTTTGCATAATAGCTCCACCCCTTTAAATGTTCATCAGCATGCATTCTCAAGACGAAGAAAAGTAAATAATTTATTGTTTTCTAACCTATCCAAAACATCAACATAAATAAGCAATAAACAGACAGACAGCCAACACTGAAGTTTACTTTTAAAAAGACTCCTGTAATGTTTGTGTTGTGTTTCAGACGAGCAGGGACATCTGCTGTGTGGTGTTCGCCTTGTTTAACGTGGTGTGGGCGACGCTCTTTCTGGAGCGGTGGAAGAGGAGAGGGGCGGAGCTAGCGTATAAATGGGGGACTCTGGACACGCCCCCTGAGTCCCTAGAGGAGCCACGCCCACAGTTCAGGGTGAGCGGCCCAGTGTCCTTTACGCACCGCGAGTCCCACAGCTGCACAAAGTGTCCTTGTATAAAACATGAGGGAGACTGTGTCACCACGTCTCAGTAATCCCAGAATCAAAGTGACAAAGAGTGGGAAAGATGGAAGGAAAAGAAAAAGTGAAATCAATGCAAAATTAAACTTGACAAACAGTGCTTGGTGAATGATCATTAAAATAACATTTGCATTTGATTTAGGATCATTTCAAGGTGAAAGTGCAGAGACCATCTTCTCGTACTTGTACTTTTGAATTAAAATTGTTAGGAAGTGATATTTAACATTCCTTCCTAAATATTTTATCACAATCACCTATTTGTGTCCCTGATGACAACTATGTTAATAGAAATTGATACACAATAAGAAAAATATTTAACATGATGTTTTCTGGTTCTCAGGTCAGTTAGTGTTGGCTCTTCACTTTGTATTACCAGATCCTACCACAAAAAACAAAACAGTTTTTAATGAACCCAGAGGGCTCTTTCTGATAGGATAGTACTGATGAAAATGACAGCAAATCCCATTATAGGTTCAGTTGTAATTGCAAGTGTTTTTTAATGTTTTAAACCAGTGGGTTTGTTACAGTTATTACTTAAAAATAACAGATGTGTATGTGTACCGTATGTGTGTGTGTTGTATTCAGGGCGTGAAGCGCTGCAGCCCCATCACAGGCTGTGAGGAGTTTTATTATCCGGCCTGGAGGAGGCGCCTGTTCCGCTGGCTCGTGAGTCTCCCCATCTGCCTCCTCTGCCTCTGCTTCGTCTTCCTCGTGATGCTCATCTGCTTTGAACTGCAGGTCAGAAATACTCTGTGTGTGTCTGTGTCTGTGTCTGTGTGTGAGTGTGTGAGAGCTGCAGGTCAGAGCTCCTCCTGTGTGCGTGTGTGTGCATGTGTGTGTGTGAATGAAAGCGAGAGCTGCAGGTCAGATCTGTGTTCGAGAGCGAGTCTCATCTCTCAGTCTGACACAGACTTGGACGAGTTGTGCCTGTGAAGTGTGTGTGTGAGTTTTTTGACCTTGGGTCCATCTGTGAGTGTGAGATAAAGGCTCAAATATGTTGTGCCTTTTTCTCAAACTGTATTTTGTTAGATCAGTATTTGGAGGTAGTTCTTGGAATACAGTTATACCACTGTTTAAATGATGGTTTATAATCTTGGTATCTGAACTTTTTTTTTTCAACACCTGCGCAGCATTCTTTTCTGAGCCACAATAGATGGATATACTGTATTTTTGTTTTGCAGATTCAGTAAACAATAAGCATTCAAGCCAATTAAATGTTCAGATCCGTTTTATTTTCTGGTTTGGGCTCAAAATGAGTGCTTAGTCAGTACAGTGTTGGTACTCACAGTTTAGCTTCATCTTAATCTTAATATCAATGTGACCTTTATTTCTGCCAGTGTTACTTTAAAACTTGCATTTTGTCTAAGATTTTTGCCACCTATTTTGATTCCAGATAGTAAATTATAGGAACTGTCTCACATTTTGCTCTGGCCTCTGCAGGAGTTTGTGATGGGGATCAAAGAAATGCCTCGGCTCGCACGTTTTATCCCCAAAATCATGCTCGCTATCACTGTGACCGCGTGTGACGAGGTGTACAGGAAAATCGCCTGCTGGCTCAATGACATGGGTAAGACACACTCCTCTGCACCACTGACCTACAATAAACATCACAGGAGTTATCTTAGTTCCAACAGGCTCCCATAAAATCAAAAGGCCGCCACGCTCCAAATAGGAAGTGAGCATGGGGGCACTCCCGGCTCCATCGACTCTGGCTTTAATTGACTTTACAATGAAAAATTGCCACTCGTCTCTCTGTAACTGCTGCAGTGAGCCTTGTCATTTTGGTCTTTAAAATGTTCGTATTAACCTGCTCTACATGATCCTGGTGTTTTTATTTCACTATTTTGCCTGTAAATAAATTCCTATTCCTAATATGGAACTCGCTCCAAATTCTCCCTGTAACTGCTAGCCCCGTGAGCTTCATTTGACTGGAGCCAACGCCCTTAGCTTATAGTCTATGGTTCAAGATCTAGAATTTGATGATGATTTTGATGATAGTTTCAGATGGAAAGCAGGAATCTATATAACTCCACTTAACTGTTTTTGAAAGAAATATCCAAATTGAAAATCTGCAAATGCTCAACCTCATCAATATTTGTTGGAGATTGGCTGCACAGACTATTCATGTGTCATATTAACTCGATAACAATTTCATCTTCGGGGCTTTTTGGAGCTATTTTGAAAAAAAACCCAGCACTTTTGTTTATTTATATTTACAGAGAAGACTTGAACTTTGTGCCAGTTTCTGTTTCATGTTGTAATTACAGACATATGAACCATAAACAAGTCTAAACATCTTTAATCTCACAGTTAAACAGCAAATTCCACCATTCAAACATCCAGCTCCATTTTAAGGCAATTTAAAAGGTTGGGTTGTGCTTTGTTTTCAAGTGGTGTCTGTTCGTAATGGTGTATTTAATTTGTCTCCACAGAAAACTATAGACTCCAGAGTGCCTATGAGAAAAATCTCATCATCAAAATGGTTCTTGTGAGTATAACATTAAAATATAACATTACAATATAACATTACAGTATAACATTACAATATAATATTAAAATAACATTAAACTATAACATTACAATATAACATTACATTATAGCAGTAAAATACAACATTAAAATATAACATTACAGTATAACATTACAAAATAGTGAAGAGTTTAAAATGAAAGTTGTATTCAATATTTATTTGTGTGTTGTTTTTTTTCTTGCAGTTTCAGTTTGTAAATTCCTATCTCAGCCTTTTTTACATTGGATTCTACCTCAAAGACATGGAGCGTCTCAAAGAGGTAAATCATTTTTGTATCGACCCATCGATTTTATTTTGACATTATCTGTGGATTTCAGAGTTATGGAAACTTAGCACTGTTGCCATAGCAATTAATAAATAATTCAAAGCAAAATAGTTGTCAATATGGCAGATGGAGATTTTGCTGGTCTTTTTGCTATTGCAAGACTAAAGGTGTACTGTGTAACTTTTTTGTTTTGTTTACCATGTTTAGCTTTGCCTAGAACGTTCATTAGTGTAGTATTTAACTTAATTATCTTTTTATTTTATTTATTCAATTACAGTCATTTGTATTCTGTGGTTTGGTTTTGGTCATAGTTTAGTCCTGATGTAGACTTGGGCCCCGTCCACACTAGTATGTAATCGAGTCGTTTTCGTTGTGGATGCAATGTTCATTTACACTAATCTGATTGAAAACGGCTCCACAGATGGAACGATCTGGTGCCGCTAGCTCCCACAAATTCATTTGAGTATGGATCTGATCCGGCACTGTGTGGACGCCTGAAATTGCTGATACGCTGATGTAGGTTTATGCACCGCAAAGTCATTCACTGTCAAAACGCTAAGAGGCTAGAATATATGTCCATTCATATATACGTCTATGCTGTCTATGTGTATGATCTGCAGACGTATAATCTTTGAAAAGTTTAACATGAACCATCTCCAACGCAATAGAAGCACAGAACAGACTCACCATCAGCAGAACACCCCTCTGTCACAGAAAGAACACTCGAGTCGTGTCCTTTAGTCCAACAGAAGCTGAACCTCAACAGCACAAAATAGCAAGCTGTTTTTTGAGCACTTAGTTTATGCAAATTAGCCATGCGGTTTTAAGTATCATTTCTGTAAAACATAAATAAATATGCTCAAACATAAATAAATATGCTCATTCATTTCAGTGTAAACATAGTCTTGGTTTGGTTCTGTTCTAGTCCTGGTTTAGTTCCAGGCTTAGTCCCAATGTGGATGGTCCCTTTTTTTCTTACTGGGAATGTTTTCTATAGATTTTCCGCTATAGTATACTTCATAGTAAAGACTATATTGCTTGAGAATAAAATTTGTGGTCACATTTTATTTAGAAAGTAGTTCTGTTTTTCAAGATTTTAACAGTTCGCAGTGGTCCAAAGTTATTCCTCACTTATCTTATGCATTCAGAGCATCCAAATCAGTCACCGTGACAAGTTTATAAGCATTTTTCACAATTTTCATAGACCAAAGTGCAACAGCTAGCATGCTAACGGTGCACTTTTTGATAATCAGTCAACACAGCTCTTTATAATGAGTTGCAGACAGCGCACAGTGGACTTATTTTGACCTCCAGACCTGCTTATACAATATATTTGTACTGAGCCAAATTTAACTTCATCCAACTTAACTCAGGATCTTGAGTTTTGTCCCACTGGGGCTGCTGTACTTTGACTTTTAACACTTCAGAGAGTTCATTTTTTCTCTCTGGGACGTGTGCAGTTTTCAGACCCGCGGGCTGTTTGGCTTTGAGCTCTTGGTGTTGTAGTTTTATGTCTATTAAAATGTTCCAGGTAGTCAGGATAATGAGGCTATATCAGATTATTGAGTTCATGTCACTTCACATTATTGCAAGTTTAAAAATGAAGTGGAGGACAGGTCAGATATCTATGGTGGAATCTGCTGTTTAATTGTCAGATTGTAGATGTTTTGACCTGGTTTATGATTCATATCTCTGTAATTACTGGGCCTGTCCATGTGAATCAAAACTTGCACTAACTTCGACATCTTCCCTGTCAGTTAAATTAAAAAAAGGGTAACACTTTATTTTAGGGTACACGTATTAACATCTAACTACCTGCTAATTAGCATAGTTGTAGATGGTTAATTTGTCATTAATTAGTATTTATTCAGCCCTTATTAATGTCTAATTCCTCATAAGCTTCATAACACTTTCCTATTAATACACTCCTTATTACTGTTTATTAGTTTGATACTAGACCATCTATGTCCACGAATTGTTTTGTACAAATACCTAGTCATACATGAACTATTAATATGCATGTCACAATATGAACTGAAATGTGTGAAGAAGAGTCCACTTTAGAATAGGGACTGTATTTCATTTTAATTTGTGTCAAACTCGTCATTTATTAACTAAGGACAAAACATCACTTTAGAATGGGGAATTTATTTAGAGCTTAATGACTTTTTCTTTCATGGTTAGTTGGACTCTATTAACACCTAATAGAGAGTGTTTTATTACATGAGAGTAAGCAAAATGTATTAAGTGCAAATGAGTAAAAACTATATTTCTTGTGCTACTCATCCTTAACAACAAGCTTATTACCAAAAACCTATTAGAATCATAATTCATGGACAAAAATTGCTTAATTTCATAACAATAAGCAGTAATAAGGAGTGTATTAATAGGAAAGTGTTTGTAAATGTCTCACTAATAGCAGAATAAGCTTATGAGGAATTAGACATTAATAAAGACTATTGTGACCACCGGTATGACTCTGAAAATTAGGACACTTAGGCCCAAAAGTGAGGACACTACCGGAACCCGGGGGGAGGGGTGGGGGGCAACCACAGAGCACAACAAAAAACTGCTCTATACAACCACTTTTCACTATTATCATTATTATTATGATCATATTATTGTTTATTATATTATATTAGTATTATGATTATAATGATCACACTTATTATGATTCTTCATCAGTTTCAAGACAAGCAGGATGATGATGTATGGCACACACAGGCCACATGATGAAGACAACATTTTAGAGCAATGTGTTTATTTGAGGAACATACTTGCATCGCTACAGGTTTTTCTGTCATACAGAATATAGACCACAAAATGTAAATGTTGTTTTGGTTGCTGATGGGGCAAAAAAAGATGTTGAAGACAGTACAGTACAGTACAGCACTGCTAGTATTTTCCATCTATTGTTCTGTGTCTGCGTGTCGCTCTAACACACCTTTACCTCGGCTACTCACATCAATGTCAGTACGGCAGAGCTTACACAAGGCATAGTGTTCTCCTTTAGTGCTCTGGCTGCAAAACGATACTCTGAGCACCAAGCGTGTTTGAAGGACGTCTTCCTTTTAGGCATTTGCTTTTGTTCAACAGCAAACAGTTTCAAACATTGCTATCACAGCATTGCAGGTGCAATATGGGCGGGAATTTGTGGTGATCCGCGCAACGGTGACATCTGAGTGTCCAAAATAAGGATAAAATGTCAAAACTGAGGACGCATAACAGAGGTCTGGACAGAAGGCTCTAAAACACGACTGTCTGGCCAAAATACGGCCAAATTGTCACCCTAATAAGGACTGAATAAATGCTAATTAACGATAAATTAACCATTTACAACTATGCTAATCAGTGGGTAGTTTGATGTTAATAAGTGTACCCTAAAATAAAGTGTTACCAAAAAAAGTGAAATTATTTATTCACAATATCCCCAGAAAGTGGTGCTTTATTCAGTTCTGAAGTTGCCCATTGAAATGAATTTGAACCGTAAAGGTGCACTGCGTAACATTTTGTGTGGAGAGTCTGTCTCTGTGGAAATGTTCCTGCTTTCTCTAGAATGTTCCACAGTATATCACAAGGGAGCAAAGCAGGTTACAGCACTACGCTACATAACAGTTCAGATCTGTGGAGAGTCGAAGGAATCATTGTATTTTTGAACAATAGAAACATCTGTAATGAATAAAAGCAAGATGGATATGTTTAAAGTCATAACACGGAACATTCCAGGCAAAGCAATAACACCTCCACGGAGACAAGCAGATAGCCAACCCTCCACCAAAAAAGTTCCGCAGTGCACCTTAAGACCTTACCTCTTTGCGGTCGAAAAATACAAAAATTGTTCCAAGAAAATCGTGATATATATATATATATATATATATATATATATATATATATATATATATATATATATATATATATATAGTATTTGTTGTCATATTTCTCAGCCTTATTTGCAAATACCGTACTAACAAAGATGTAATTAATAGAGATCAACCATTTTGTTTTTGTTTAGAATCCAGAGCAATAGATAAACTCTGATATTTTTGGGCTGATATATAGGGCTGATTTTGATTAGTACCCTCAAATAATGTAATTTAAATGTACTAAAACCTCCACCTCCACCAATAAGAGAGCAGTGTAGTTACATTTTGTACGAATTCAAGTGTTAAAATAAAGCTTTATGTGTATTTTTAGGCAGCAGATCAACCAAAACAAAATAGGCTGGAGATATAAGGCAGGTGCGCTAAAAAGTCTAAATTTCAAGAGGTATATTAGTCTAATAATCAAGCACTTCTCATTTAATTTTTATATCCATTAATTAGGGCCCGAACGATATGGATTTTGTTGCGGCTGATATGATACTGATAAACTGGGAGTTGGAGCTGCCGATAGCCGATATAATTGCCAATATATTTAGTGATGTAAAAATTCACTGTAAATCTTGAATTGTTTAAAAAACTTAGGTTTGGCTCTACAGCCTGTTTATGTTTGGGAGCTACAGCAGCTAATCGCTAACCAATGAGAACCAATGAGCTTCAAAACAGACACATTTCCAAAACTCACCACTCACACCGGCTCCTCTCAGCTCACAAGTCTGCACTAATAAATGTCCTTTTAATCCTGACTCAAACCGAAGCCGCTTGATGGATTGTCAAAGCATTACGGCTATCATAGTCAGGAGCCTCGCGGAGTAAGTCATGTCCTTTTGTCCAACTGAAGCTGACCGCATCAGCGCACACGGACCGAGCTGTTTTTCGTATAGTTTATGCAAATTAGCCATGTGGTTTTAAATTTTGTTTCTGTAAAATGTAAACAAATATGCGTGCGCAAAGTTGCATTAAACACATTATTATTCAGTGTATATTTGAGTCCTCTTCATAGGAAATAAAAAAAACAGACCTAAATTACCCACCCACATTCACTTTCATAATACACATTCACCACGACGTCACGATCTGCAAATGGATCATGGACGCCTGGGTTAAGGGATCAGTCTCAAGTGTCGTCCATTTGTTTCTGTTGTAAATTGTAAATCTCAGTGTTTGGATCTATGTCTGCGGGTGTAAACAAGCGCAAGTGAGTGACGTGACTCTGTGGGGTGTGTTCAGGGACAGTACGGACACACACACAGACAAATGACAGCAGATAAATACTGATGCGGAGCCACATATTAGAACATTTATCTGTCTGTAAATTTGATTAAATGAACATAATGTAGAGAGTCTAAGATTTATAACGAGGTATAACATGCCCACGTGAAATATCGGCCCATATCGGCAAGATTTAGGCTGATAGCCGATATGTTTCCAAGTGCCCATATTGGTTGATAATATCAGCCAACCAATATATCATTTGGGCCCTACCATTAATATTTTGTCCAGGACTGTGTTCCTTAGTGGTTTCAGTGAAAATCAGTAAGTGAATTAGCTGAATATTTGGTATTATTTAGTATTTATATGTAAAACGGCGGATTAAACTCACACATTTAATCTGTATGATGTGCTTCCTAAACTAAAGTGTTACCGAATCTGTATCTGTGGAAACAATCTACCGTTTTGTCTCTCTATTCAAGCCTAGTCTCTGTCGGGGTCTTGGTTTGTCTGGTAGTTTCACCGCTGAGTTTGTGAATGGTTTCCTCGATACACTTCTCACCTCTGTCTCGCTGTGTCTGTCACCTCGAGAGCGCCCCCCCGTGACTCAAGTGTGAACTGCAGCCTGACACTTCACTAATGTGCCACTATCTGAGCTGTGTTTCAGCCCTAGATGGATTTGTGGAGATGCTGTTGACTTGAAAACCTTTCACATGCACTTTAAGCCTTTGTTTGTGCTTTATAAAGAGTAATTTAAGTATAGTGATTATAAAGTAATACTGTTCTTTTTATATTAGTCAAAATTCTGCTCTGAAATATTGTTATTAAAGCTCCTATATTACGCAAAATTGACTCTTGTGAGCTTTAAGCCATGTTATAAATTTTGTTTTGTTTCATTCACACATATTATTAGTCTGTGTACATCTCAAAAATGCTCTGATCCACCTTGTGATGTCATGAAGCTTTAGTATTAGGGAGTAGTAGGGATGTAACAATAACTGAAATATCGTGGTATCGTATCGTCAAAAGTCTCTCAATAGTATCGTGGACTATCACAATATATGAAATTATAAGTCTCATTGCTTAATTATGGTGCAGCAATAGCTAAAAAGCAGAGAGAACTACATAGACCATGATTCTTTGCTCTGTTTCAGTCCAGACTTCATGAAAAAATAACAGTTCTAAGCACTTTTAAATTTTACTCATTTGGATTATGACAGAATCAAGGGCATCTTAAAAGGAAAAAGTATTATTCTCCAAAAAATATCGCAATAAATATCGTACCGTGAGATGTAATATCATGAAAATACCGTACCGAGAGATTTGGATATTGTTACATCCCTAGTATTCAAGTTTACAATTATGCTTTACCTTTAATTCTGTAAAGACTGGCAATTCTAAAGATTAAACTATTCAAATGATTCTAGTGAAATTGTATCGAGTTTAAAAACACAGTGGAGCACGTTGTGTATTACAACATGACATCACAAGTTGGAACAGAGCATTTTGAGCTTTGGAGATGTACAGACTAATAATAAAGGATTAATAATCAAACATGTGTGAATGAAACAAAACAGTGTGAGAGAAGAACAGCCTAAATCTGCAGGGTCTGTGTGGAATCGGTGTATCATTCATTCATTTGTTTTTCAATATAAAACCAAAAATAAGAAAATTAAATTTTCTTCATTATTTGTTTCCAAAACTAAAATGAAAAAACGGGTAACGATTCATTTTTTCAGTTTTCGATTTTGTGTTTAAATGAATAATGGAAAAAACGGATAACGGCTGTTTCCCGTTTCCGTGACTTAAACAGACTTTTGCGCCACATACGGACTGAATCAGGACTGAACCATATCCGACCAGACCGGGACTGCGACCAGGATTTAGACCAGGACCAGACCAGGACTGAGTTCGGGACCAGGACTAGGACTGCGATTGGGACTGAGACCTGGACTGAGACCTGGACTGAGACCTGGACTGAGACCTGGACTGAGACCAGGACTGAGACCTGGACTGAGACCAGGACTGAGGCTGGGATCAGACCAGGACCAGACTGGGACCAGACCGGGACCAAGACCGGGACTGAAAATGGTTTAGTCCTAGTTTAGTCCTGATTTAGTCCTGATTTAGTCCTGGTTCAGTCCTGGTTCAGTCCAGCATCTCCGTTTAAGTCATGGAAAAAGGAAACAGCCGTTATCCGTTTTTTCCATTATTCATTTAAACACAAAATCGAAAACTGAAAAAACAAATCATCAGTTTTTTTCATTTTGGTTTTGGAGACAAATAATGAAGAAAATAGTTCTTTTGTTGTTTTCTTATTTTTGGTTTTATATTGAAAAACGAATGAACAAATGATACACGATTGATTGTGTGTTAAACGTGTGTAAATGAAACAACAACACAACACAACTCCAGGTCTGTTTGTAGTGAGGAAACAACATTATAACACAGATCAGAATGTGTGTGAATCTGCACTACCTCCTTGCGTGTGACTGCTGCAGGCATCTGTTTTTTCCAAGGACTTTTCATTGATTCAGTTGTACTTTGTGTATATGTGATGTTACTGCAGTGGCCCGGTGCTCTCAAACCATCAGCACTCTTCAACTGCAAAAATGCTGCTTTAGAGCTTCATATTTCTGTTTAGTTCAACTCTGTGATGGTTTTTAGTGCTAAAGCTGCAACTTCACTAATGTTTTTAATGGAATATGAGAATTCTGCTGTCCTTTCACTTCAGTCCAGTATGGAGAGTACATGATCAATACTCATGTTCTTTTCTTTATCAGTGACATAAAAGATGATATATTACACTAGTACTTTGCTACTTCATATTGGCCATGGCATATTATAAAAAATATTACCATACTGCTGCAAAATTGGTGGTTTAAAAATATTAAATAAAATGCTGTTTAAAGGTGCACTGTGTAACTTTTCTGGAGAGGGTCCGCAACCTGTTTGTTTCCATGGAGATATTAATGCTTTGGTTTAAACTGTCCACTGTATGGTAATCTGTCTTGCATTTATTCAGCTGCAGGTGTTATTTATTGCTCAGTTTATGTTAGTTAGTTTATGTTTATGTTATGTTTATGGTCATACTGTGGAACATTCTAGGCACATCTCCATGGAGACAAGCAGGTGACGGACCCTACACCATACAGGTTACATAGTGCATCTTTAATATTTTATTTATACATAGATGTATCTGCACTTCATGTTACAGTCCAGTCACGTTTACTGCTATTTAAACCTCAATCAAGACACTGAATGGGCTCATTTTAAGTCTGATTATTGCCATCAAGATAACTTTTAAATTATCTTTAATTCTAGCTTCAGTTTTCACTTAAACTTCCCATATTATGCTGTTTTCTGATCTATGTTATAATGTTGTTTTCTCATCACAAACAGACCTGGAGTTGAGTTCTGTTTCATTCGTAGTTTAAACACGCATACAAGAATTCTTCTCTCAAACAGAAAACACTCACTGTGATTTTAAACTATACACCTTCACTAGAATCATTTGGATGATTTCAGGCCTGGTATTGCCAATCTTTACTGAACAAAAGCTAAAAGGTAGCTGTTAACTTGAAAACTACAGATTCATGAAAGTGGAACAGAGCAGTGTTTCCCAAACTTTTTGTCTGGGGAACCATATTTTAAAAGTCACAAACCTTCACGACCCAAGTCAATAGACATAATTCATAAATCACAAAATAAAGGTGGATTTGACCATTATTGAACATTAATGAGGATATTTTTTTTTGTTGATTGACTGATCGTGTCTCTCTGAACAATTAGTATTACTCAAGTTTGAAACAATGAAAAACGGCAATAAAAGGATCCATGAGTCGACTATTTGGACATTAAATGTAGAACATTTCTTTTTCTTTTCAACATTAGATTGAACAGAAATAATGGAACAAAATAGGCTGTAGAACTGTGTATTGCAGATCTACATGCAGATTGTGACAAGGAGACAAGGTGACCCACCTGAGGGTCGAGAACCGGTCTTTGGGGAACAATGGAACAGAACATTTAGAGCTTTGGAGATGTAGACACACTAATAATTCAGGATTACTCAAACATGTGAATGAAACAAAACACAACTCCAGGTCTGTTTTTGATGAGGTAACAACTAACATGTAACTAATCTAACATGGCTTAAAGTTCACAAGAGTGAATTTTGTGTAAGATAGAACCTTTAATTCTTTATGATTTGTGTCCGTAGATGCTGGCGACTCTGCTGATCATCCGTCAGTTCCTTCAGAATGTGAAGGAGGTGCTGCAGCCTTACCTGTACGAGCGCCACAGACTGGGGGAGCTCACAGCGCGCGCCGTCTGGGACCTGCTCCTGTCGGTCCTGTCAAAGTACGCACGTCTGGCGGCAGGAAAGGCCCAGCTCAGCCCCCCAGAGCAGCAGCACCTGTCAGCGGGGAGAGGGGGGACCAGGACAGGGGGCGGCCAGGGGGACAGGAGGTACGGAAATGTGGAGAGGAGAGTTTTAACATTTTATAATGATGAGCACATTTATATGTATGTACACAGTTTTGCACTTTAATCATTAGTCTTATACAACTTATGTTTTCATTTAATTTGTTTTGTTTACTTTATGTCAGCAGTATTTTTAAGACCGTGTTTACATTATTTATTACAGTGGTGTTTAGGTTTGGCGACATTTTTCTTCCTTTGGATTCTTTGAATTTTAGGCAAACATTTAACAAACTAAAACTAAAACAAAATTTACAAAAACAAAAGTACATTTATACAAGTGCATTTATATTTTATTATGACCTGTGTTGCTGTCAGTATTTTTCTGACTATAAGTCACAATTTTTTCACGATTTGTGTGTTTCCTGCAACTTATACTACGAGGTGACTTATATGTTAAAATGTTCACACTAACAGCCACAAGAGGCTCTAGTCTTGTGTGTCAATATCTGCTGCTCCTGTTCCTCCTGTATCACTGTCACCTGGATCTATTGCATATGTCTCCTGCATGTGGCCTGCTGCAAGTAGCGAAATGTGCAGGTGAAAACGGTAATCGAGCAGCAGAAAGAAAGTTTGGAGTGAGCGAGAACCTTGTGAGGGACTGACGGAAAGCGGGGATGGAGAACACAGCTTCACAGTAACCAGGAGGGTGCACCTTGCAACTTTCCTGGAAGTCACTGGATGGATGGACAAAGCCTGAACTTCAGTGACAACCAAAACCATCCTGTCGGGATTCAGAAATGCCGGAATAATTCTAACTGGAACTGATCTGTCTGTTGATGGCTACACAGAAGAGGAAGCGGCGCTCTGTTTACCTCCAGAGGTTGCGGACTTGCTCAGAAATGACACAGAGGATGAAGAATTCAATGGATTCACACTATCACTGTCTCAAACACCACATTCATAATATCACTCTCAAACACCACATTCATATTATCACTCTGTCAAACACCACATTCACACTAGCTAAGGTGTGTGAAGTGTCTTAACCAAGGGTGAAACATGCTGAACCACTGAGTTTGTGGGCAAATGCTCTACCACTAATTTTGACTAGACTTAAAAAAAGATGATAGTAAAATCCCTGTGACTGTTTTTCATTCAGGGAGAAGAAGTGTCTGAACGGGGGCTGTGGGGTCCCGGGGGAGGAGGAGGAGGGAGGAGAGAAGGACGAGGCGGACAGTGGACGGTTCAGTGAAGGGGAGACAGAGGAGGAGAGCCTGTTAGACTGTGGACTTAAGCTTCGCAAAGTCAGCTTCATGGATAAGGTAACACACACCTCCACCTCCATCTGTAAATGTGTTTTTTAACGATAGAATCAGGTTAAGTTGAAAGATTTTAACATAATAATTCATAACTTTTTTATTACAAACCAGAAAAATTTGATTTGATGAGTAGCTATGACTTAACGGTAAACTGTGTAACTTTTTGGTTGGGGGTCAGCTTCTTGTTTCTATGGATATGTCATTGCTCTGCCTGGAATGTTCCACAGTATGACATTAAACAGCTTTACCTTAGATTTATTCCATTACAGGTGGTTTTATAGCTCAAAATTATCAAGAAAAACATCATTCTGACTGTGAATGGGGTCGCCTCTCCACAGATCTGACCTGTAACTTGCACTGTTTTGGTTTCCATGAAGACAGAAAGAGTTAATACCACACTGTGATACATTCCAGTCAATTCCAAAGCAGTAACATCTGTATGGAGAAAAGCATTTGACGGACCCTCCACCAGAAAAGTTACACAAAGCTCCTTTAGGAATTAAGAATTGCTTCTAAAATGTAAATTTTTCGCTGAAGTTTAACTTGATGAATTTTAAACATATTAGAAATTCTTTAATTACAGTTGAGGCGTCATATACGTATTTTAATGCTATGATTGTCTCTCATCTTCGATATTGTATTATGCGCTGGTGTCAGGCATGTAAAAAGTTGTTAGAAACATTGTATAAATGAGCACTAAAAATCCATGACAAAAAGCCTCACCTGCACCACCACAGCACACACCAATACTTGTCAAATAAAAATTGCTAAATTTTGATAACTTTCTTAATTTTAATCAAATGTTAACATTATTTAAAATCATTCATCGCTCAGCTCAGCATAAGTTTGTGGTGCTCACTTCAGAGAAAACCTGCAGAGCCACATGGTCCACAGCCAGAGGAGAGTGTCGTGTTCCAAGATGCAGAACCTCATTTGGTCAATCATCATTCTCATATTGAGCCATAAGCGTCTGGAACAGCCTCCCACATGAAATTATATCATGTACTAACTATGAAATGTTTGCATGTCTGACCAAACAATGGCTTTTACCCAAACAAACTTGTACACATTAATCTGTCCTGTACGAATGCAGCAATATGAAGTGTAAATATGTAAATAATGTATGGATGTGGTGACTGAGACTGAATGGGACTATAGTTTTACTTACTGATTGACTGGATGAATGATTGCATCACTATACATTGTATTGTATTTTATTGACATTCATGCTATTTATGACATCAACCTGTCCAGGGACTGAAGGTGGAAATTAGCAAGTTTTCTATAACCTAGCACAAGCACATGACGTCTTTGTTTAGCTCATTGTTTTTATGTGCATTGTCCCTGATAAATAAGCAAATAAACTAAACTAAACTATATCCAACTGTGACATCTATTGACGTTATTAATTCAATCCTTCAATTCTGAAATATGTACACTTCACATTTGACAGTTCTAGAGACTAGCAGCATCATTTCTTCTCCCTAAATACCACTAATGGACTAACCACCACAATTTTCAGCTAAAGTTATTTTAAAATACCACATTTCATTTTCAAGTTGACTAACCCCAAACTCCCCCTGGGCAGTGTATTTTATGTGTATTTTATGGACTATGTCCCTGTTAAATGACTGTATAACTGTAGTTTATTAGTGCTGGTTGAGAAACTGGCAGCTCCTGTTGTATCAAGCATTTATTTTTAACAATGTAACAACAAACCTTATTAGTTTCAATTCAAGTTTTGATTTTGTTTTTTAGAATAAATAATTAGATTTAGATGTAATGTTATTAAGATTTTAACACATAAATTAGAGGGACATTTACTCAAATTTACTAGAATGCAAAGTGCTAACTAATACAACTACAATTGTACAACAACTCACCCTTATGTAACAGATAATACTCCCTACACCTGTACAGCAACTCACCCTTATGTAACAGATAATACTCCCTACAACTGTACAACAAATCACCTTTATGTAACAGATAATACTCCCTACAACTGTACAACAACTCACCCTTATGTAACAGATAATACTCCCTACAACTGTACAACAACTCACCCTTATGTAACAGATAATACTCCCTACAACTGTACAACAACTCACCCTTATGTAACAGATAATACTCCCTACAACTGTACAAGTCACCTTTATGTAACAGATAATACTCCATACAACTGTACAACAACTCATCCTTATGTAACAGATAATACTCCCTACAACTGTACAACAACTCACCCTTATGTAACAGATAATACTCCCTACAACTGTACAACAAATCACCTTATGTAACAGATAATACTCCCTACAACTGTACAACAACTCACCCTTATGTAACAGATAATACTCCCTACAACTGTACAACAACTCACCCTTATGTAACAGATAATACTCCCTACAACTGTACAACAACTCACCTTTATGTAACAGATAATACTCCCTACAACTGTACAACAAATCACCTTATGTAACAGATACTCATACAACTGTACAACAACTCACCCTTATGTAACAGATAATACTCCCTACAACTGTACAACAACTCACCCTTATGTAACAGATAATACTCCCTACAACTGTACAACAACTCACCCTTATGTAACAGATAATACTCCCTACAACTGTACAACAACTCACCCTTATGTAACAGATAATACTCCCTACAACTGTACAACAACTCACCCTTATGTAACAGATAATACTCCCTACAACTGTACAACAACTCACCCTTATGTAACAGATAATACTCCCTACAACTGTACAACAACTCACCTTATGTAACAGATAATACTCCCTACAACTGTACAACAACTCACCCTTATGTAACAGATAATACTCCTACAACTGTACAACAACTGTAACAGATAATACTCCCTACAACTGTACAACAACTCACCCTTATCTAACAGATAACCTTATGTTCTGTCAATAGGTTGTATAGTTGTATGCCTTATTTGACATCTCTATTTTTGCTACTTATTTTTTATTTATTATTATTTTTTGCTCTTTATTATATTGAGATGTGTGAGCTACTGTGTCCAAATAATTTCCCTTGTGGATCAATAAAGTTTGTCTAAATGTAAATCCTTTTCCAGTCTTCAGTCACAGATTGCAGCGCCCCTAGTGGTGACACTACAGATGACATACATTTGCATCGTAGTTTGAACTGCCCTGTGTGTTGACCCAGGTGGAGCGCAGACCCCCCACCTGCAGCGCGCCCATGGACAGCAGTTTCCTGGAGGAGGGCAGCCCCACCATGGTGGAGAAGGGCATGGACGGCGCCTCCATGTTCGAAATGTGCGACGACGAAGATGACAACGGGATCCACGACGTGAAGGAGACGAGCTCGTCGGAGACCCCCGCCCCTCCCTCCTCCTCCTCCTCCTCCTCGGAGAGCGCGGCGGCAGTGAGGCAGAGGAGGAGGGCCAGGAGCGAAGAGCGCGGAGACAGTAAGGGCAAAAGGGACTCGTGGATGGACCCCCCGGAGGAGAGGGAGAGTACTACACTGACACAGGCCGAGATAGAGAGCTGTATGCAGACGTATGGGGTAAGAGTTTGGTAATAGAATGTTACATGTTGGTTTGCACTCTCACGTTCAGTTTTTTTCACCAACAATATAAACGTAGCGCAGAAACATCCTACTCTGTTCATAGTTTGCAGTGACATCATGCCCTCCCACAGGCAAAGTATTAACATCTCCATGAATGTGGCAGACCCGCTACCAAAAATGTTACATAGTGTACCAAAAAGATAGATTTACTTTAAAATATATTAAAAATCCTTGATAAATAAATGTACTGGCTGTTGCTGGGTGTCATGTTTGTACTGTACAGAGAGAGTAGACCATCTGTGGTTCTTGGATCCGACAAGGCAAGACAAGGCAAGTTTATTTGTAGAGCACAATTTGTACACAAAGTAATTCAAAGTGAAGAAATACATCAACATCACAATACAAACAAATCAAAACGTAAGTAATCATAAAATTAAAAAGAGAGAGACACATTAAATTAGAGAGAAGAGTGCGGAGTGAAAAATGAAAACCTTTCAGTCTTATGTAGCTGAACAGAACTGGTGTGAGCCTGGATTTAAGCAGAGTCAAAGTAGAGGCCTGTCACACATCTTTAAGAAGACTGTTCCAGGTTTTAGCTGCATGAATCTGAAATGCTGACTCCCCGTGTTTAGTCCTGACTCTGGGAACCAGCAGGAGGCCGGTCCCTGAGCTCCTCAGAGTGCGAGATGGTTCATGTGGGTCTAACATGTCAGAGATGTACTTTGGTGCTAGGTCATGGAGAGACTTGTACACAAGCAGAGCTGCTTTAAAGTCTCTGAGCCACAGGGGGCAGTGCAGAGACACAGAACTCGTGCTCGTACTTCCTGGTTCAAGCCGGGACCTAAGCTGCAGTTTTCTTGATCTACTGCAGCGTCTCACAACTTGTTTGGAGAGGCCAGCGAACAGACCATAACAGTAATCTAACCTACTGGAGATAAACACATGGATAAGTCTGTCCAAGTCTGCTTTAGACAGAATACCTTTGATTTTTGCGATGTTTTTAGGTGATAAAAGGCTGCAGAGTTATTGATTTGATGTGGCTATTGAAGTTCAGGTCCGAGTCCATTATTACCCCTACATTTCTAGCCTGATTTGAAGATTTTAGAGAGAGAGACTGGAGGTGACTGCTGACACTGTCTCTATGTTTCTGTGGGCCAAATACTATGACTTGTGTCTTGTCTGAGTTTAGCTGGAGAAAGTTGTTTTGCATCCACACACTGATCTGTTGGATGCTGTGGCAGTATCCACTGGTCCATAGTCCCCTGCTGCCAGTCTGCTACTTGGAAAACCTCTATCCTTGTCTTTTTATCATTTAATAACAAAACTAGTCTCTTGTCAGTACAGCACAAAAAGAAATGGACTTTATTGACTTAAATTATGGGCTGTTATCTTTGCATTTTTCACAGTGTGTTTGATTTTAGATTTTAATTACAACCTCCTCTTCCCCCCTCCCTCAGGATACGTTCCAGGACTACCAGGAGATGTTCGTACAGTTTGGATACGTGGTCCTCTTCTCCTCGGCGTTCCCTCTGGCCGCCATGTGTGCGCTCATCAACAACATCATCGAGATCCGGAGTGACGCGTTCAAACTCTGCACCGGACTCCAGAGACCGTTTGGGATCAGAGTGGAAAGCATCGGACAGTGGCAGGTCTGGAGTCCGTGGATCTCTTCACTTGTCCTAATGTAGTTTTGGGGTGGTCTGTTCAAGTTCAGGTTTAGTCCTGCTCTAGTCTTGGTTTAGTTCTGGTCTATTATTCTTATTCATTTATTCAGTTCTGGGTTTAGTCTAAATTTCTTTCTATCAATACAACATCAATTACAACATTCCTTATACAACTGTCGCTTGTCAGGTAGAAATAAGATCTTCTGGTTGCCTGTGTATTTACTGGTAAAATTGGGGCCACTGAGAGAATAAGATGGGGAACCACAGCACTAGACAATAGCCACGTTTACATGATATTTTTAATTCTGAATTAATTGTTCTGAATTTAATAGTTGGGAATTAAAAGATTCTCCTTTGAGTTTACATAGAAATAACAATTGAGGTTTACATGGAACACACGTCGACTTTATTTAATTCTGCTCAACGTCTGGGTGGCGGGAAGGGTTCTGATTGGACAGAGACATCAATGTATTTATGTCAACCGGAATAAAACACACACTTCAGCTGCTTCCGGCTGTTTGTCGTTACGTCACAGACACAAACATGACCCAAACTTTTGTCGCAGTCGTTCTGATGATAATTAAGCTCGAGCTCGAGAGTTCTTGCACTTTATCACGCTTTATGTCTGTCAGCTGAGGAGGGGAAGGGAAGTGTGTTTGAGTCAACAGTTGCTCTACCTCAGCCCACTCCCGCATCCTGCTCACAAATCCAAAGAGCAGTGGATGAAAGTCCAAAACCAGGCCTGGTGGAGCCGGATCGTCCAGATCGCGTCAGAAGGGCGACACAACGAGCATGCGCAAATATTTTTAAGAAGAAAAAATGTTTACATGATGAAGGAATAAATTAATTCGTCTTCAAAATCTGAATAAACCCACTTAGTTTGGAATTAATTCCGAATAATCATTTTCATTATGAATTAAGTGTTTACATGGTCTTTTTAAAGTGGAATTAATTTTTATTCAGAATTAACTTATTTTTATTTGGAATTAAAGCTCTCATACAAATGTGGCAAATGGGGGTGTGGGGACGTTGTCAAATTTTAAATATTGCATTTGTGATTAGATTTGCAATTTGCAAGTTTTAAAATGAAACTCACTTCAGCATTCACATTTTAAATACATCTCTCTTACCTCTTTTTCTCTTTTTTATTCCTTTCTCAGACTGCTATGGAGGTGATGGGTCTGATCGCCATCATAGTGAACTGTTACCTGATTGGTCAGTGCGGTCAGCTGCAGAGGCTCTTCCCCTGGCTCAGCCCCGAAATGGCCATCATCTCCATCGTCATCCTGGAGGTGCAATATAAGGGTTTAAAAATGTCCACTTTTCCACAAAATCAAAATGATGATCGAAATGTTGTATCTTAGCAACACTAGTGCTTATTGAGCAATTTTTTGTGGCCATTAAAACTTATTTCAGTATTGTAGAATCATTTACAATCCCTCTTTAAAGTGCATTTGAGAGGTTAAACTACACATTTTATCAAAACATAGTTAACATCATTATAAAAATATTTAGTTTTTCCTTTGTTTTTAATTGGTTAATGTTCACCACTACTACACTCATCTTTTTTCCCCTCAAACTTCCACTTAACTGATGTAAAACTGTGAATAATATTGACCACAGGTGCTATCCAACCATAACAAGTCATATTTAGAAAAACATGGAAACTTGTCATATGCATTTTAGTTGAAACTTCTCATTGTGGGACAGAGTGGCAGTATCTTATCTTCTGTGCTTTAACCTTTCATTTATTTGAGTGCAGACTTTCACGGCCTCCTCAGTTTCCCTCTCCATGATGTAATAACTTTAGAGTGAATAAAACATGCACAGTAACAGCTCCATGAGGGCCATAAAATCCTCATTTGTTAAGCCTGACTTCTCTATCAGGCCAGGACAGAGCTCCAGGCTGTTTATCTACTTTTAAATATAGATACCACAGACTGGGGCTAGAAGTGTGAAAATCTTAAAGTGATAATATGTAACTTTCTGAAAGAGGAAAGTCACCTGTATGTTTAGAAATAGAAATAAACATTTAAAACTATTCTCCATGGAGATAGATAGGTTTGTGCTGTAATGTGGAATATTATAGCCAAATAAACAACATTTCCACGGAAACAAGCAGGATGAGACCTTCCTCCAGGCCAAATAAGAGTCAGGTTTGTGGAGATGCAAACCCACTCAGAATAAGAAAGTATATTTTTCCTTTTTTCCGTGCAATAAAAACATGTATAATGAAAAAGCATTGTGTATTTTTGTCCAAACATTTCATACAATGGCTTTAAAGAACAGCAGTAGGAGAATAAAAGAAGAACTATTATCAATATTAAAGCTACATCAGGATATTTTGAATAAAAATGATAATACAGGGAATTGCCTGGGTAGTGTGTTTCAGGTATATTTGCCCCTGTAATATTAAAAGCAACACTATGTAACCTTCTGGAGGTGTCACATTACCTGCATGATTCCACAGAAATAGAAAGTTAAAACCATACTTAAGAACATTTTTCATGGACATTATGTGTTAAAGATGTTGTTTCTTTGACTATAATCTGTGGAAACAAGCCTGCAGGCCCTCCTCAAGGCCAAATATAGTCAGGTTTATAAAGATGTAAGCGCAATATGGAGGCATGTTTCCCTAGATGTTTCTATGTAATAAACACAACCAAAATAGAAAAAAAAAAAAAAAAACAGAGACAAAACATGCATTATTTTTTTGCTAAAAGGATACATACTGGATTTCTGTAATATACTACCTCAATCAAGGTAACATGTAACAACAATGACATATTTATTGTTCTTTCCAGCACTTTGCGATGCTCCTGAAGTACATCATCCATGTAGCGATCCCGGACATCCCATCGTGGGTCAAAGAGGAGATGGCCAAACTGGACTATCAGCGCAGGGAGGCGTTCAAGGTAACACAGGAAATCACACAATCGTAGTTTCCTCTTCCAAATGGGTCTCTGGGTCATTCATCACGGGTATTGTGAATCAGCAGAGGTGAGTAGAGAAGCCAGAAAAAGCCAGGCAGTTTACATTTTGTCCTGATCCTTTTCTGTTTTTCTGAAATTGTAAAGAGCCCCTCTGTTTGAAAGACTAGCAGTTCCTGTTCTCAATTGAAATAAACTGAAATTGATTAAAATTGTAATCTTCCAGTGTGTGCAAAAATAATCATATTTTATTTTTGGCTACATCGTCCAGCCCGAACTCAGGCCCATTTACAGCGACAAAGATTAATGTGCAGTGTCCCTTTTCAAGTAAAAAAAAACGAAACAAAAAAGCAGATGTAATAAGACTTGTAAATGTAACCATCCAAACATGATTTATTAAGCCTTCAGTGTTCGGTCGAGTTTACACTTAATGCTGCTGACATTATTAAAACCAACTTGGCATAAAATTAGAGACTTTCCTGAGCTTCAAGAATCGGAGCTTTGTGTCGGAGCAGTGAGTTGTGTTGGAGCGGGACACTTAGTCAGGGCTTTGTGCAGAGTCGCACTGCAGCCCTGAGATGGTTTAGTGCTGAGTGCAGAGGATGTCCAGAGGATGTATTGTGTGCAGAGGTGCAGAGGATGTGCAGAGGTACAGAGGCTGAACAAAAGGACGTGAACTGTGATTAATGTAATGCAGAAAAACAGACCAAAGGAAAACTGAAAAATTGTGCTGCCACAACTAAGTTTTGTAAAGTATACAAAAAATATTCACATGTTTTATATCGATACTGTGTCACTAACTGAAGTACCATATTTTCTGGGCTATTAGATGCGCTCTTAAGCCTCTAACCCCATCAAAAAACGGCCGCGCGACTTCAGTAAACTACAAAGCTGCGGAACGGAGGAACGAACCGAAAAAGCAAGTGCAATGTGCCACTTCTAGACACAACTGAACAACTGAGTCACTGCGAACACGCCGACAATCCAGCGATCCCAGACAGCACCCTCCCTACACGCCACAACTGAACAAAGCCCAGAGTCACCGTGAAAGCACCAAACAAAGTCCCACTGACCCATCCAACTGTTGTGTTTCCTTTAAAGTCCAGTGCTGCTTATTTGTGAAAAAAGTTCGAAAATAGACCATTTAATGACAGTGCGTCTTATAATGCAGAGCGCCTAATAGCCCGGAAAATACAGGTATATCAAAATATAAGTACAACACATTTACAAGTTGATGTACTTAAAGGTCCTACATTACACATAATTTGGCTTTAAGCTTTAATCCATGTTAGAATGTTATTTGTGTTTTGTTTCATTCACACATGTTTGAGTAATTCTTTATTATTAGCCTGTCTACATCTCCAAAGCTCAAAATGCTCTGTTCCACCTTGTGATGTCATGAAGGGTTAGTTTTCAAGTTAACAGCTCCTTTTAACTTTAGTTCAGTAGAGATTGGCAATTCCAGGACTAGTTTAGAAGGAGTTTAGGAGTTTAAAAACACACTGGTGCACTTCCTGTATTACCACATGACATCACAAGGTGGAACAGAGTGTTTTCTGTTTAAGAGAAGAACACAGCCTAAATATGCAGGGTTAGTGTGTTAAACATGAATGAAACAAACACAACTCCAGAGATGTTCTTGATGAGGAAACATAACATGGATCAGAAAATAGTGTGATAAGGTCTCTTTAACAAACCTTCTCTTTCTTTTTTTACTTCGTAGAAGCACGAGCGCCAGGCCCAGCAGCACTACCAGCAGCTGCAGAGGAGGAAGAGGGAGGAAGAGGAGCGCCAACGCCAGGCCGAGCACATGGCGCGAAACAGGGACCGAGAACGCGATGAGGGCAAAAGCGACTCCTCCTCTGGAACCGACCACCATCACGACAAGGGCCACGGTAACACCAGCAAGTCCAGACCCGGGGCCGGAGGAGGAGGAGGAGGAGGAGGAGGAGGAGGTGCGGGCGGGGGCAGTTCTTCAGAAAAACCTAAAAGACCTAGTTCTCTTTTGGCAAACAATAACGTAATGAAGCTCAAACAGATCATACCCTTACAAAGCAGAGGGGCCAGGTCTCCACAGTCCCCTACAGGAAGCGAACCCAAACTGCCTGGATTTCTGAGCTTCAAGTTTTTAAAATCGCCAGGAGAATAAGAAAGAAAGCGGAAGTGCGGTTTCTTCTTCATCTGCGAGCACCACAAACACATCTTCATCGTCATCAACAGGTAGCAGCTCAACGGAGCGCTCACAATCACCCAGTAAGGCCTTTAATCCGGGGAAACTATTTAACTTTGGGAAGTCTGAGGGAGGAGGGACCTGTGCGAATGGGGGACAGGTGAGCAGACACGGGGAGCACGCGTCCAGAGCTGATCTGAACGGAATACCTGAAGAAATCCCCTCTCCTGGATCAGACGGAGCGGAGAACGGACATCACACAGACTTAGACACAACAGGGCCCAGAGGGTAAAGAGGGATCATGATCGGAGCAGTATTTAAAGTTGCATTCTGTAACTTTTCTAGTTGAGGGTCCGTCAAATGCTTTTCTCCGTGGAGATGTTATTGCTTTGACTGGAATGTTTCACAGTATGGTATTAAACCTTTTTATCTTCACAGAGACCAAACCAGACCAGGTTACAGGTCAGATCTGTGGAGAGGCGACCACAGTCAGAGTGCCTGTTTTTCCAGGTATTTTTGAGCTATAAAAGCACCTGTAACTTAATAAATTCTGTTTAATGCCATACTGTGGAACAAGTAATGACATATGCATCGAAACAAGCAGGTGGTGGACGCCCAACCAAAAAGTTACACACTGGCTACATGTACACAGATATTTTATACACTGGCATTAAGGGCAGGAAAACAGCAATATATAATAGCTGTGTAACTTAAATACATAAGGTTGGCCCGCATTATTGTTGTGTCTTGGTGCAAGGCACTTAATCCTAGCTAGGCTGGCGCCACTTAATGCCTGTCTGGTCCCTTTTGTGGTACAGCACAACAGTAAACAAAGCGGTCGAGGATTTAAAGCCAGAACAAAGAGAATGTTTAGTGAATCTTATCAAGGGAAAGAAGTTATTGTCCTTCTTCCTACGGGATTTGATGCATTACATACATCACGACCAAATAGCAGCGATTGGTTAAATAAAAAAAGTACCCACCTACCGTCAAGCGAACAAATCCTAATGCTGCGAGGTCAGACGGTTTCCATGAAGTGAAACTGGCTGATGAATCAGGCTAAATTAATCCACCTTGACTTGAGTATTTGCAAATTTTGTCAAATACTGTACAATGCTATACACACAATAACAAAAGGGATATTAATAATGTAATATATTAAACTACTATTTCACATATTTTCTTTCATTTGAGTTCTATATTTGACTATATTGTATTGGTTTATAAGCCAATATATACTGTATTTAGTTACTGCTTCATTTAACTTTTAGCAGCCCAATATATTTTTAAATTACATGAATATATGAATTTTGATGTTGATAGTAAACATACCTACAGATACTATAACATAAAAATTATCCAAGAGATTAAGAGTTTGTTTTCATAGCTGACAGTTTGGACTGCTCACTCACTGTCTTCCTCAGAGTCACATGATGTTGCTGTGCTGTGTCCGGTCAGTTGATTTATACAGATTTTGGTGCTGTCTTCCTACCAGTGGACAAAAACAAAACCTGTATAAATCCTGTCACAGCAACATCACATGACTCTGAGAAAGAGCATTAGTGAGCAGTCCAAACTGTCAGGTATGAAAACAAACTCTTGGTCTGAAAAAATAACCTAATAACATAAATTATCGGAAGACCAAATTAATTTCATTGGACTATTAGCCAAGAGATTTAAAATAATATCAAAATGTCAAAAGGTCAAAACAAAAGTCCTTAAATTGTCACCTATAAACAGGAAGCTCAAACTCATGAATCTCTATTTAACTGTTACTAGAATTACAAATGAACAATTCAACAAAATATTCCTTCTAAACAGTACTCTGACTGACCTCCATTAATTGTATTAGAAAATCAATTAAATGATTTCACAAACATCTTGGAACATAGTGTATTTCCCATACAAAGATACCTCTAGCCTATTATAACATACACATATTTTAAACAGTAACTGCATATTCCTTACTAACCAACTTAGAATCAGCCTTATTAAAACATCTGTGTACATGTAGCCGGGCTGTGTGTTTATTATGAGAATGGCCTGGCTTATCCATCGTAGCACTACTTGAAGCCTGGAGGAGATGAGACATATCTTTTTCTTGTTTGTGTTTTGTTTTGTTTTTGCTGTGAGACTGCTTCACTGAAAAGACTCCAAAAGACACAAACCTCATTGCAATACACCAAGAAATGCATGAGCTGTGTTTGGACAATAGGCTGGGTTCACGGGAATTCACGTTATTGTAGAATTCTGTGGTGTCATTTGCTGTTTAACTGTTAGAATGCGGATTTGTTGACCTGGTTTATGTTTAAAGGGCCCACATGACACTATTTTATGATCGGTGTTATTATAATGTGGTTTCGTCATCACAAACAGACCTGGAGTAGTGTTTTATTTCATTCACACAAACCCTGCAGATTTAGGCTCAGTTCTTCTCTTAAACTGAAAACACTATTCCACGTTGTGATGTCATGTGGTAATACAGGAAGTGCTCCATTATGTTTTTAACTCCATACATATAGAAGATAATTTGTTTAATCAGATTTAGAATTTTAAATGCAATTGAATTGAATTTCTCACTATAAATTTTTTAACTCTGAAAAAACATGTTAGAATTATTTTTATCCTGAATTTTAGTTGCTGAAGGGTTTAAAATTCAATATAAAAATTCACCTTTTAAATATTCAGCACAAATATTTTTAGGTCCTCAAATTCAACAGTCAAAAAAAAAATTGCAGCAAAGATCCAAGATGTCGGGGCAGAAGCAATCGATCCAAAGTGATCCTATCTAACTTAGAAACAAGCAGGAAATAGTGCAGCAAAGCGATCTGATTGGTCAGAATGAGCCTCATCTAAACATAAAACTCCGCCCACAGATGAGAACAGCCAATAGGAAACAGTCTTCACTTTTTTTGACTGTTGAATTTGAGGCTTTTGAAAATATTTGTGCTGAGTATTTAAAAGGTGAATTTTTTGTTTTGAATTTGAAACATTTAAAAACGTATACTTAAAATTTTAACTAAAATTCAGACTAAAGAATATTTCAAATATCTCAGAGTTAAAACATTCTAAATGAGAAATTCAGCAGAATTTAAAATTCAGAATCTAACGGAACAAATGATCTTCCATACATACACCTTCACTAGAATCATTTGGATAACTACCACTTCATGACATCACAAGGTGGAACAGAGCATTTTGAGCTTTGGAGATGTAGACAGACTAATAATGCAGGATTACTCAAACATGTAAATGAAATAAAACGACTCCAGGTTTGTTTCTGATGAGGTAATAGCTTGAAAGGACTTTAAAGGTGCATTGTGTAACTTTTCTGGTAGAGTGTTCACCTCCTGGTTGTCTCCATGGAGATATTATTTCTTTGCTTGGGAACATCCACCACAACATTGAACTTTAAGCTTTTTTCCCCCATTATAGGTGATGATATTACTAAATAATACCTTTAAAAAAACAATTGTGCACACTCCAGCCTCTCCACAGATCTGACCCTGCTTGTCTCCATGGAGATAGATGAGTTTAAACTTACTGTGCAACATTCTAGGCAAAGCTAAAATATCCCCATGGAGAAAACAGGTGGCAGAAAAGTTACACAGTGCACCTTTAAGCCATTTTAAGAGTAATATGACAAGTTTGTGGAGCTAATTCCAAACAAAAAAATGACAAGATTCAACATTTGTGGATCAGAAATTTGGATATTTCTTTCAAAAACTGTAAATCTCCAATAGAAATACATAGATGACATTATGAATTCTTCTAAAAACGTAAAATCAACCTATTCCCAAGCCTTTAAAAGCTGTTTCTTCGTTAAATTTAGTCAGAAATGGTAGGTTATTTGAAATATTTGAAAACACATACATTGGTTGCAGTACTGCTTGACTTGTGGTAGGTTCTGAATCACATCCACACAAACAGTAGTCGTGTTTTTAACTGTGAGGGTTGACATGGGCTTGTCACTTTTATACTGAAGACTGGAAAAGCAATATTGATCCGGAATTCAGAAATGACCAGCTTTATTTTCAAAGCGTTGGTGTGGTGGGTGTAGTGATTATTTGGGTTGCTGGAACATGGACACAGGTGTTATGCAGAGAAAAGGACCCCCGTTATAAGTTACGATTTGATATTGTTGCATATTGAAGCACTCTTATTAGGCTATTTGCTGATCTATGTTATAATGTTGTTTCCTCATCACAAACAAACCTGGAGTTGTGTTTTGTTTCATTCATTTTGAGTTTTGGAGACGTAAACAGACTTATAACAAAGGGTTACTCAAACGTATGAATGAAACAAAACACAACTCCAGTTAAATTTTTGATGAGATAACAGCATTATAACATGGCTAAACAAGAGTCCGTTTTGTCTAATATAGGACCTTTAAGGCTGCAATTAAAAAATATGCCTAATGCGATTCATGATTATGCTAAATTATGATCGTAATATTAGGAAAAAGAAAATCCTATTGTGAGTGGATTTTCATATGTTCAGAGAATAATAATAAGGGTGAAAATTAAAAAATGTATTCTCGTCAAATAAAGTAAAGGTGCAACTCTGTAAATTCTTTAGTTCAACTAACCCTAACTCTGCGTGTCTCCATGGAAATTTCATTGCTTTGCCTGGAAAGTAACTTAAACAAATTGTGCTTGTATACGTTCAATTGTAGGTTTTAATGCAAAAAAATACAATCAAAACATGCATTCTTACTGTGAGCAGGCTCGCTTCTCCACAGATCCAACTTGCACTTTGGCCTAAATGTGTCACCTACAAGTCTCTGTGGGGAAAGATGAGTACTACCCTACAAAGGCAAAAGATATTAACTTGTGAAACTGAGAAAAATGACTTCAAAGTGTCTGTTTTGTCCAGACAAATGTATAATAGGCAGAGCTCCCAAAAAGACATGATCATTATTTGCTTGATTTTCCTCAGACTTCATCCATTATAAGAAAAACACCTCACCAAGGTCGAGTCATCATGGTGTTTGTTTGAAATGCTACAGAAATGCTTTGGATTTTCTGTTTAGTGCTGATCAGGATCGTGCGGCGACACTTACACGGATAACAGTTTGACACACAAGTGACTTTGCAGTAGAGTATGTACAGTATGAATAAATACACCACATGCTTTCACATTAAAGATAATTTAAGTATAACTGAATACAAAGGTGTATTTATTGAATGTGTTAAGACCCTGTGCCAAGGCTGCAAAAAAGAAGAGGTGAGAGGTTGGATTTTAAAATAAAATATATTTATGAAGTAAACCACAAAGAAAACATACACTGTTACTGTTACTGCCTTTTGCCTTTGCACGACTTCTTATTATTAGCTCATGATACAAAGGCAGAGTACAGGAACTGACAAATAAGGCTCAAAGTTCAATTCTGAGCTCAATATTTTTCACGCTATTTTTTTACATGATAAAGGAGCTCTCAAATACAAACAAAATGACACAAACTCATTTTTGACCAAACATGATGTTACGGTGTTCTGCCTTTGTAGAGCAGTGCAGAACATTCCAGGCAAAGCAAAATGGATTTCCAAAAAAGTCACATGATGCACCCTTCAAATTTCATAACTTATAGTATAGACACATAGTTGCAGCCCTACCACAACGCTCAAATACTGACAATATTATATCTAAGGTTCTGTTCATTTGTGAGAAAAGTTGAATTGGCCTTAGGAAAACAAACCTCTTTATGACATTAGCATTTTCTGTATTAGATTAGAGCTGCTTTTCTCAGCACAACACCTCTGCTCTTCCTCCTGTCTGTAAAAGCGTACGGATGTAAACTTAAATAATGAAGTTAAAGGTGCATTGTGTAACATTTCAAGTGGACAATCCATCAACTGCTTGTCTCTATGGAAATGGTATTGCTTTGTGTAGGATGTTCCACAGTAGTAGTAGTAAACAGGTTACAGCACTACGCACAGTGTTGGGAAGGTTACTTTTAAAATGTATTTCCCTACAGATTACAGATTACATACCCCAAAATGTAGTTTGTAACGGAATCTATTAAGGTACTTAATGCGAGTAACGTAATCTGAATAGTTTGGATTACTTGATTTGCTGTAGAGAAGCAAAGACTAGGATATTTTCACAGACTTTCCTTAACCGTATTAAAAATATTATTGATAGAAGAGGAGGAGACACGGTCCACGTGGCATGGTTTAGTCCTGTTAAATCCTGTTTAGACCTGTTTAGACCTGGTTTTAGACCTGGTTTTAGACCTGGTTTTAGATCTGGTTTTAGATCTGGTTTTAGATCTGGTTTTAGTTCTGGTTTAGACCTGGTTTAGACCTGGTTTAGTTCTGGTTTAGACCTGGTTTAGACCTGGTTTTAGTCCTGGTTTAGTTCTGGTTTAGACCTGGTTTAGACCTGGTTTTAGCCCCGGTTTAGACGTAGTTTAAACCTAGTTTAGATCTGGATTAGTCCTAGTTTAGACCTGGTTTTAGTCCTGGTTTAGACTAGGTTTAGTGTCCGGCAATGAGTGGAATTATGGAAAAAAAAAAAAAAGGGGGGAGATATAGCCCAAAATGTAAAAACAGGAAAATACCACCGTGTAATCCACTTATTTCAACAAAGTAACTGTAATCCAATTACCACTCATTGAAACAGTAACTGTAACTGAATACAGTTACTCATAATTTGTACTCTGATTACGTAACTAACTCCGGTACATGTAATCTGTTACTCCCCAACACTGACTACGCTACATTACAAGTCAGATCTGTGGAGAGTCTCCCCTATTCACAGAAGGAATGGTTGTATTTTTGAGCAAAAGAAACACCCGTAATGAATAAATACTAGAGGTTTAATGTCACACCATGAACATTCCAGGCAAAGCAATAAGATCTCCATGGAGACGAGCTGCGCAGTGCACCTTTAAATGAGTAAAAGTAAGAAAGTTATAGTGATTTAGATAAAACACTAAAGGCATTACAAACCTATTGCATTTCTTTCAAATCCTGTTCAGTTTTGTTACGTTCGCACTGATTAAAAAGTGTCTGAGATCACGCTGACACTCTCCAAACACAAGTATCCACAGAGACCACTTTACGGTTTTCATGTAATCTTGGAACATCCTGTTGAAAAAATGTTTTGTAGCAATAAATTGGTTGGGCACTTTAGAAGCAATAATGCGGCCTATGATATTCCAGGCTAAAGCAAAAATATCCCCACGGAGAAAACATGTGCACCTTTAAGACTTTACAAGATTAACATGACAAGTTTGTGGAGCAAATTCCAAACAAATAATGATAAGGTTCAACATTTCTGGGTCAATAAATTGGTCGGGCAGTTTAGAAGCAATAATGTGGTCTATGGTAGATTAGTTAAGTTAAAACCACAATAAAATTCCAATACCAGCTGTCCAAAAATAACATCTATCTAAAGCGAGAGTGGGCAATTCTTTTTTCCATGGGGCCACAAACAGAAAATATTGTGGAGGGTCGGGCCAAAATGCTTAATTTAATTTTGCATAATATTAATTGTGTTTCTTTATAAAGAGCAGTAAATATTGTTTTGACAAGCTGGTCAGACTGGTAAAAGTTTGTTAAGACTAAGCAAAACATGCATGAGGTAATATTATACAATATGTTTAGTTTGTAATTCCAAATGAGGGACAGTCAGAGTCAACCAAAGGGTCTAAAGGAGCTGTATGGAACTGTCTCTTATTTTAAAAAAGGTTCCACTATCACAACTGAACTGGGTTGTCAGTGATTACACCAACAGAGTAGACTTACACATTTTTCTCAGTATATGTACAGGTCATGTCTTATGTCAAAGCTCAGAAACGCCAGAATTCTCCCCCTGAGCTGCAGAAGCCGCACTAGCACTGATTCATGACTGGCTGTAGGTGCTGCAGTTTAGATAGTCATGATTCAGATCAGAGAGAGGCATTTTAGGGTTAAACAACTGGATTTTTAACCAGGCTGGTGACACCTAGTGCCTCTGCTCAATTTCATTTCTCGCCAGCGACAAGGTGAGGAATCAGAATACACTAGACTAGTTTGCAAGAACCCCGGAAGTTGTAGTCCGCGCATTGGTCAATCAGTGAAGAGATGAACTAACCTGAGTTGCGATAGCAGACTTTGACTTTGACAAATACAAACTTCACATTTTTTATTGCACCTTTAATTCGCAAGTTCATCTCGCAGAAACGACAATGATCGTTGACAGACATGTTCACTCTCTGCTTTGTTTGCTGTTGTGCCGGGAATTACTTGGACACCACTGAGCGTTCCGGCGCATTACATACATCACCAAATAGCAGCGATTGGTTAAATAAAAAAAGTACCCACCTACTGTTGAGCAAACGAATCCTAAAGCTGCGAGGTCAGACTGATGAATCAGGCAACTGGATTTCAGTTTTGAAACTGACAACCCAAAGGAGAGACACATGTGAGACTCATTCTGCTTTCTGATTAGTTATGTTTAGACGATTATCCAAAGATAAACTTAATTGTCCCACAAGTGGAACAGACATCAAGTAGACAAATACAGTAACGTTAACAGAATAAAAATGCCACATCTTTCTCAGTGTTTTTATAATTAAGAGTAAATCAACAAAATCTAGATTTGATTTGTTTGTTTATCTTCTATGAGGGGACACTGTTGGGCCAAGTTCATGAAAGTTAAAATCAATATCTTACAAACAGTTCCTTTAAATTTGATATGGCTGTCAGGAAATGCATAAGTTCAATATCTCAAAACTGATTTGTATGAGCCCTGACCACAATTAACAAATAATAGAATAATAAAATCTGATCTCAGATACTTTTAAAACCAGTGTGAACGTACATAGTCTTAAATGTCATGACAGAAACATGTATTTTGTTTCTTTGCTTCAATATCTCACAATAGAATCCCTCAAAATGATCTCAAAATCGTCACGTCCACTTAAGCTTTTTAAACACATTTGCTATAACTTATGTTTCGCCTTATTTTCTACTTCTTGCAGTGCTAATAATTTCACTTTTTTAACCAAAGTTCTATTTTTACTTCTACAGTGTTAATGAGATTTCTGTCTGGAAGTTGAACATACTGTATTTCTTCTAAAACAGTGTGTCATGTGCTCTGGTGGTCAGCAGAGGGCGCAGGAGACTGGGTCCAACAGCTGCGCAAAAAGAATAGTGTTTTAATTTTGACTTCTTGAGGCCACCGTCACTGTAGTTTTTGGGGAAAGATGGGACATTAACTATGCATTGTCATCGCACATTACCACTGGCATTGGTTTTTGCAATAAAAATAAGTGTGTAATATTATTGAAACTTGTAGAACACCAAGTCCTGTGTTAATCTGTAGTCCAACTCTATGCATTGTGTATTTGGTACAAAACGAATGTCTCGAAGTAACTGACGAATCCATGTATTTTACCATTTTGTCTAAAGATGCCATAGAAGAGACTAGGCTGGGCTGGTGTGATGTTAAATTGTCAATAGTATTATGAAAATTTTACTTGTATTAGCTACAGGATGTGCTCTGTGTACGCTATTTTGTTAGATACTCAGCCCCGTTTTCCAAATCCTTATCCTTAAAATGAACGCTACATTATTTAAAGGTTTATTGTGTAACTTTTCTGCTTGCTTCCGTGGAGATATTATGGCTTACTTTGTCTGAAATGTTTCACAGTGCAGTTTTCTTACATTTTTATTGCCCAAAATACCTTGAAAACATGCATTCTTACTGTGAGCGGCGTCGCCTCTCCACAGATCTGACCTGTAACTCGCGGTGTCAGCTGTTAGTCTCCATGGTTAAGTTTAATGCCGAGCTGTGGGACATTCCAGACAAAGCAAAAGACAAGAAATTGGAATACTGTTCATCAGAAAAGTTACATTGTGCATCTTTAATTTATTATCAAGATATTTTACTTTATCGCTTTTTTTTTTTTTTTTGTCATATCAAATTTCTAAGCTTATGTCTCGTCAAAGAAAATGAAAAAATTGTGAATTTCTTATGTATAATTTGTGCAATATTGTGTGAAGATCTTTACATTTCTTTTCTGTGTTTTAATATTTCATTTATTGTTTCCCCAGTTCTCAAGCATTTTCTTTTTTTTTTTAAATCTCTATTTTTTTCCAAATGCAATAAGGAGCCATGATGGACCATGCCTTTATGTGGTTAGCAGTATTTGTATTTGTCCCGTGCAGTCTTTGGTCTTCAGATTAGTTTCAGTTTTCACAAAATGTTTAAGACTGAACTAGACTTAGACTAGAAGCCGTCTAATCATGCACAGGAATGATAAAAGTGTTTGGAATCATAAAATTAAGATTTGAGAGAAGTCTTATTTTTAGATCGGAGTTCAAAAGTAAAGATACGAATGCAGAAAAGTTAGGGCCCATATTACGCTATTTTCCGATCTATGTTATAATGTTGTTTCCTCATCACAAACAGACCTGGAGTTGTGTTTTGTTTCAATCACATGTTTCATTCACACACAAATCCTGTGTATTTAGTTTGTCTCTCAAATAGAAAACACTCTGTTCCAACTTGTGATGTCATGTGATAATACAGGAACTGCTTTACTGCTTCACTTTTTTGCGCACATAAAGCAGATGTCATAGAAAGAAAAAAAAAAGAAAAAATGCAATAATGTACGAATATACTACATACATACATACATACATACAAACAGTACATATATACAATACTACATACATTTCTACATACAAACAATACTACATACATACATGCAGTACTAAATACATACATACATAAATGCAGATCAAGTGATAGGTAAAGTAAGTAAATAAGTATAGGGAACAGGGGGAAGTAAATATAAATAAAAAATATATATACACATGTATATACCCACATATCATGCATATACGCATACATACATACATGCACACATACAGTGTAACACATAAATACATATACACGTTGCTCCACTGTGTTTTTACAGTCTACACACCTTCACTAAAATCATTTAGATAACAGCTCTGAAATTATCAATCTCTACTCAACGGTAAAAGGTAGATTCTAACATGGAAACTACCACTACATGACATCACAAATTAAAACAGAGCATTTTGAGCTTTGGAGATGTAAACACTTATAATAAAAGGTTACTGAAACATATGAGAAACAATACACAACTCCGGGTATGTTTCTGAAGAGGAAACGTTATAACATGACTTAAAGCTCACAAGAGTCAGTTTTTTTTTAATAAAGGACCTTTTAATAAAGGTGGAAATCATGATCATAATTACCTAGATACAGATACCACAAAAAAGTATTGCTAAAAGTATCCAAACTGTGACACTCCAAAGCACTATAGTATTGTTACTTAGCTCACCTCTAGTTAAAACCACCATTACTGTCTGTGACCATGGTAAAAATGTCATTATTTGTGTTTATTATGAAAAAGGGCATCCCTGTTTAACTTTGTAGATGTGTTTTTGGACAAAGCACAGGTATTTGAACTTTCAATAATTGCATCTGCTTTTTGTTAGGCTTGGAGCTTTTCAGATTGTAAAAAATAATGTGAAATGGGTGAAAAGTGACAGTAGTTTTGGGTGTTAGGTGAACAGAGCTACATTATAATATATAGGGACAAGACACTTTGAGAAAGCCTCACAAAGCAGACATCCATTTGCTCTTCCAATGTATGTACCACTGTATTATAATGTACTTTAAAATGAAAAATTGGGAAATGGGACTATTTATTTCTTTTAATTTATTTTGTCATATTTTTGTAAGACCTGATAGTTAATAAAACGTTTCAAACTACAGCGCTTTGTCTGTTTTCCTTGCCTCAAACAGGGTTGTCAAAAATTATGAATACAAAGACACTAACACAGGGGTAGGCAATTGCTTTTTCAATGGGGCCACATGAGAAACAGAAAATATTTTGGAGAGCCAGGCCAATTCTGCATAATATTAATTGTATTTCTTTATAAAAAGCAGTAAATAGCATTGTTTTGACGAGGTGGTAAGACTGGTAAGAGTGTATATTATAACTAAGCACCTCTAAAATAAAAGCAATACAGCTTTAATCCATGTATGAATTAAATTATAAAATATTTTATTTTGTAATTCCAAATTATATTAAATGGGCCGGTCAGAGTCAACCAAAGGGCCATATGTTGCCCGGGAACTGTACAATGCCAGGTCTGCACTAATGGATATTAAACTTAGCAGAGGCGGTGCTACCATTAGGCAAAGTAGGCGGCTGCCTAGGGCCCCCAAACCTGGAGGGGCCCCCAACCAATTGCCCTCAGTGCCACTAATGGCCCAGGCCTCAGAGCAATCTGAATTTCTCTCAATCTGACATTAAATGAGAGTATTTTACTTTTAAACAATAATCATAAGAAAGATAATAATAATAATAATCATATGTAATGGATGTAAACAAAAATGTAACTGTACTAGCACAAAAATAAAACTACTTTCAGTTCTGGTTATCTAGTAGGTGACCAAATTGATAAGACAAATTCCCAATCCACCATAATTCAAATAAATAGAGATGTGCATGTCTCAAGAACAATGAGGAAAAACAGACAAAACTAAACAAAACAAAACTGTGCATTTTAGTGAGGGCCCCAAACTCAAGTTTGCCTAGGGCTCCCAAATTGCTAACTCTGTCACTGAAACATAGTATACAAATTTGATAATTAATTAAACTTATTTTGATTTTACCTGAATAGTTGTAATGAACTAGATGTAAATCAAAAATTGTGTTGTCATGACTAAGGAAAAGACTCGATACTCAATACTGATTCTAATAGTACTATAATAATAAAAATATTTCTTTAGAAATAGAATGTAATTTTCAGCATTAAATCATAGTACTTTCTTTTCTATTCCCATGTGCTCTTATATGTGTGTAATCCATCAGTGTTCCAAATAGGTTCCATAGTGATCCACGGGCGTATACTAGTCTACATGCTCTTATATTTGTTCTAATACAGCTCAAGATCATTCTAAAACTATTCAGAAAAGGTTCATTTCTGTCCTGTGAATGTGATTTTTAGTATCGATACCAGCTCTAATGAGTATCTAGTTTCGATACTAGTTTTAGTATTGATTAGCATCTGATTTTCAATATTTTAGACAACTGTAATTAGCTGAAAATGCAATTCTGTTGACTAAAAACTTTATCGTAATTGTGGCATCATTATGTTTCAAGCCTTTTCCTTAGTATAAAAAGGCAGTTTAAAATAGTACGATAACACTACTCCGACTTCTGAATGTGTATACAAATGTCCTTCAAAAAAAAAAAAAACTTAACACTATAAACAAAACATAATACTACAATATTAAATGTTTAATGCTCAAATTAGTTTTCATGAATATTCAAAATTCATTACACAAGGGCAGTTTGTATCCAGTTTTATTTGAGCAAAGCCAAAAGAGATTCCTGTCCTCACACATGAACTGAACCAGAGCAAGGCTTCGGGTGTGTTCAACAGTCTGACCAAAACATGCTTTAAAGACGCACTACGGAATTTTTTTCTGATGGAGAGTCCGCTACCTGCTTCCCTTCATCCGATTTAGTTTATTTTAGCTTGAACTCGAGTTGCCTCATGGGGCTTCAACATTTTATTTTTTCCAAATCAATCAAATAAAAGCATGAAAATCGAAAAATATTCTACAGTAAGACATTAAACTTATCGCCACGAAAACAAGTAAATTACAGATCAGATCACTTGCAGTAAGAATGCATGTTTGTCAAAGTATTTTTTAAGCAATAAAACACTAATAATAACAATAAAAAAAGAGATAGGTAAGAAGATAAATGCCATACTGTGGAATATTCCAGGCAATGCAATAACATCTTCACTGAGCTAAGCAGGTAGCGGACCGGTCCTTTCACGCTTTAATAACATCGAATTCTCTCGTTAACCTTTAGAGACACATTAAAATGCAGAGTAATGTAATATCCAATGTGAGACTTGTCCTTTTTTCACAACACGGACATCTGATTTGGATAAACTGTTATACTGACTCACATTTGTAACTGCTAGATTTGCCTTTAATTAGAAAGTGAAGTTTGTTAAAATTCACCACTGTAAACATGAAAGGAGGCTGAGAGCACACCACAAACAAAGCACCGATACGAGAAGGTCAGTTACTTTTATGGAGACATTTTTGGACATTTCTTGACTGTCCAGGTCCACACTGCATGAATCTTAGCAAATATAAATCAATAATAGGTTGGGTTCATGTCACGTACTTTATTGAGCTGGAGAGCAGGTGAGAAATCTGTGGCTGAATTTGCCTTTTAACTGTCAAAATGTGGATTTGTTGATGTGGTTTATGGTTAAAGGTGTACAGTACTGTGTAACTTTTCCAGTGGAGGGTCAGTCGAATGCTTTTTTTCTGTGGAGATGTTGCGTCGTCTGGACTGTTTCACAGTATGGCATTAAAACTTTCTATCTTCATGGAGACCAAACCAGACAGAATAACAGGTCAAATCTGTGGGGAGGTGACCCCGCTCAGTCAGAATGCCTGTTGTTTTTCTTGGCATTTCTGAGTTATAAAACCAACTGTAAAGGAAAAATTGTAAAGTAGAGCTGTTTAATGTCACACTGTGGAACATTCCAGGCATAGCAATGACATATCCATAGAAACAAGCAGGTGACGGGCCTCCAAACCAAAAAGCTGCATAGCACACCTTTAAAATTTCTGTGGTTACCGGGTCTATACACATGAACGAAAGTTGTTTTTCCACAACTTTTAAGTTTAAAAAAACTGCGGTATTACTAAATTTCAAAGACTTTCAAGAACCATAACGTAAACATTGCAAGTTACACATTTGTAGGTTTTCAGTTTGGATATTTCTTCCAAAAACAGTGCCCCTGCTCTCTGCTCTCCGTTAATTCTAATACACCTTGAACACAACCTATTGCTAAACCTTGAAAACGCAGCAAGTTTGATATGAAACAATTTGGACATATTTTACTTTGTACCAACCAGTAACTAACATTCTGGATGGGGAAAAAAACAAACCAATTTTAAATACACAACCACAACTAATGATTCGACGAGTCACATTAGGTCCCGGGCGGTCCTACGATGTGTGTTCTAATCAGGACAGTTGTTGTGGTAGTAAAATATAAAAGACTACTTTAAGCCCCAGCACAACAGTTACCCCATAAGCACATAGCAGAATAGTCTATGCATATTGAACACACATACACAACTATTGGGTTTAATACGGAAGTTATTTCTACTATTTTGTGCTCTTCTTCACAGTGCATTGATATTGAGTTGTGTGAAATGATGTTGTAGTACTGCTTGCAGACAGAGGGGGCAGTGAAACCAAAGGGGCGGGCACTGTGGCTGGCAGGAAGCTCATTGCCAATCATCAATCATTCGACATAAACAATAATATTATTAAAATTAAACAGTAACAAAAGTCATATTTGCACAAAACAGGGTTCTCGGCACAACAGCGGGATAAACGAGTCAGGAACCAGGAATCAAAAGTGATGGCTCGGGTTTTTGAATGGGTCTGGTGCGCAAACAGGTAAAAGGTAAAAGATATTAAAGGTGCATTGTGTAACTTTTCTGGTGGAGGGTCTGTCAAATGCTTTTTTCCGTGAAGATGTTATTACTTAGTCTGGAATGTTTCACAGTATGATATTAAACCTTTCTATTTTCATGGAGACCAAACCAGATCAAGTTAAGGCCGAATTATAGTTCTGCGTCGACACAACGCACATTGCTGCTGTCGCCTTGTTGCTGTCATTTTTGATTTATGGATCTGTGTCAAGGTCTATGCACTGCAAAGTATTTCACAACACCACAACGCTAGGAGGCAAGGATTTAGAAATGGTATTCGTGTTTACAAAATGAAGTGGGAAAGCGGAGTACTGGAAATGTAGAGCGGTAGTATAGAGGACCAATCACAGCCCTTATTGTCTGCGTCGGTTTGATGTGTAGTTATTGAACTAGTAGCGCCGCGATGCAGACAATTTGACACACAACCATACATTGGGTTTTACAGGTCAGATCTGTGGAGAGGTGACCAAGCTCACAATCAGAGCGCCTGTTTTTCTAAGTATTTTCAGCTGTAAAACCACCCAAATTGAATAAATATAATGTAGAGATGTTTAATGTCATACTGTGGAACATTCCAGGCAGAGCAATAGCATCTCCATAGAAACAAGCAGGTGACAGATCCTCCACCAGAAAAGTTACACAATGCACCTTTAATCAATACTAAAACTAGTTGAATCTAGGTATTAATTTGAAGAAAATCACAGATCATTGACATTCCTAAAAAGTTTTAGAATAGAAGATGACAAAAAGAAAACGGTCTTCTGAAATGCTCCTGGACTTGTTTACAATGTGCACTTTGACCAATCAGAAAAAAACAATTACCAGTAAATTTTTTACCAAAATCTAGTCAGAAATATAAGCTCAGCAGCTGTTTGTTAGCCAATTAAATAAACAGTCCAAACTACCAGCTGTTTTCTCCATTAAAAACCTGAACCATCACTTGAAGGTATCCAACTCCACATCTACGCACCATGAGGTCACTTCACGTACAGCTCAGCACAGACATCAACAGCTCTCACGCTGGGAATGGCCCCATGTAAACTACAGATTACAGACTACAGTCTAATGCCATTCTGTTGATTTCTCCTAAACATAAGACACAACTTGGAATAGACCTTTTCTTATACTTGTCCATAGGATCAAAACTAACTAGAGCTGGGTACAGGTGTATATTTGAATGTGTTTATTTTACTAATTTGTCATATTTTTATGTTTAAGGACTAGTAAGGTTTTGTCGTTTAAAATGTTTTCCGCATAGACTGTATATAGAAGTGGACTTAGTGTGGGAGTGTGACATCACCCATAGTGTCCCACGCTGTAGAGATGTCAAACTAATTAAATAGTGTGTGTAATTAATCTGCTTCTTGATTGACCGCAGTATCTGTTAATACAATTGGGCCACATAACATGAGAAACTAATCAAATGAACACAATTAAAAATGGATTTCAAACATTTTGCCAGTTGAAATTACAACAAGGAGACGTCAATTTAATTTTGTTTGTTCCGGGTTGGTTGCATCACGGATATTTTGGATTGAAAAAGGTACCCAGCGATTCAAGTATCTGCTATGAACAATAAGACTTAAAATATTTCTACACAATAGTTCACATATGATTCAGGTACAATTCTACTTTCTGTTGTGTTTACATTGGCCATGCCCTCCACACACGCACACACGCGCATACACACATAAACACACACACTTATGAGTCCTCATTCATCTCTTGGCTGTCTGTCCGGGCGATTTTCCGTGGGGGCGCTGGACTGTCCCCCTCCCCTTGTTCCTGCTCTCGTTTCTTTGCTGCATTCTGTTTAACACAAATGATTAGAGCATTAGAGCACTTTCACTATATGGATGGCAAACCAACAAATTCACAATGATTCTATAAAAGAGTAAAGACAATAGTTTTTTGACACCTGTTGCCATTGACACCTGTTGCCATATTGGTTCTTGTAGCCAATGTAAACAAATGTAAATTCTTTAACTGCCCAAATATCAGTCAATCAGTCAATTTCCCGGCAATCCTGATCTTCTTGTTTTAGATTAATAACTGTTTTCTCTCAGTAAAGTCTGTGAAGAGCCAGAGAAACACTGCTTGAGAAAACCAATATGGCAAAATCTTCCAATATATATGCGTACATACTATATCTTTACTGCCTGCGTGACATTAGCTGTCCAAGATCATTACAATTAATCAGAATAACTGACTAGTTGATTTTTTTTTTGTTTTTTTTTAATGTATCATTTTGACAGTGGTAATCATTGTCTGGATTATACAGACTCTAAAACACATGAAAAAAGACCTTTCATAACAAAGACAGCAGCATAATTAAATCTAAATGGCAAAACTGAATAAACAATTTGGGATTTTCCATCACTAATAGACTTGTAATATAATATTCTCAAATCTCTCAAAAGCCCTCAGTCACCCTATTTGAACCTTTATTTGGTTAATGAAATGTGTTCTCAGTCTCAATGTACTGTAGAAATTTGACTACTTGACTAATTAAACAAATAACTGCTGACTCGTTGACTACTATAATAAACTTAAAACTTACCAACCCTACAGTTATGGTTTTGTACGTAACAGAAATACACCACAATACCATAAAATAGACAGTTGAATGGTGAGAAAATGTGTAACTGAAATTACCTTTTTGTCCCACTGCTGATGAAGGTAACGCAGCAGGATATTGGTTTTCTCCGTCACAATAACTACAACACACACATCTCCATCAGTACAATGTTGACAAGACTTTCCCAACGCTCAGTCACTTCACAGTCGGGCACTTACTCTGTTCGGAGGGGTATTCTCGTGTTGGCAGGTAAACTGAAGGCCTTCGATTCTGCAGACAAAGAAAATGAACATTTCAACACAATGGCAAATTAATCTAATGAATGAAGATTTATAAGGGTTTGTAAACTTACAGACGCTTTACAAACAGAGTCTGCATGAAACCTGCTGAAGTTACTCTTGTTGTAAACTGGAAGTCCTTTTAGGAAGTCTGCCTGTGGAAAGAAGGAAAATAAATGCCTTATATTCAGTGACTACTTAAAACATTTTCTTTAGACAATTAAGCTGACAGATTTTCACTTTCAAAGCTACATGGAAAATTGTTGTCACTTCATATGTCTGGCCATTAGAAACCACCCAGTGTTCTTGGTTAACCACAGTATTAGGCAATACTTGTGCAAATGCCTGTGCCAGTCATAGACTGTATGATGCCAACAGACTTCAGACTGCCCTGTCCTTTAGCCAGTATACAATGTATGTGCAGGGCGTGAGTGACTAAACCCACACATCTGCTCAGTCTCTCCTGAATCAGTCCTCCATGTTCAGTGTGTGATGGAGGAGCCAGTCTTCCCCATGGTTCTCCCTGAGCAGCCGGGCACGGGGAGATGCCGGTTGGCCTTGAGCTGATGGCACAGGGCACTGGCAGGTGTGGCTAGCTCAAAGCTAACGCTAGCCCCAGAGTTCGTGTTTGAGGGTTTTCTGTGGCCTCCACGGCAGACCTGTACCTTCACTCTGAGCTAAAGTTCATATGAAAAGTTCGTGGAAGAGTATATGATGTGTACCTTCTCCATAACGCAGGAAATGTCCGCCGCCGCTGGTGGACGCCGCTGTGCGCTGATCAGACCGAGACACCGGGCGAGACACTCGTGTGGGTCCGTAAATTCACGCTCTTCTCAGGTGACTTTGTGAAACAGGTCCAACATGTCAAACGGATGCGGCTGTCTCCATGATATGTCCACAAGTTAAGGCAGAACACTCTCCGGGTTCAGTAAATACAGCTCAAACTGGCATGACAAGTGCTAGCAAAGCTAACCGTGTACTTCAGCTGCTCGTGTGATTGCTGCGCTGGGTTGCCAGAGCAGTAACACGGTTTCAAGGAAATGCACAATCCATTTCATTTCTGTCACAAATTATTCCGTTGTAGATAGTTGATGTAAATACGACTCGCCTAAATACAAAATATTAAATGTAAATCAGCTAAAAACCTTGAATATTTATTATTTAGTTTTGTTTCCAGACGAAAGATTATAGGTTAGTTATGATAGCTAAAGGCACATTCTTATCTCTCAGATGCAGCTGTAGTTTCCTTTGGGCTGCTCCTCCACAGTCGCCTCTGTCCTGTTCAGGGCTCTGGCTTTCAGGTCAAACTCCATAAATTAGATAATCTTGGGTTTGTACGTGACATCCAGAGCTCTCTTGACAGATTTACATGTGGCTCTTCTTTGAGACTTCAGCTTCTTCCTCTGAGCAGCAGCAGCAGCAGCAGCAGCATCCCCTGGGGTCAGACAAAAGCCCATTAATTCTGTAGCAGCCAAAATGCACATCCGGCCACTGTATGGCGCTATGTCTTTGTTTTATGTGAGTTGCTACCTATTTAAGACCTCTAATTAGCAATACCAGATGTTGCAAATTGATTAGGTACAGTCTTTTGATCGTGTTCACGTCTCATGCTACAATAAAGGATTTATTTATTTATTATATTTGAGCTTTCACTGGAGGTTTTAGGCTCATTTATATGGAAACACGAGTCAGAAATGCATTTTAAAATTGGCGCCCTAGTGGCTTGTGTGGCATAGGGCCACACTACCCTTATAAGTTATGTGATATTAGTACTGACCATAGACTGTATAAAGTGGACAGCAACAGTTACAGGGGAAGGGGTGACAATTTTCAGTGTTAAGTAGATGGAGCTGGAAACGCCCCCGTACTCACTTTCTATTTGGAACGCAGCAGCTAGAAGGTTAGCTATGTCCATTTAAATATAAGTTATTAATCTAAACTTAAAAACAGTCGACATAACTAGGGGTGTGCAAAAATATTGAAATACTGATATATCATATTGTTTAATTTGATGATACAGTATTGATATTGTCGGTTGCTGTATCAATATATTGCCAAGAGTAAAATGGGTGTTTTTATATTAACTTAGTGGCCTTAATAGACTTTTAGTATCTATGATTTAGCCTTTGTTTAGCCTTTATTTTTCACAAAACCATATCAAATCAATTTGAAATATATTGTATCAAATTATATGGAATCAGAAGTCCACTGTATTGAAAAATGTATTGTATCGTGGCCTGTGTATTGAGATATGTATCATATTGGCAAGTTTTTAGTGACACCCAGCTCTAGACATAACATTGCTCTTCTCTGCAGACTGGTCTCACTTCTGGCTCTGCATTGGCTGACCAGGGTGCATTCATCTTTGTGGCTGTCATTCCAGGACTTGACTTTACACGTTTAGAGCAGTAAAAAAAAAACATGTCACAGCGACCGCAGCTCATCAGCTTCATTGAGGCTGTAGTACAGACAGAATTTGAGCAAAGAAGTGCTGAAAGGAAAAATAGAAAAGAAAGGTTTACAAAGAAGGCCCCGTGAGATTTGTTTCCTTACTCTTTATCTCAAAATGTACTTGAATAATATTATGCTACTTTTGTATCTATGTTTAGGGTGACCAGATTTTCAATATAAAACTGGGACTCTCGGTTTGGGGTGGATGGTAATAATTAAATTGGGAATCGAGTGTGTAATTAAGGAGAACGAATTGTTCTGCACTCGGCTTATTCATGACTAACATGTGAGTCAGTATAGTCACATTTTCTTTCTGTTTTGGTCATTTTTAAGCAGCTTTTCTATATTTTACCTAAACAAATGGCAATTTTTGCCTCTCTTTACTGTTGGGAGATAACAAATTGGTCAAAAATAGGGACACCAGTTTCTTGAGTAAAACTGGGACAAATCACTGGTTTTGGATAAGTCTGCTGGGACAGGGGACACAGGGCTCAAAACTGGGACTGTCCTGGGTAAATATGGGTGTCTGATTACCCTATCTATGTTATAATGTTGTTTCCTCATCAAAAACATACCTGGAATTCTGTTTTGTTTCATTCACACATGTTTAACACACAAACCTTACATATTTAGGCCGATTTCTTCTCTCAAACAGAAACCACTTCACCTTGTAATGTTATGTGGTAATACTGTATTTTTAAACTCCATGCACCTTCACTAGAATCATCTGGGTGATTTCAGACCTGGAATTGCCAATCACTACTGAAAAAGGTAGCTGTTAACTTGTGGATCAATAAAGTCTGTCCAAGTCTAAGACAACAACTATATGCAAATAATTGAAAGCAGTAGGTTACCGTGGCAGCAATCAGTGCTGTGTATCTGCGTGTGTCGTCTACCTCAAGATGAACCAGCTCAGTGCACAGAATCTGAGCCACAGCCCTCCTCTCTCCACAAGATGCCTGGAGGATCAACTGCGCTGAACTGACCACCAGGTGACCTTTAGGACCAAAACCTCTCCGGGTCACAGACAAGACAGTTTCAACATCCCAGCTCTGGCTCTTCCCCTGGCGCCTGGATGAGAGGAATTATAGTATTTAAAGGTCCTATATTACACAAAATTGACCCCTGTGAGCTTTAAACCATATTATAATGTTATTACCTCTTCAGAAACATACCTGGAATTGTATTTTGTTTTATTCATGCATGTTTGAGTAATCCTTTATTAGTCTGTCTACATCTCCAAAGTTCAAAATGCTCTGTTCCACCTTGTAATACCATGGTAGTTTTCAAGCTAACATCTACCTTTTACCTTTAGCTCAGTTTGGACTGTCAATTCCAGGGCTGAAATTATCCAAATGACAAACAGGTGACACCACAAGGACACATTAGAAGTCAGATCTCTGGAGAAGAGACCCTGCTCACAGGGAGAATGCATGTTTTTCAAGTTTTTTGGGGGCAACAGTAACATCTGTGATTGAATAAATCCATCACAGATAAGTTTAATGCCATACTTTGGAAACTTTCACATGAAGTCTGCATGGAGACAAGTATGTGGTAGACTAGCAGAAAAGCTACGCAGTGCACAAGTAAAAGTATTAATTGAATTGTTATACAGTTTTAATAATGGCTTAGATTTGGTATGAAGCTAGCCTATCCACCTGAGAATACTGGCTAGCTTATTTCCTTAAGAAAATACTATTTATTTTTTTGTTTTAATAATGAGTTTTATCTGGTGTTACCTCCCCATTTTTGTTTCAACCCGTTTAGAAACTCTCCCTCGTATCTGGAACCGTGGGAATGCTCTAGGACACCGGCTCCGGAGCGCTCTTCTTCCGCGGGCAGAGCCACTCTCAGGCGGTCACTTCGCTCCGTGATCACCGACACGACCGGTCCAACCGTGGGCAGCATGTTGCCGGGACACAGGCTCACTCGGCTGTAGCTGCATTCACTTATAATAGAATGACATCCGTGTAAAGTTTATCAAAGTTTAAAATAAGTTTAGAAGCGAGAAACTAGGCTAAAAGTCAAGATTTGAGTTACACCGGTTGCCATGACTACGGCTCCAGCGGAGTCTTCAGGTGGAATTTTGCGCATGCGTAGAAAGTGCTAAAAGTGAAACCGTTACATTAACTTAGGAAACTGTCAGATACCGACAATGTTTTGAACTATAACTGCTTTATTGTTTTATTATTTTGATTCTATTGGCATCATTAGAAAACCACCCCAATAAAAAGCTGTTATACATAGCCTACACAAGGAATGGAATTTATAGACTTTAGTATAGATTTTAGTTTTTCAATGTCATTTATAAACCATTTTCAGTTATTTGCATTCTTATAACATGGCTACTCAGTATTTTTGAAAACCTGATATTGTGAAAAAAAAAAAAAAATCCTTTTTAAATATTTGGTCCATATACATGAATCTTTACCAGAAATATGTTAGAGTATATTTTTGTTGAGTTGTCTTGCCAAAAGTGTTCCTCCTGTGTCCTGCAGCATCACAAATGTAAAGCAACTAACCATGCTATGGTTAGGTGAATCTGTTATCTGAAAACTACCAATATATTGATTAGGTCAATTAATGAGAGGAATGGTAGAGAACATTTTGAATCATACAGAGCCATAAATCAAGTGGGAATGAAAATCAGTACGCCATTTATAGGTACAGTATCAAATTTATCTAAAAAATTTAAAAAAAACCCAAACAAAACAAGGTATGGAGGTACTGACAATAACGCAGAACAAAACATAACGTTGTTTTTCAATTATAAATCAGGTAAAAAGAGAACATTTGAATTCTTTAGACAGAATATTGAAAAAGATTATAGTCTTTTCATTAGCTGTATCTGAACTGAATCAGTGTCTGAACGCATTATGGAAATTGAATATAACAAAGTCATCTTTCAACATGTACAATTTATCCTTCACAGCTTTAAACAGTATATTAGTATGAATTTTGGCATTTTTTACACTAAAATCAAAAGTGCAGCAACAAGAAATCAACTGGTAATTTTTTTTTCAACCACAAAATCATGCATTAAAAAAAGAGCAAATTAAAACACTTTTTTAACAGGTTTGATGATCAGAGGAGCCGAGGGAATCCCATTTACACTGTTCCCAGGACTGAAAAAGGGATAGAGTTTCCCAGAAAATTTGCAGTTGGTGAAGGAGTAAAGATGAGCTGCAGTTTCCACGTCGTAAAACGAAACCAGACCCATCTCGTAGTCAACAAACACTCCGAGTCTTTGAAGACGCGATTTCACCACCAGATCAACCCTGGGACTAGCACTGGCCGTGTACGTATCCCCTCTTCTGAACATAAGCGCCCAAGTTCCATTCTCTGAACACAAGAAGTTTTTGTTCTTTTTATCAATCGATTCTTTAACTACACCTACATCCCAGTTTGCATTTCCTTTCACCAGAACTTCATAGTAAAACCTGCCAGTAGTGAACCCCTGTTTGCCAAGAACACACAAGAAATCTGAAAACCTTTCTGGGTTGTACGAAACGGCAGTCTTCTTTCCTCGGTCAAAAGCTTGCTTGCGATCTTCAGATAGGGTTAGCCACGGACTAGCGGTGTCCGGGTCAAAGGTCACATCTACGGCGTACTGCTGCAGCCTCTTCAGCTCAGCCTGTGGAGTCAGCAGTTTCTTCTTCTCCATGAAGGAATGCTCCAGCTTAGTCACAGCTTTTTTCACAGTACATTCAAACAAAGTGGGCGCAAACTTCACCTGGCTCCAGTCCTTTACATCTGGGGTAATTTGAAGCGACTTGAAGCTTTGTATAGCATGTAGATAGTCATTGGAGGATGCCAGTTTTCCCATTTTAATGTCTCTGTGCCCCAGTTGACAAATCTCGCTTTCCAGCTCTGAAATTAGTGCATCCGCTTCCTTCTCGTTCGCCCTCTGCTTTGTCAGGATCTCATTTTGAAACTCTGCCATGCTTTTCTGAACAAGCTCCAAGACAGCATCAAAGAACACCATACCACTGTTGATTTCTCTTTGTGCACAACTGCGACTCAGCTCCACACGTTGTCTAACCTTCTGAACTTTCTCTTGCCTCTCTTCAATTAAACGGCAGTTCTCAGATATGCTTTGCTTCAGTGAGACTTGCTGGTTTTCAAACTCCTCCTTTAAAGGGACTATATTGTGGTTCTTATGGCCGAGAACAGTGCACACCATACAGACACAGACTTGATCTTGGAGACAGTACAGCTCCAAGGGTTTATCATGTTCTGAGCACATCCTTTCTTCTAAGTTCTCCACTGGCTCCATAAGTTGGTGTTTTTGAAGGCGGGGGACGGTCAAATGAGGTTCTAAGTGATTCTGGCAATAAGAAAAGAGACATACCGGGCAGGATTTTACAGCAGTTTGTTTACGTCCAGTGCAAATATCACACATGATGTCTCCTTTTTCCCCTGCCAAATATAGTTCCACATTTTCATCCATGGTCGGGTTCATAAACTTGGAGCAGATTTCTGAAATGAAAGTGTTAACATGAAGGACAGGCCTAGAGCTGAATTCCTTTTTACACAAAGGACATGACAAATCGTTGTTGTCCCAGTGTTTGGAGATGCAGTTTTTACAAAAGTTATGGCCGCATGGAGTAGAGATGGGGTCCTTAAACACCTCTAAGCAGATAGGGCACAGCAGGTGGTCTTCAATCACAGGGCTCACAGGACTCGTAGCCATGTCCAAAAGTGCTAAAATTATAAAAAAATAAGAACATTTTATTAATTAAATCCTCATCATTGCCTCACAGATTTTTCTAAACACTTGTAACTTTGTTTTGTGCTTTATAAAACAAAATGATTGCTGTAGTGTTGCTGGTTTTCAGAAGATATCACAGCATTTCATAAGACAATGATATTTAAGCATATTAAAATAATCTTGCCTGGCTAACCAAAATGTTTTTACAATACTTTCAAACAGAGAGTAGGGTGCTGATAAGGCAAACAATTAGACCTTGCACTAACTTTGTAATTTTAAGGTTAATTTGACAGTATTTTCCATGAATAGGGGAGACTTTGGAGCCCCAGTCTTTGTAGTATGCTAATAGTAATTCTAATGCAGTATTGTGTTAAACATGCACAGGTATGTATGTATGTATATATATATATATATATATATATATATATATATATATATATATATATATATATATATATATATATATATATATATATATATATATATATATATATATATATATATATATATATATACATACATATATACATATATACATATATAAGCTGTAATTAAACTTTTTTTTTAATCAAAAGAGGCAAAAAGTAATATTTATTCTACAGAGATTGTACGTACAAAATATTAGAATTAGGGATCATTTGTGTCTCTGAAGTCTCCTATAGGAAACACTCACTTAGTTCGTATACTGATTTTCACTCCAAAGAATACATTGACTGAAATATATTGATCCTTAGATTACTGATACTCTGTGACAGTGCTATAGCTTTAGTTAGTTGCAGTACATTATAATACTTTCACATGCAGGTTGGCTAACATTTAAAACCAAGTACAACGTGGAAGATGACAGTTACCGCACACGCTCACAAGACACGCTATATGCTAAATATTCACAAACATTTTACTCACCAGTTATTGTAAGCACATAGATTAGAAGTCTGTTTTTCTGCGGAGATGTTGTTTTGTTGAACCTTCTCTGCAGCGCACAGAAGTTCCGTTCAGTTTTCAAACTGTTGGCCCCGCCTCTGCGCGCTTCTGATTGGCTGAGCTGGAGATTTAAACCTTGCGCATGTGCAGTGTGCAGCTTGGATGAGCTGTGAAACATGTTCGACCAAAATAAACTTTTGTCTAATTGACAAATTGAATTTCTTCTTTTGCCATTTGTTGCTTGATTTCTTTTCAATAATTAAGACAACATTTTGCACGTCTAATTTTGCTGATATAATGCTTTCCATCATATGAAATAGCTGTGTGGGTATACCTGGTCAGTGTTGTGATTTTATACCCCTTCCTTGTATCTTAACCACACACTGTATAAAGATGGTAGGATAATACTGTATTTATCTGCTCTATGATCTTAACAAAGCTTTCACTAATAGTCTAGTTAAAGTAAGGTGACCAGTCGTGCCTATTTACCCGGTGAAGTCCCAGTTTTGAGCCTTGATTCCCCTGTCCCAGCAGATTTATTCAAAAAACAGGGAGTTGGTGTTTCTATTGGCCAATCTGATCCCTGCCAACAGTAAAGAGAGGCATAAACTGTCATTTGTTAAGGTAAAATACAGAAAAGCTGCTTAAAAATGACAAAAACATGAATAAAATGTGACTATACTGACTCACATTAGTGCTGAGTGCAGAACAATTTTCCTTAATTACGCACTCGTTTCAGTTTTATTATTGGCAATCAATCCAAACCTGGGATGTCTTAGTCTTGTATTCTGAAAATCCATTACTTGAATTCTGGACCTTTTAACATTATTTAAATTACATGCAAATGACAGGATCTAATGTGAGCATTCAGGACGACATATGCAGGACCATAATCAGAAACAAATCAGTTGACTTGGCAAATACTTGGCTTAATAATTTTATAACTCAAAAAAATCTGACAATCTGCATGTTTTCCGTGCTCATGTAACCGTAGCCACTGATTTCCCCCATTTCCCAAGGTTCTCTTGTTTTATACTTACCTAAAAGCTAACAAAAAATGTAAATGTGTTTTTATTATTATGACAAAAAAATAAAAAATAAACGTTACTATTATACATTAAAAGTGTAAAATTCTCTTCTCTAAATTCTCTACAACTTCAAACATTAATTCCCTGGGTGGTGGAGAATCATTTGTAAATAATAACAGTTTGAATCACTTCATTCTTTATTAGTCAGCAATTCAACATTTAAAAAGGGTCAATAATCTCTGTTAAAACATTTCAAAATTACACATTGTGGTCAAACAGTAATAACCAAAACCTCTGGCTGTAGCAGTGCTATTCAGGGTTATATACAATAGCCAGACTTATTTAATCTCATACATTTAACACAGGTAATAGCTATTATAAAGGCAAACACGTAAGGCAATGACATCATAAGGTCTCCCGGGTAAATTAAAGACAGTGAAAAAAGCCTACAAACTAGTTATTCGTATAAATGTGTAAATCATTTTTTGTTCATTCGGCAAATAAACTTTAAAAGCCAGATTGAAGCAACCTTCCCTCATAAAAAGGACTGTAAAGAAGGTTAAAATTATAATTACACACAATATAAATATGATTTTTAAGTGGATTCCCTTATGTCTGTGGGTGTGTTCACACTTCCTAAACTTGGGTCTAAATCTGGATTAAACCCTGACTAAATAAACTGTGTTCAGGTTCTATAATTCAGTCATAATCTCAGACGGTGGGTAAGGGCGTATAAAACTCTATGGGAAATTCACTGTTTTTTTAAATAAATATCCAAATTTATGATTCACAAATGTTGAACCTTCCATATTAATCTCATGTTTTAATAATCTTTCAACTGACAAAAATCACACCTTCAGAGTTGATTAATGGCACCACTTTCTGAGGCTATTGTGCAAAAAAAATAAATTGTTATTTAGACTGAAGAGACGCTAATCTTAGCGCCAGTTTTTGTTTCAAGTGGATAGGCCCAGTAACTACAGATATTAACCATAAACCAGGTCAACAAATCTGCAATCTGACAGTTTCACAGGAAATTCTACCATAGAGTTCTAACCTGTCCTCCATCTGTTTAAAGTATAGGGATTTGTTAAGGATGTTGCATGTTAAGATATCAGGTAACAGGAGCTCCACAGGTTCTGTTTTTTTCATAGGCGATGCCAATACTGATAAAACGATGAAACAATGACCGATAATCTCTGCTGTTATTTTTTGGACTGATATGTAGGGCTGATTTCGATTGTTTTCCCCAAATTGTACAATCTAAATTTACTACAAAGTCACCCAAACTTTTCTTTTTTTACCACAAACCTGTAAGAGGCCTGTGTAGTCACGTTTTGTGCAGCTGTCTCTTTGTATTAAAGTGTTGATATAAAGCTCTGTGTATATTTATTAGGTTGCAGATTGACCACAACAAAATATAGACCTAAAATGGACATTTAAGGCTAAATACGCTAAAAAGTCCATATATTGTCCAACCAATATATCCGTGTATCTCTAACATGAACCAAATGTATAAGGACTAGAACAGAATCAAACCAAGTCCAACATCAAGACTAAACTGGGCTCAAAACAGGACTAAGTATGAACACACCCTTTGATTCCCAACAGTGCAGTGTGCAGAGACGAACAGTAACTGGACATTGGGGATGCGTTCAGGTGCTTCATGTTTTTTCAGGCGTTGCTGCGCTCGTCGATAGTAAAAGTCTCCATAGGCCCTTTGCTCAGAGCCTTGATGTCATTGAGGAGGCTGGTCGGGGTCAGAATATGAGATGAACCTTTAAAAAAAAAAAAGAGAGAAAGAGAATAAACAGTACAGTATAAATTTGAGTAAAAGTTTCAACTTTTGCTAGTTTCCAATTAATTTCTGAAATACATTTAGTGCCTATAAACCAATATTTGATCCTTCGCCAATAGATTTATTCAAATTAATATCAAAACTAGAAACTCATTTGAGCAGGTTTCGATACCAAAAGCCACATTCACAGGACAGAAATGAACCTGTTCTGAATATTCTGAATATCTTGAGCTGTATCAGAACAAGAATAAGAGCACACAGACTAGTACACACCCATGGACCACTATGGAACCCACCTCGACCACTGAGAGATTACACACATATAAGGCCACAAGGAAATATAAAAGAAAGTACTATTATTTAATGTTGAATATCACATTCTATTGTCTAAATAAAGACTGTTTTTTAATAATCATCATGGTATCAGAATTGGTATTGAGTATCAAGTCTATTCCATAGTACTGAAGTTGAGTTTGAAATGTTAGTATTGTGACAACACTAGTTTCTATCATGTTGTACTTTACAGAATCGATTGTTTTGATGTAATCTTTATTATAAATTAATTTATTCTGTCCATTCTTGTTCTTCAAACAATCGAAAATTGGATGACACCATTTCTGCACCTAAAATTCATTACTTATCTTTAAAAAAAAAGCTTTATTTTTAAAAAGCTATTTTCTAAACTATATATAATATTTAGTTAAAATAGAAATTATAATGTTGTTTCTTCATCACAAACATAATCTAGAGTTGTGTTTTGTTTCATTCACACATGTTCCTGCAGAAAACACTGTCCCACTGTTTTTACACCTTCACAAGAATCATTTGGATAATTTCAGACCTGGAATTACCAGTCGCTACTGAACTAAAGGTAAAAAGTAGCTGTTAACTTGAAAATTACTGTTTTATGATGTAACAAGTGGGAACAAAGCATTTTAAGCTTTAGGGATGCAGTATGATGAAAAAATAAAGCATTACTCAAACGTGTGAAAACAAAACAAAACTCCAGATATATTTTTGAGAAGGTAACAACATTATAACATGTTTTAAAGCTCAAGAGTCAATTTTGCGTAAGATAGGACCTTAAAGCAACTACACATCACATACATACTGTAACTTTGTACCAACTGTCAATCAATGTTTACAGTTCAGTGTTCATAAAAATGTGTAGTGCTCGAACTGACCAACGATGACTTCACAGGACTTGACTGCCTGGGTGACCTCGTAGGCACAGCGCATCTCAGAGTGCGTGACCCCTCCGATGATAAAGATGATCAACCTGGCGCCCCTCCGCTCGTCCTGGGAGCTGGGCTTGTGCTTCTGACGGGCGCTGTTCAGGAGACAGAGATGTGCTCAGTGAGATAAAACCGCCACTAGAGGGAGCTCACACTGCTTCTCTACATTAGGTGCTATACTGTTGCATTTTTACCCGATTTATGTTTTAATTGATTTGATTTGAGTTTGTTTTGATTTTATTTTTGTCTTTACTTATATAGCCTGCTCTTGAAAACTGCCATAAGTCTGTGTGGTTTGATGAATTGAGGTAAGTATCAAATGAGTTTTATATACATTAATAAGGCTACTAAATCTTACTCAACTCAATTTCAAAACAGTATATAACTGAGAAAACTGATCTGTGTGCATGTGTGGGTGAAAAGGATGTCCGCAGTTTGGAGTCTATACGCACGCAGGAAAGCGACGATACTTCATAATCAGCAAAATTCACAGTGCTCACACCACATTTGTATAACAATAGAAATAATGTTAATCTTGTTTTTAGTTATCAAGCAGTTCTAGGTTGTGAAATAATTTGTGGAATGAAGATTTGTAGATCGTCTTCAAACTGAGGTCCAGAGTTAGACCCACCTGACCGCTCCAGAGCCGTTCCACGCGGCCGGACACTCAGACTGATGAGGCCACTCTCTGGTGTCCAGTTTGTTCTCCACTGCATCCTGAAAAGACCAGGTCCAGAATCAGCTTTGGTTTAATATCAGGGTCAGGGGTCAGCAGTGCCAGCAGTTAGAGAAACCATTTTGTGAACACCTAAAATTCTATTGAAAATCAACCATGGGGAATATTTTTGTTCTTTAAAAATAAATGGATAAAGGCAAATAGTGGATCTCCTTTAGTTCTTATTTTTTATTATGCGAGTTACAAACCTCCTCAAAGCAAAAGGGCACAACAATATTTCATTAAAGTTTAATGTTATACTGGACTGGAAATATATTAAATAGAAACAACTCCTCAGGCCAAACCTCCAATCACGTTTGCTTATTTCAAAAACACATGGACAAAAAACAAGCTGACTGGTCATCTGTTGTTTTTTTTTTCCATTTTCCTTGTAAGCAGCCATGTGAGTTATGATATGGACTAAGCTTTTTTTCTTCGGTGACTGGTTAATCTGCCTGTCAATCACACACATCTAAACTTAATGAGATAAGCCCTGGACCCAGACTACACATCTTTGAACACAGGAAAATAGCTGATAATCTATTTTTTTTCTATTTCTATTTTATCTATGTTTCTACTGGGGATGAGAAATTGTAAAATGTGACTGACAGACGAACTCCCACAAAGCTGCCGAGTTCTATTTGAACATTTTCTATTTATTGAATTGTTAATCTGTGTTTGTATATCAGTCCCTATTTAATAAACAGTAAATAAATACATAAACACTACTTTATTGCATTCTCATGAACTCAGTGTACCTCCTTCTCACCTGACCCAAACTGAGTGGATAATTTTCAATCATAATGTTCTTTTACTCTAAACCTTTTCTTCTTTTGTTCTCTAATGTGAGACCATACAGTTACAATGAAATCTTTGGGCATCTGAAATGAACGTCTCCCATGTCCCACAAACGTTAAGATAAAGACATATGAACCTACACAGGACATCCCAGGGGAGACTTATCTGATGTCCTCCTTAACAAAACCCTTTGCATTGTTTTTCTCACGAGTTTTTTTACAAGTGACCCAAAAGTGCAGACTTCCTCTACTACGGCAAATAACTCACCATTTCCTATTTTGGACGGCCATCTGAAGGAAGTAATTTTGAGTCCTTAAAAGTTAGTGTAATGTTATACATATATACAAGGGTTTATCTGAGAGGAATGTGGGTGGACATTGGACAATACTTTTTGAAACAATAGTGGCCTAGATATACTGAGGTAAGCTAAAACAGTAGAAAATATAAAGCCGAAAGAATGGCTGAAAGTTGATATTTAGTATTTTGTTCCAATATTTTTTTAAATTTGTCTTTTTTTACTTTAAATTACAATAAGTTACATGGTAGAAAATTTGCATAGAAATAATTTTTTTTTAAAAAGAGACTATATCTACATTTAATAATGACTAAATAAAAAATTGTCAAAAAATAAATATTTTGTACAGTTATTGTATTCTCGTTTGAGGGTTTTGGACTTCCACCTACTAATTTTTCCATTTCCTTTAACAAAAACTTAAAACCATATTTTGGGACATTCTTCATGAAGATAGATAAAGTTTTATGCCATACTGTGGAAGAGTATAGTCAAAGGAACAGCCTTTCCCAGGAAACAAGCAGGACGAGGCCCTCCTCCAGGCCAAATAACAGTCAGGTTTGTGGAGATGCAAGCCCGCTCGCATTAACGATGCATGTTTTTCTGTTCCTCTGAGCAATAAACATGCTTTTATTTTTTTAGTTCATTTCTTAGCTAAAAAGTTACAGACTGTGCCCTTTCTCCAAATCACAACAATAATGACTTTGAAGACAAAACTCACTTCCATGATGTCTTTAATGACCGGCGTCCATCTTGACAGGTTGTAGGTTTCCCCCTGAGATCGGTCTCTCCGTGAAGGTTTTCGGGAGAAGAAACTTGGCTACACAGAGCACGCAAATGATTAAAAGTGAAGTGGCAGGTTTAATAAATGATGTTTTTCCTTGAGAGTCATATGTTTTAGTAAAGTTGCATTGAGGTACCGATGTAATAATGGGAACTCCCAGCTCTTTCCAGTTCAGGATAAATTCCTTTTGGTCTTCGATCTTCACATGTTGGATGAGTTTATTCAAGTTTTCTTCTGTTGTTCCTGTCAGTGTAACAGACAACCACGTCAGCTGGGCATAGATTGACACAGTTTAAGTAAAACTATTTAGTTTACATGCACGTAGTCAGGGGAAGATTTTGTTTTAGAATTGAATCTTGGAATAATTATATTTAAGGGGTTTATAATTGTACGTATAATTTACACAATTAAAAATATATTGTACAGCCAACGTTTACAACAATCAAACACGGTGGCAGCCATCCTCCAAATGGACCAGCATTTTGCAATTTGGTACTCTGGGAGGCGCTATAGAGTTCCACTAACAACAAAGTCTTTTCAAAACGTTTGTCCTCTGTTCCACTGACATTCTAAATGCAACTGGGACTAAAACATGGTGTTTTGTTTCATTCACACAGTTATAGTCTGTTCACACCTCCAAAGTTCAAAATGCTCTGTTCCACCTTGTGATGTCATGAAGCGGTAGTTTTCAAGTTACCATTTACCTTTTGTTCAGTACAAATTGGCAATTCCAGGGCTGAAATCATCCAAATTATTCTACTGAAGGTGCATGGAGTTTAAAAACACAGTGGAACACTTCCTGTATTACCACATGACATCACAAGGTGGAACAGAGTTTTGTTTTGTTTTGATTTGAGAGAAGAACTCCGTCTAAATATGCAGGATTTGTGTGTTCAACATGAGGTATATTTGTGAGAAAGAAACAACTTTATAACATAGAACAGAAAATAGTGTAATATTGGCCCTTTAAATCTGTGACGACCAGTCCCTACAATCCAAGAAGACTGTAATTATAAAACAATACATTTAACAAACTGGTACCATTAACACTGAAGATGTACAGCAGCACGGCTCTGATCTTGTCCGGGATACTGTACGGATGCAGTAACACAGGGAGCAGCGTCCTCATGGGGTCCTTCACTTTGACCCCCTCCACATCAGAGCCCACAGCCAGGTCCTGCCCCACAGAAACAAGCAGATCAGAGACAGGCCAATGGTGAGTCTAAGTTACATTTACTCTAATACATTTTCTTAAAGGTACATTATGTAACTTTTTGGGTAGGGGTCCGTCACCTTCCTGTTTGTTTAGACATATCATTGCTCTGCTTTCGATGTTCCATGGTATGACATTAAACAGCTCTACTTGACATTTATTTAATTACAGGTGGCTTTATAGCTACAAAACACCTAGAAAAACAGACATTCTGACTGTGAGCAGCAGGAACGGACTGGGACCAAAAAACAACCCTGGACTTTTCCCCCACAAAAAGGCCTACCGTTAAATAATAATAATGAATAATTTCAGTAAATCAGTAATGAAATAATTGAAGAAAACACATAAAGATGAACTACTTCTGATTGTTTATTAACAAAAACACCTAAATCATTTCATTTTGAAGTGAGCTTTTTTGTCTTTTCACATCCACTCCTCTGTTTACGTTTTTTGATTGACATCTTTGACATGTGTTGAAACCAAAGAGTAACCCACTCTTCTTTGTTGCCTTTTAGACCTATGCAATTTATGCTTGACAATTGGGCAAATGATCATATTAGAGCCCTCTCTCTTACTACGCAGTACAGATCTGACCTGTAACTTGGTCTGGTTCGGTCTCCATGATGATAGAAAGGTTTAAAACCATACTGTGAAACATTCCAGACAAAGCGAAAACATATCCATGAAGAAAAGCATTTGTTGGACCCTCCAGCTAAAAAATTACACAATGCACCTTTAACTTGAGCCACTACTTTGTACTTCTTCTTAAAAAATATTATTGTGAAGTAACAGTTATCTTACTTAAGTACAATTTAGGGCTAATGTCTACTCCACCCCCTCTGCTCATGACTCAGGGTTTAAATTTGTCTGACAGCTCCAGACACGCACCTGTTCAGCTTTACACAGTTTCTCCACGTTGTTTGAAAAGTGCTTCATGCAGTCCTCAGCCAACTGTAGATGGACTGTTTTCTACAAAGAACAAGGAGAGTTTATTATATGAGGTTTTAAAATCTAACCTAATATTCATATTATAGTAGTAAAGGGCCCATATTACACAATTTTCTGATCTGTGTTATAATGTTGTTTCCTCATCACAAACATAATCTGGAATTGTGTTTTAGGCTGCGTTGTCATGTGGTGATACGTACAGAAAATCCACCATCCACCATTGTGTTTTTAAACTCCATACACCTTCACTAGAATCATTTGGATAATTTCAGTGATGATGCATTTTCCAATCTCCACCGAACAAAAGGAAAAAGGTAGCTGTTACCTTGAAAACTACTGCCATGTGACCTCACAAGGAGGAATGGAGCATTTTGAGCTCTGGAGATGTAGACAAACTAATAACAAAGGATTACTCAAACTCATGTGTATGAAAGAAAACACAACTCCAGGTATGTCTTTGATGAGGTGACAACATTATAACATGGTTTAGAGCTCACAAGAGTCAATTTTGCATAATATAGGACCTTTAAAACATCTATTATATTCATTTATTTATATTGATTTTTGCTGGACTTTACAATGGGGTTGGTTGATTGTGATTTAGGTGGTGCAGTAAATGATAAAGCAGATAAAATGTAGTTTAAATTTAAGTGAACAAACTCACCTCTGTGATCTGTTTACGGAATGCAGGCATCTTCTTCATCATTTGGGAAAGATTACTGATTGTAATCTGGAAAATACGAGGAAATGAGAAATTATATTTGTGTTTCCGTCATTTAAACAATGTTGGTCAATCAGTTTCACTATGAACTAAGACTGGACTTCACCTTTGCATCAGGCTGCCTCTTGCTGGCAGATATTTCTTTCACCATCTTTGGAATTTGTCTTTTAACAGAGAGGAGATCAAACAGATAAAACATAAAACCCACCACAACTATATAAATAAAGAGTGCCACTTTAAAATAATGACATCTTAAAGGTTGTATAGAGGATTTTCCAAGGAACGAGAAATCCAGCGACTGTTTGTCCTTTTTCAAATGTTGCGCATGCGTGAAACCACCCCCCCTCCCCCACAGCTCCCTACGTAGAAACGCTTCCTTCCGCCTCATCCTTACGCCAGAAACCGGTGCGCTGCACATGACTTGTAAACAACTAACTACAGTGTTGGTTAGGCAAGGCGGAGAAGTGAGGAGCGGGGGGGAGGGGGTGCGCGGACATTTCGTGCACGGACAAGAAGTGAGGAGCAGGGCGAAGAACGGAGCGGGGAGTGAGGAGAGAGGAGAGGAGAGGAGAGGGGAGCGGTGCGTGGAGATTCCGTGAGGAGCAGGGAGAAGAGCGGAACGGGCAGAGAGGGGCGCAGAGAGGGGGGCGCGGAGATTCCGTGCGAATGAACTAGCTACTACTACAACACGCAGCAGCAAGCGGACTCTTTGCCTTGAAAATTAAGTTTTCAGACATAGGATATCGCATTCGTGTCCTGAAAAACGTTTGACTAGCTCTTGGAAATAAAGTACGTTTTCATAATAAGCAGAAGTGACCTGTCCAGAAGTAATTTGGCGACCAGTGCGTCAGTCTTTAGACCCTGTGTCTGCTTCAGTCGCGCCATCGCTGGAATGAATCTTCAAGAATCACCTTAGTTTGGTTTCGCTGCTTTTCCGCTTGTCTTCTTCTTTCAGTGACCTCAAAAACGGACTTTGTTTTGCGGCTAACTGCTCCTGGATTCTTGTCGCCATTGCAATAAACTTTGTGCTAACTGCGAGGAAGATATAGGTCAAAAAAAAGCCGCTAAGAACTGTTGCGTTGGTGGAGTAAACAGCGTCTGTGGACTGCGTGACAGACGTACGTAAACCACGTAATGGCAGCGCGCAGGCAAGTCAGTTACGCTAGAAACGTAGGGAGTTTGATTGACAGCCTGTCAACTAACAGATAACGAGGCAGTGTCGTTATCTATTGGCAAATGTTTAGCCCCACCACGTCCAGAGTTGATGAATTTTTATTCTCTTTTTTTTGGTCATCATAATTACAAGGCTACTGCATCTCTATAATGCTATCATTGACAATTTGAAACAAAAAACAAACAAAAAAAATCCTCCATACAACCTTTAATTATCCTTAATGAAGCATGAAGTCTTAACCCACAAGGAACAAATAGCGTTAAGAATCATTCAGGCTTAAAGTGCATATGACAGGTTAGACCACACATTTCACCAAAACAATGTTAATTAATTCGATCACAAAGATTTTGCCTATTCTTTTCTATTTTTGTAATTTTGATGAGGGTTACAATTTTACTTCCTGGTTGGACACAGGCAGCTGAAACAACATATATGTAGAGATGTACTTAACAACCATCATGTTAAAAAAGTAGGAATTGAGCCTGAATCATTCTTAATTCATAATGAACAAATGGTTTAATAATTATGCTTTTGTTCTTTGCTTTATTAAGGCTAATAAAAAAAGTGTAGTAATTATAGAGTTGCCAAATAAAGTTCTGTTTCTTCAGGTTTTCTTGACTTACTCAGTGACTTCTGCAATGTGTTTGTGCCGGAGTTTGACCCACAGCATGTCGTCCTCATTGAGCAGAGCCTGTTTCTCTGCTCCGTCTTTAGCCTTATACCTAAAACAACAATGAGAGTTAGCATTCAGTTATATTTTGAGCATAGAACATGTTTTAAAGTACAGAATAAAAAACAACATGGACAGTAATTAAGAAATACAGTCAATAAGTCTGAGTTTCAGCAATGCTATCAATTTATTATATCTATTTTTCAATGGACAGTGACAGAAATGCATTGATTTGTAAGGATGGGATATGATATCCAGACATTATTTTGGCAGTCCATTGTAAAATGTGCTAAAACATGCCTGTAAATGTCTTGGTTGAGGTTCAGATCAAACACAGAAGGTAAGTTTTGGTTATTTAAAATGTGTACTATGTAATTTTTCTAGTGTGAGGTCCACCACCATGTGTCACTTCTCCACAAATCTAATCTGTATCATGGCACATGCTTTTCTCCATGAAAATAGGCAGCTCTAACCAGAAAAGTTACACTGTGAACCTTTAAAGTGAAGATTTCAAATAGTGTAACATTGCCTAATCTCGTGGGATCTAAGAAGCTAAGCAAGGTCGGGCCTGGTTAGTACTTGGATGAAGACTGTGGAGTGGAGTGAATGAATAATGCACTGTAAATACTTTGTGTGTCTTGAAAGGCACAATTATTATTATTATTACTATCATTAACATTTACAGTGTGTTCTGTTTATATTTACTTGTACGTGTCTTCATTGATGTCCACGAGGTCGTAGGCCATGGCCTGGTATGTGAGCTCATGTAAAATGGGACTGACAGGATCAAACCCTCGCTCCATGATCAGCAGCTGGGCCTGAGTCTTCCCCTGAACAGAAAAGATACAAATGAACAATAAATAAAAGGTTTAACATCAACGGTGAGATTATTCATTACATTTCACCCATCTATAAAGAGGAACGCATGCATGTAGGAGGTTTATTACAATACACTTCATTTGATTCCTGTTAATAATTTCACCAGTTAAAAGTCCATTGTGTAACTTTTCTGGTGGAGGATATGCTTTTCGGAGATGTTATTGCTCTGTACAGCATTAAACATTTCTATCTTCATGGAGACCAAACTAGGCCAAGTTAGAGGTCAGATCTGTGGAGAGGCGACCCCGCTCACAGTCAGAATGCCTTTTTCTAGGTATTTCTGAGCTATAAAACCACCTGTATTTGAATAAATGTAAGGTAGAGCTCTTTAATGTCATACTGTGGAACATTCCAAGCAGAGCAATGGCATCTCCATAGAAACAAGCAGGTGACGGACCCCCAACAAAAAATGTATATGGGTTTAAAGCATATTTAACTCTTCGTACCAAAACTCTATTTAATGAGATAGAGTTATGGCTTTTTAAATAAATAAAAATATATAATTACCAAAATTTTACGTTATAGTAATAGTTCAGTACTTTTCTCTGGAGTTTTGAGCAATAATCAGTGGTAAAATAAACAGTAGACTTTGTTATGTGGCAAAAACAGCTACATACATAAATCTACATAACACCTTAATAAACACAAAAACAGCTTAGAAAATTGTTTGGAAATGGAGGGACAGAAAGTTATTTGCTGGAAACCCGTCTTGTCTTTAGTGTCCCTTTAGATAAACCCATTGTCAGTGTGTGAGCTGTAGTTCTCCTGAGGCTCTGATACTGTTTGTGATGTCAACAGTGAATCTGACACTTCACCTTTTTCTTCCCACTCTCGTCCAGCTCGTAATGTTGGGCCAGTTTGTTGTCTACCAGCTCAGCAAGCGTCTTTGCGTTCTCCATGTTGCTGTCCCTGGTTTCAAATACAAGGACAATTCAGCCTAATTACAGGAGTTAAATGGATAAAGTGTATATGACAGGTTAGATGACACATTTCTTGAAGACTCATAAGGTTTTACCAAAAATATCGCCTGGTCTTATCTAGTTTTGCAGAGGTATGTTATATAGCAACCATACTGATAACAAGGGCCAAATAAATTACACAGTAGTTATGATTTGACAAATAATAGATTGTAAACACCTACCTCAGTTACTTGTATTCACAAAAATATTTACAAACACCATTTCGGCTTAGCTATAATAAAACATGGACAAACACTTAAATCCTAATAATCAAATTGTCAGGCTTAATAAAGTATAGGCCTGAATAGTTCTATGCAAGATTTGTGTAATATAGATTAAGTCTTTATTTACGCTTTTGTTAAGAATTAAGGTATAGTTATTAGAAATTAATACCAAGAAGATGTTATTTGAATATCTGCACATGGGAAACAAATTTACTATAACAATAACAGGACCTACTAGCCCATATTTAATGTACATGTACAATTGTATATGACTACTGTATTGTAAAATGGGGACAGTGCAAAACAAAGCATTAGTATCTAGCCTTTAAGCCACATCTCAGGTTGAATGTGTTTTGGTAAATAAGTTTGGATTTTCGCTGAGGGGCTGATTTGTTCCGTAACCGGATAGAGACCATTGCGAGTCTTACTTTTTGTATCTGACCCCTGGGTACTCGTCCAGGGTATCACAAAGAGTCACCAGTTGATCGGCCAGCGTCTCCAGTGTCTTCTTTTTGTCCTGGCTGTGAGGGCTGTAGATACTCTGGAAAGCTCCGGGGTAATCACATGTGAACACCTGAATGGGAAAAACAGGTTTTCTTAAAGGGCTATATTATTGTTATTACTGATCTATGTTATAAAGTTGTTTCCTCATCAAAAACATTGTTGGAGTTGTGTTTTGTTTCATTCACACATGTTGAAAACACAAATCCTGTATATATCTTTTTTCAAAGTGAAAACACTCTGTTCCACCTTGTGATGTTATGTGGTAATACAGGAAGTGTTCCAATGTATTTTTAAACTTTCACTAGATTCATCTGAATAATTTCAGCCCTGGAACTGCCAATCTCTACTGAACTGAAAGTAAAAGGTTGCTGTTAACTTCAAAACTACCGCTTCAAAACATAACATCACAAGGTGGAAAAGAGCATTTTGAGCTTTGGAGATGCAGATAGACTAATAATAAAGGATCATTCAAACATGTATGAATGAAACAAAAACACTACTCCAGGTATGTTTTTGATTATTATAAAATGGTTTAAAACCCACAAGAGTCAATTTTATGTAACATAGGACCCTTAAAATACATGATAGTTTACTTATAACACAACAATAGTAAGTTATTAGGGCTGGGCAATATGGTGATAAAACTGAATTATGATGTCATTAGGGTTGTAGACCTTTAGTCATTTACTTGATTAATTGGTTGATGCCGTTTTAATCAACCAAAATTTGTATCAGTTGACTAATAATTTTATTTACACTATAAGGGCTTATATGGGACAACAGCACCATGCCCATTAGTATATTATTTCAGTATAAATAGTGTTACAGACTAACACCACAAGAAATTACTTAATTCCAAAAAAACCCTCCAGTCAAAACAAAAGTAAAAGCACAGAGTGAAAAAGGAGAATTTCACAGAGAAAAAGTGGAATCGAGCACATCTGTGATACAAACTGAAAGAACTCACTTGTGCTTCTTGAGGCATGAAGGAGATGTGGAGTTCCTTACAGACTCGGATATACTTTCCACATGAAAGCTTCATGTTGTTGAAGAGGTCATCGGGACAGTCTATGGGAAAAGTTAAGATATTATTAGTACAGAGATTTAGGCAACTTTTAGATTACTATAATTATTATCATTATATTAAAGCATTTGTAGTGTTTTCTATTAAGAGGTGTACTGTGTAAATTTTTGTTTGGAGGTCTGTCACCTGCTTGCTTCTAAGGATATTTCATTGCTCTGCCTGGAATGTTCCACAGCTCTACTTTACATTTATTCAATTGCAGGTGGCTATATAGCTCAAAAATACCTAGAAAAACAGGCATTCTGACTGTGAGCAGGGTTGCCTCTCCACAGATCTGACCTGTAACTTAGTCTGGTTTGGTCTCCACGATGATAGAAAGGTTTAATACTGTACTGTGTAACATTTCAGACAAAGCAATAACAACTCCTTGGAGGAAAGCATCTGACGGATTCTCCACCAGAAATGTTACACAAAACATCTTCAGTAGAGGAGACTATGATGCTCGACTAGTTTTTGCCCTCATAGTCTAAAATAAACAAACCAGTAAATTAGAATTACCACTGCATTGTCATAAATATACAGAAGTAATCCTTTTTGATTCATTTATAGGTAATAAGCAATATATTTACTCAAAAATTGTATCAAATAAAGTTATTCAATAAAAGACTGTGCCACCATAATCTCATATTGGTATTTTGAATCTGATGTCATCAATATTTCCTGGGGGTGTCTGAAGCTTTGTTATTCAAATTAGACTTTAATTTTAAAAACAATGTTAGACTTTAATCTGAGTTGCGTTTTAACATAATCTGACCAGAAAGATCTGATTTAGGTGGGTTTGTGTGTTTCAGATAAAAAAGGTGAGAGTGACTATGAATCCTCGGACTTATCACAGGAAAATGTGCTGTTTAAATCCATTTTGTATTTTTTTTTTTTCATTTTCAGTCCATTTTAGTGTGCATTGTGTCACCATGGTAACTTCTGAACATTCCACTATAGACCTACATGTAGAACACCCCCAGCATGATGTCACTGCAAAGCATCAATAAACTTTTGAGAAACACTGCATTAGTTAATTTAAAAATGACTTACAATTGGTGAAATAAACATACGCTGATTTATATTTAGGTTTGGGCTTGAAGTCTCGAACGAGGGCCTCCACACACTGAAACATGGTAGAAAATATAGAAGTTAAACACTGGATTCTTTTAACTGTATGTTTTTTATTTTGTATGATAATGCACGTTTTTAAACAAACTGTAATTAAGATTTTACTGACAAGCATCGTAACTGAGATTTGATTTGTGATTTATGTTTTAATATTAGGATTCTTTTCAAAGTTCACATTTTAAATGTGTCCAGAAGAAATGACAAAAAGACTTAAATATGAACTGACATAGCAATTTTATGCCAAATGAGACAAGGTATTTAGTAGTTTATGGAGGAAGTTATGGTACTTTGTAATAAGCCTTTACAAAGTACCATAACTTTTATGTAGCCTTTGTGATCATTAATATTGCAATTTGAGAATGATGACTCTTGTAGCTCTATAATATGTTTTAGTATTAATTTTAATTATTTATGTATTTATATATCAGGTCAAGTTATTAAGTCCAAGCAATATACAGATTACAGATAAGATTGTAGAGATAAGTTTTTAATGTTCTAATATTATTTAAAGTTTAATGTTTTTCATTTTGTGTGACGTTTCTAATCTTTTTCAGAAAAAAAGGGGGAACAAACCTTAGATGTTGGGGTCATGAAGTAGATGGCCTTCATTTCTAAAACAGGCTCTCGGATTTTGTACAAATCCTCCACAACTATAACAAGAAAAAACACAAATACCATGTTAAATAGCAAAAGGGGGGGGGGTTAATTATAACTTCACAACTTACTCGTGATTTTCTCTGCCATCAGATCGGACATTTTGCAGCATGATGACAGAAGTTTGGTGGTGAATGGGTCCAAGATCAAAATCTGAGAAAAGAAACAAGTGAAACAAAAATATAAAAAGTAGAAATTGGAAATATACAACATTCAAAATGAATTGAAGTATTGTATTGTATAAATGTGAGGGCTGTCCAGGTAATACATACCAAGTAACTAATCAATATTAAACTAGTATTAATACTAGATACTCATTTAAATAAGTATTAATACGGGAAAATATTTTTTAACTTTTCACAAACATTTCATAAATAGTTTTAGAATGTCTTGCACCTATATCAGAACTAGCATAAGACCACGGAATAATATTAAAGAAACTACTATAAATATGTGAAACAGAATGACACTACTATAAATTTGCTTAGATAAACATAACATTTTACTGTCCTAAATCAGTATAAGGTGTTTTTTTCCTTAGGATGGAAATCAAGTGTGAAATTTTAGTACTGTGACTGCACTAATAAAAGTATATGAGAATAAAATCTGCCATCCATTCTCTTGAAAAAACTGCCCCCTAATATGCACATAATCACAGACTTTGGCCTTTGTAAATCCAGGCTCAAAACTTATCAATTCAGTAATGGCAGTGGCACTTTGCACAGTTTGTTTTATTTCTTTGTTAAATGTTTGGTATATTTTTACATTGTGTTGATTTTAACGTGAGGCACTTACGTTACCCTGAGTGTTGTGAAGGGCTCTATAAATAAAGTTTGATTGATTGATCTAAAATACCTCATACCTTCCATACTTCTGACTTTCTGCAGTCTTCAATTATGGTTTCTTTTATTCCTGAGAAAAACAATGATAAATTCCATACATAAATGACAGCCCGCTCTCTCTGCCACAGTATGATACAGAGAAGTTTAGATCATCAGTGACATTGAACCTAAATAACATTACATATAATACATACCCATAATTACATACTAATAAAACAATACTAGCTATATGAAAATACGTTTAACAGTGGAAAATACCAGTTAAAATATCAACAACAGCAATACATAAACATGCATTAACGCAATCATTTATGGTGAATACAGCTAATGGAATATCCTCTTCCATTATCCTCTCTATCCTCTTGGGAAGAGGGGAAATTACTGAATAAAGCTGCTTTTAAACTATCGGAAATAATGAAGTGTCAAAAGTAAACAGTTTATTTCGCTATTGATTCATGTTAAGGCGCGGCGAGAGGAAACCGTGACCTCATTCCAGTCACACGTTTTAAAAGCTACAACTTGCATACACAAAACATACACAATAAAATAATAAATAACATGCGGTTTAAAAAATAATCCCTCAAGTGTCAGTGTAAGAGCTATAATTAGGAACAGAAAACTTTTAGTAGGAAACTTGCAACACAAAACACAAGCAGTTACTTTAGCTCAAAACAGCGGATTCTTGAATCAAGCTCAACGTAAATGTATACTTGCAGGTACATAGATTTGTAACTGACAAAATAATATAGCTGTGCCTTTAACTTACTTTTCCAAACACTTTTTTTCAGCCCGTGATCCAAACCCGATGCCATTTTGTGTTTCTTTTCCTCTGCAACTCTTCCGGTCCAGCGTCGCTGACCTCTGACGTCAACTTACGTCATACAGTCCGCGACGACCTTACTGTAGTTTTTCAGAAGTTGGCGGGTAAATCTTGTGTTGTCCACAATAATTCGTTTTTGAACACACTTTAACAACTGTCATTTAACATTCTGCCATATTCTTGTTCTTGTTAATGTCCATAGAAATCATGTTCAGTGTCGTGATCGCAAAAGAACACATATTACAGTTCATGTAAATATTTTCAGACATATTTAGCTAAATTATTATGTTTATCAATTAGACTACCCTAGCTAAAAATGCAAACCCAAATTGTGCATTATTTTCTATTTTTAATTTTTCCCGAAATCATAACCAATGTAGAATCGATCTACACTAGAAGAGTATCACAGGTAAGCAAATGGACATAAAACTGTGAGTTTGATCAACAATTATAAAAAATCAGCACATTAAAACTAGTAAAGCTATTTTACTAAAGAAGAAAAATATGTATAATAGTGGAAACATTAAAGGTGTACTATCTTACAAACTTTGGTGGTGGGTGGTCATAGCATGGCATAAAATGTATCTGGTCTTTATTACTTGCACAACTTGAAAATCATGCATTCTTACTGTGAGTGGGCTCACCTCTCCACAGAGCTGACCTGTAACTTGGTGGCATTACCTTCTTGTCTACATGGAGACATATGGGCTTTATGCCATATTGTAGAACATTCTGGTGCAAAACTGTAATGTGTAGATGGATCTTGTGAGATTATTTTCTATGTGTTCTTACATTTGGCTCTAGTTCCAAAATAAGTTAGTATGAAAACAAAAATATTAAAAAATAAAAGAAATAATACATTGTGCACTGAACCTAGATAATTTTACAACTTTAAATTGTGTAAAAATCTCATCTTGTTTTGTTTTTATGGACCCAGGCTTGTCGCATCTTGTAGGAATTGTGTCTCATTCACTCCCGGCTAACAGATCTCTTAGGCTTAGACTTTATTTATTGACACACAAGGGAAATTATTTAGACGCAGTAGCTCATGCATCACAATATATTATAATTACAAAAGAGAGAAAATATAAATGGTAATAATAAATTCTAAATAAGTAGCAAAAACAGCAAGTCAAATAAGATGTAATTATATAAATGTAAATGCACAAGTAAAAAAACAAAACAAAAAAAACTAAACAGAAATATGATAATACAAATATAACTCAGCTATATACAAGGTCATGAGGACAGTTAGGGCACAAGTTAGGGGTGAGTTTGTTGTACAGTTGTAGGGAGTATTATCTGTTACATAAGGGTGAGTTGTTGTACAGTTGTAGGGAGTATTGTCTGTTACATAAGGGTGAGTTGTTGTACAGTTGTAAGGAGTATTATCTGTTACAGTGGGTGAGTTGTTGTACAGTTGTAGGAAGTATCATCTGTTACATAAGGGTGAGTTGTTGTACAGTTGTAGGGAGTATTATCTGTTACATAAGGGTGAGTTGTTGTACAGTTGTAGGGAGTATTATGTTACAGTGGGTGAGTTGTTGTACAGTTGTAGGGAGTATTATCTGTCACATAAGGGTGAGTTATTGTACAGCTGTAGGGAGTATTATCTGTTACATAAGGGTGAGTTGTTGTACAGTTGTAGGGAGTATTATCTGTTAAATAAAGGTGAGTTGTTGTACAGTTGTAGGGAGTATTATCTGTTACATAAGGGTGAGTTGTTGTACAGTTGTAGGGAGTATTATGTTACAGTGAGTGAGTTGTTGTACAGCTGTAGGGAGTATTATCTGTTACATAAGGGTGAGTTGTTGTACAGTTGTAGGGAGTATTATCTGTTACATAAGGGTGAGTTTTTGTACAGTTGTAGGGAGTTTATCTGTTAATAAGGGTGAGTTGTTGTACAGTTGTAGGGAGTATTATTGTTGTACAGTTGAGGGAGTGTTCCACATTATGACACTGAACAGCTCTACCTTACATTTATTAGACGATGACTGGCTTTATTGCTCAAAAATACATAGAAAAACAAGCATTCTGACTGTGAGCGGGGTCGCTTCTCCACAGATTTGACCTGTAACTTGGTCTGGTTTGGCCTCCATGAAGATAGAAAGGTTTAATACCATAATGTGAAACATTCCAGACCAAGCAATAAAATCTCCAAGGAAATTTGATGGACACAAATCACAATGTACAATTTAAGAAGTAGTTTTCAAAGTTCAAATTAGGATTCAGATATGGTTTCAACGGTTGTGTGAGACTGGGTCAAATCCCACCTCAAAGGCGAATTCCAAGGTTTTAATTTGAAATGTAACTCTAACTTGTGCAAGTAACTGGAAAGAAAAGTAGGACATTACAATAACTGAATAACTTTAGGGTAAAAATCTAAAGTTTAGTTTTGGAAAATCCCTTTTTATTTTTCAAACCTGGGGCAATGCAATGTCTTAGGTCACTCATTTGTACATTCTCTACAGCCTTTAGGTCCTAGGTATTCATTTCTATCTCTACCTGCCTGTAGGGTCATCTCTGCTTGACTCTGATTGGACAACTGTTTCAGGGAGGGCGGGATCAGAACGGCATATTTCAACTAACAAAAAGAAAGATTTACTCAGAAAAACTTTAAACACAAAACTTAGTAAAGCATCCGTGGAATTTTTGAAGAGAGAGAAGGATAATGGGGCTTAAGTGGGTTGCGATTTTTGTCTTGTTGGACATACATTTTCAGGTATTGTAAACAGCACACACAAATGCATCAATCTAAAAAATATTGTTAATGTATAGAAATTCATTTGTAATTTTTGAAAACTCTTTCTCATTTTCTACAGTGTGTACTTGCAGGTATGATACTTTTGTCTTCTTAAATCAAATAATTATTTTTTTACATATTTAAATTTGTAAGGTGGAGGTTACTGCATGGCTGTACTGTTGCATTTTCTAGTTGACAGTTTATGGAAAAATAATTGTGTACATGATTCCGTTTTAAAATCATGTGGTTTCTTCTTTGACTCTTTCTTGCTTTTTTTGTTAGAATTTGAGTCTTTTTAATTTAATGTTTATAAAATTCAGTAAGTTCATCTTCATAGTTCATCTTCTATTAGTGCCATAAGTATAGTGTTGTCATATCTTTAGTTCAGACTTGACAAAAGTGACAAAAGAAACTTAAAGCCAGTCAATACATTAAAAAGAAAAGCTCTGACGCCTCAGCTCTTATTGTTGACAAGTGAATAGACTGGATTGCTGAGTCGAGTACCGGTGCTCTACTGGGATCTCAAGGACTCAAGAACTTACTGATACTGAGATGAAGAAGAAGATATAGCAGTAGTATTTGAGATAGTAGTTAGTGTTACTTTGTCTGCTTCTATCCTGTATCTCTTGCATGGATCTCTCCTGCTTTCTTATCTTGCTTTGTCTTAATGGTAGGGATGTAACGATATCCAAATCTCTTTGTACAATAGTGTCATGATATGCATCTCGCGGTATGATATTTATTGCGATATTTTGGCAAATATAATTGTAGATAGGACACATTTTTGCTTTTAAAATACCTTGAAAAGATTTTCGTGCAAATCATTACTGTCATAATCCCAAGAAGTCAAGTAAAAAGCATATTTCTTCGTCTGGTGTGCACTGAAATGAATCATGGGATATGTAGTTCTCTATGTTTTTTAGCTTTTGCTACTATAAAACAATACATAACTTGTAATTCAATATAATGTGACACCCTACACTATTATTGTGAGACTTTTCATGATACAATATCACGATATTTTGGTTATTGTTACATCCCTACTAAATAGCATTAGTATAACTAGAGATACAGAAAATTACTTGCATTTATCTTATCAACGAAGTGACACACACACACACACACACATACATAAACACACATACAGACACATAAACGCTATATACCCAGTTAATGATACGCTTATACATAAAAGGGCTGCAGCTAACGCTTATTTTAAATTAGATTCATTCTAATGTACATTTTAAAGCTGCATTGTGTAACTTTTCTGGTGCAGGGTCCGTTACCTGTTTGTTTCTATGAATATGTCATTGCTCTACCTGGAATGTTCCACAGTATGACATTAAACAGCTCTACCTTACATTTATTCAATTACAGGTGGTTTTATAGCTCAAAAATACCTAGAAAAACAGGCATTCTGACTGTAAACTAATTTGCCTCTCCACAGAGCTGACCGGTAACTTGGTTTGGTTTGGTCTCAGTGAAGATTAAAATGTTTAATATCAAACTGTGAAACATTCCAGACAAGCAATTTGCACGGAGAAATGCATTTGATGAACCGTCCACCAGAAAAGTTACACAATGCACCTTTAAATACATAGTCAACCCAATAAAGGCTGTACCAGTTAACGATTATCAAAATATGACTGCTATCATTTTTTAATGATCATCACGATTAATTGATTTATTGTTGCAGCCTTAAAGCTACCATCCATTAGGGATGGGCATTCGATTAAATTTTCTTAATCGATCGTCGGGAGAATTAACGATCACTTATCGATTAATCATTAACGTTTTTTATATTAAAATTTATCATCATTATTATTACTATCTGCACTACTAATCTACATAAATAAATTCAACTTTATGACATATAAACTGTAACCACTCTAGAGCCACATCAGCCCGTTTGAGATTATAATGTGTTTAATGCAGCTTTGCGCAAGTCTCACAGAAACGAAACTTAAAACCGCATGGCTAATTTGCATAAACTAAGCGAAGGAAAAAAACACTGATGCGACACGACTCAGTGGAATACAGGTTAGTGTGACCATATTTGTGTTTGTCAAAACCAGGACACCGTACGGGGGGAGGGAGGTGGGGACTCGTCATCGACATTGCGCGACTCTCACCTGACAAAGCTTTTTCTCACTGGACACCGAAACATATGTGCTGCTTTATACACTGTGCACATGGCCTCCCACTTGTCCCGAACGCAACAGAAAGTGTGGAATTTCTTGTATAAGTCATTGTTAAATACGCGTTTGCTCTTTGGCACGTTGCAGACTGACAGACTGTTTCTGTTTGCTCGCTCCTTCTGAGTGCAGAGAGATACATGTACAGACCCCCGTTTAGTCACGCTACGAACAGCAACCTACATTCAGTTTGTCGATTAAAATTAACGTAATCGATTAAGTTCTTAATGATCAATTATCGATTAATCGACTAATCATGCCCATCCCTACCATCCATAATTATAATAGCGGACCCAGCCATGTTGCATTCTCACATATCACCACTAGATTCTATCTCTGTTACTACTGTCTCATAGTGTGCCAGCTTTGTTATTTTCATTTACAGCAAAGTACAATACTATAACAGTTAAATAAAATAAAATATGGAACCTATTCATAATATTATAATTATTAGCAGTGTAACCATACATGCATTCATGCTGAGCCGTTTCAGTATGGGACATTCGGTTTGGTGCAGGGCTGTGTACGAATGAGTTTGCTCACTTTATGTGTTTACATTCCACTACTACATGAGCAGCTACTCTGCATCCCGCAGTGCTTTATATTTAGGGCGGCTTCCTTGACAACAAATGCCCCTCGCCATTACTTACATCCCTCCAAACCACGAGAATCCTCACAAAATGCTCCCTGGTCGCGCCCTGGTCCTCACTTTCGCCTTTTGCCGGCACGGCGCTCCCTCCCCTGCCCTCCAGCATGAAGTTTGAGTAAAACTTTGTGCTGAACTTTACTCTTTCAAAAATTTTGTTTACAAGGAATTTATTTTTTATACTATTTCATACTTTTGTTGCTTACTTGAGAATATTTATTTAACTTAATTAGTATTACCATACAGCACTTTGCATTTATTTTATTTTCCCATTTGTATAATGTTAAAACAAATTGTTGTTTTAATAAACACACAACTGAACAACCAGCAAATGGTTTTGCATTTTCTACCCATACTGTACCGAAAATGAATCGAACTGTGACCTCAAAACCGAGGTATGTACTGAACTGTGGTTTTTGTGTACAGTTACACCCCTAATAATTATTCATATCTATAACATTTTAAACTGTAATCAGCTTTAATCCTTTTTGTGATATAATCGTTAATCACAGTTTTTTGCCATTATAATCGTGACACTAAAATTCAGTATTGTCCCATGCCTACAGGTGAGTCTGAACAAACAAAGGCCAGGTGAGGGGAGGGGGTTTCACATTTGCCATCTACAAATAAATTACAGATGGTAGCTTTAATAGATACACATTCTTTGTACATAAAAAAAACTGTCTCTGTATAAACAAATACAATTACTACACAAAACTAGTATTCAATCTGAAATTAAAAACCCTTCATCTTTCCACACTACAGAGAAAACTCACTTACTAATACTAATACTAATACTAAAATTTTTTCTCTCACCAGGCTTTACCGTTGAGGTGTATTATGCTGACAACAACATGATAATATTTAAATGGAGCAGATTTCCTGGCGCCACTTCGTATGAAATTGACGTTAGGCCCATAGACACCCCTGGTGCGAAGCCGGGCTTTGCAGTTTACAGTGGAAACGTGGTTTTGGGTTCGATCAACAATCTCACCCCGAACACCAACTACACCTTCACTGTTAAGGCAAAGAATTCTACTGGGGCTGTGCTAGCCAAGAGGAGTGGAGACCAGATGACAGGTGAGAGAGTCAATTATTTAGCTATAAAAATGTGTTTGTGCAGGGTGATGGTAACTGTAGGCACTCCTTTGTCTGAAGCTCTGTTACTTAAGTTAGACTTTAATCTGAACTTTGTTTTAACACAATCTGACTGTATAGCACTATCGGGGGGCTCACTTAACATGTAAATTTAGAGCCTTTTATGGATGGGAGCGCATTCCCACCTCCTGCCATGATTGTTTCACTGTTTTAAGCAAGTTTAAATGTAGTGACCTAATAATTCTAATAATAATAATTGACCTAAGAATTCTTGTTTTATTGTAGTATCATTTTGATCTCTCTGTGTTTGCCATTTGAACATTTTTAATCAAAGTTAAATGTTCAGTGAAAATGTGGTTAAACCTTCGGAGGGGAGGGTGTTATTTATTTTTATCCTTAAAATTACATTAATCTCAAATTTTAAATCATTACTCTACTTGAGTGATTTCTTGGACCACTTATCTGTACTTCTACTGATTTGAAGTAACAGTACTCTTGAGTGAGACTTAAGACTTGAGTCCAATGTTTGGCTTAGACTTACTTAGACTTAGATAAACTTTTTTGATCCACAAAGGAAATTATTTGGACACGGTAGCTCACAGCCTATTACAATAACTAAGACACCCTCCTCTGCTTTATTAAGGCTTATTAAAGTGTAGTTCTAAAGGGATTAATTAAGTGGGTTTTTTTTTGCCAGTACTGTATCAACCGCCTGATTAATTTCTTTTTATGGCACTTTTTTGCAGCTCCTGAACAGGCAGATCCAATCATTGCAGTGACCGCCGTAAACAGTAATACCTTAGAAATGGAGTTTGTGACACAGCCAGACGTGGACTCCTACGCGATCCGAGCCGTGGACACTAAACACACCTTTATGACATTTGTGATGGTCACGTCCAGCCCCGGCCTGGTCCCCTCCCTTCAGCCCTACACCTCCTATAACATGGTTATCATGGCTGTCAACGCTGGAGGACGCAGCCAACCTGGCGACTCGGTCACTGTCAGGACATGTACGTAAAGTCACTGCATATAAGAAATGATTTAAAGGTCCTATATTACACACAGTTGAACTTTTAGCCATGTTAGTGTCAAAAACATACCCGGAGTTGTGTTTTGTTTCATTCAGACTTGTTTGGGTAATTATGGGTTATTAGTCTGTACATCTCCAAAGCTCAAAATGCTCTGTTCCACCTTGTGATGTCATAAAGCTTTAGTTTTCAAGTTAACAGCTACATTTTACCTTTTGCTCAGTAGAGATGTGCAAATCCAGAGCTGAAATCATCCAAACAATTCTAGTGAAGGTGCGTGGAATTAAAAAAACAAACAAACAGCAGAGTGCTTCCTGTATTACCATGAGAATCACAGGGTGCAACAGAATACTTTCAACTTGAGAGAAGAACTCAGCCTAAATATGCAGGAATGGTGTGTTAAACATGTGTGAATGTAAGAAAACAACATTGTAGATGTTTTCTCTGGTCTATTTTTGGCCATGCCATTATTTAGTTTTGAGTAAAAAATTTGCATATAGCTTTATTTTAACACTTGATGTGAAGAGATAACTGCACACAACTTGACTACACAGCTCTTTTACACGTTTGAGGTTAAAAGGGCTCTGGGTGAGTTTGTAGGAAATTACATCATTTAAGAACAATAATCAAAATGGGCCCAAAAATACTGGCAAACCTATTGGCATCGGCCATGAAAAAAACAACAGTTAGGAATGGGATAAGATCTCCTGCCAAAAGATTGTAGGGTAGCTGGCCAGACGTGGTCAAAGTAGGAGGCAGACAACAACAAAAAAGAGTCTTTAATCAGACAAAATATATTTTAAAACAGACATCTGGAGTAGGGTAAAATAAAGTACAAAAAACAGAAAATAAGTGACTCAGATCAAAAGCACCAAACAATCTCCACAGAAATCTCTTCCCTAATTGTCAATACCTGCTTTGCTTTATGCCCCGCCCAGCAGGAAGTACCTTCCCTAGGTGACTTTACAGGTAACTTTCAAAGCAAAGCGAGGATTTCTTTTTCTGGGCCTAAGTCCCCTTTCAAACATATTTTAACATTAACTAATGTGAATTTAAAATGGGAGAAAGGCCCAATTTGTCAGAAAGATTGAGATTTTTTTTCCCATGTGTTTACAATTGAACTGGACAACATTGGTTATGTGATGGAACTATAAGAAACTCACCAAAAAGCAGAACTAGAATGGCAACGAAAATATGAAATAAAATAAATAAAAAATTGTGAGGCCAAAATTGGAAACTGGATTGCACAATTTATATATTGGAAATTATTTCAAATCTTGTCTTGCTTCATCTCGTTAGCGCAATCTCTTTTTGTCTTGTGTAAAAAGTAAAAGTAGGACTGAGCGATATGGCAAAATCAGTGATAGAAATGCTGGATTAAAGGTGTTGTGTTACTTTTCTGGTGGAGGGTCCGTCAAATGCTGTTCTCCATGGAGATGTTATTGCTTTGTGTGGAATGTTCACAGTATGGCATTATACCTTTCTCTCTTCACGAAGACAAAACTAGACCAAGTTACAGGTCAGATCTGTGGAGAGGCAACCTCATTCAAAGTCAGAATGCCTGTTTTTCTAAGTATCTTTGGGCTACAAAACCATCTGTAATTGAATAAATGTAAAGTAGAGCTGTTTAATGTCATACTTTGAAACATTTCAGGCAGAGCAATGACATCTCCAGAGAAATAAGCAGTTGACAGACCCCTAACCAAAATGTTACATAGGGCACCTTTAAATAAGTTGACCAGAGGAACACAAATTCATGTTTTTGGTGTATTTTGTAAGTAGAAACTTTATATCTTGTATCTATTCTCATCTTGTGAAAATTGTGTCTTGTCCCATACCTAATAGCGGTCGATCTCTTGGTAAAACTGACTGTCCTAGAGCTGTAGTTTGTGTTTTTGGTTCATTTGGATCAGTTTCCACTGGAGGTCGGGGTGGGGGCCACAGGTACTGTATGTTTGGGGTCATTCTTTTGTGTGTGCCCCTAATGGGTCTTCTTTGGTTACCGTACATACTGAGAGGTCCTGGGGATGGTCTCTGTTGGACTGTAACATGGATTTTTATTACCACCTTCAGTGAGGATCCTGCAGCCACTGTGAAACAATAGACTCGTGTATCTCCCGTGGGAGTCGAAGCACAATAGTGAAAGACTTTAGATAAGCATTACACACAGTCAGCTTCACGGAGACATTTTCACCTCTTTACATCAGTCATTCAGCAAAATTGACCAATAAAGTCTAGACAAGAGTGTAAATATTGTATAAATATTATAATTCAACCTTAAATATGTTTTATATGAATGTTGAAGCTGCTGAAGTCGCAAAACTGACTCTTGTGAACTTCACGTCATGTTAGAATGTTGTTACCTCATCAGAAACTGGAATGGTGTTTTGTTTCATTCACACATGTTTGAGGAGCCCTTTATTTTTACTTTTTTTTTTACATCTCCTAAGCTCAAAATGTTCTTTTCCGCCTTGTGATGACTTGTAGTGGTAGTTTTTGAGTTAACAGCTACCTTTTACCTTTAGTTCAGTAGAGATTGGCAATTCCAAGGCTGAAATCATCATGTCAAATTATTCAAGTGAAGGTGTACTGAGTTTAAAAACACAGTGGAGTGTTTTTTCTGTTTGCGAGAAGAACCTAGCCTAAATATGCAGGATTTGTGTGTTAAGCATTTGTAGAAGAAACAAAACACAACTCCAGCTATATTTGTGGTGAGGAAACAACATTATAACAGCTCAGAATATAATATAGGCCCTTTAATACCTTAAAACCTTAAAAATACTACTGGCAATATCACAAAGAGCCTCCATTTAGTCCCTCAGTTGTCTGTTTTAAGAGCTTACAAAACACTTACAAAAACTGAATAAACGCCTTTCTTGTCTTTCCCGCAGTACTGCCTCCTCCTCAGATTAACAGCTCTTCTCCAAATAACAACTCCATCGATGTGAGGTGGTCCGACATTCCTGGTGCTGTCCTGTACACAGTGAATCTGTTCAGAAAAAACCTAAATTATAATGAGTCAATCACCAAAAACACAACTTATTTGAACATATCATTCAGCGGGTTGGATATGGGAGCTGAGTACCACATCCACTGCTACGCCTGGGACATAGAGGGACGCAAAGGGGAGACTGCTAATTCCACCCAGAGCACAAGTAAGTAACTGATTTTTTGAGAGACTAAAAAGAGCAGGGGAAGTAAAAGTGGGAGTGGGCGGTATGGTAAAACTAATGAATCAGTAATATGAATTTTGGATTGAAGGCACATTGTGTAACTTTTCTGGTGGAGGGTCTGTCACAGTCTTTTCCTCCATAGAAATGTTATTGCTTTGTTTGTAATATTTCACAGTATGGCATTAAATCTTTCTATCTTCACGGAGACCAAACTAGACCAAGTTACAGGTCAGATCTGTGGCCAAATCCATTCACAGTCAGAATGCTTGTTTTTCTATCTATCTTTGAGTAATAAAACGACCTGTAACTGAATAAATGTAAAGTAGTGCTGTTTAATACATTTAATATGTCATACTGTGTAACATTCCAGACAGAGCAATGACATGTGACTCTCGACCAAAAAGTTACATATGCAAGCTTTAAAAAGTTGACCAGAGAACACAAATTCATGTTCAGAATTAAAAGCTTCTAATGGCAAAAGACACCCACTTACACAAAGGTCTCACATTCGATTATAAGGGCACCCTTTATTTCCATGTATCAGATAAATGTACATACTCTTTTATTTCTGCAGGACAAGTGGTCAAAACTTAAAAGGTGCATTGCGCAACTTTCCTGGTGGCTGCTTGTCTTCATGGAGATGTTATTGCTTTGTCTGTTCCACGGTGGAGATTAAGCCTATCAATCTCAAGGCAGACAACTATAGGCTATTTTACAGCTCAGATCTGTGCAGAGGCAGGCAAACCTATTCACAGAGAGAATTATTGTGTTTTTGAGCAATAGAAACACCTGTAATGAATGAATGCAAGATAGATGTGTTTAATATCATACCATGGATCATTCCAAGCAAAGCAATGACATCTCCATAGAGACAAGCAGGTAATGGACCCTCCACCAGAAAAGTTGTGCACTGCTAACCAGGCTGGTGCCACCTATTGCCTCCGCTCAATTTCATTTCTCTCCAGCAACTAGGTCAGGAATCAAAATACACTAGACGGCTCGCAAAAGCCCCGGAAGTGCAAGTTCGGGCACCAGCTAATCAGTGAAGAGCCATATATTCAGTGTTATCAACAATTCCTGAGATCGAGGATTCAAAGCCAGAACAAAGAGAATGTTTGGTGAAATTCATCAAGGGGAAAGACATTATTGCCCTTCTTCCTACAGGATTTGGGAAAAGCTTAATATACCAGTTAGACCCATTGGCCGCGCATTACATACATGACTACCAAATAGCAGCGATTGCTTAAATGTTAAAAAGTACCCGCCTACCGTCGAGCAAACAAATTCTAACACTGCTGGTTTCTACAAAGTGAAACCGACTGATGAATCAGGCTAGCACACTGTACCTTTAAACCTAAATATCTCAGCACAGAACACAGGCAGATCCTTTGAATTCTAGAGAGACGATAAGATATATAAAATAGATATTTTGAAACCCAAACATAACTTTACATATAATTGTGAGATATCTTCCTTCAGTCATAACAAAGCTTGGTACCGTAGACTTTGACTTGAAGTGGTTTCTTTTGGCTGGCCAGGCAATGATAACAGAGGTTGTGGACCATTCTAGGCTAAATAAGAGTCAGGTTTGTGGAGATGCAAGCCCACTTGAAGTAAGGACACATGCCTTTCTATGTTTTTCAGTGCAATAAAAACACAACATGAAAGCGAAGTAAGATGTCATGTACAGTTTGCACAATATCAACTCTTTTCTAACCCCATCTCTCTGCCTCCTCTCTCTGTCAGGACCTCCGACCCCAGAGTCTGTGAACGTAACCATGGCAACTAACACCACCTCCCTGGGGCTGTCTGTGTCATGGGAGATGTTATTGGCTTTAGATGGTCCATTTTGGTACAGTGTGAGCAGTAATATTCTGGGGCTTCAGTGCAACTCTACATCCATGTCCTGTGAGCTGTCTCCTGTCTCCTGTGGCACTGTTTACACTTTGGAGGTCACCGCTCACAACGACGCAGGGCCCAGTATCCCCTCCGCCCCATTCAGCTTCACCACTGGTACGTATATTAAAGGTGCACTGTGTAACTTTTCGGTTGGGGGTCCGCCACCTGATTGCTTCTATGGATATGTCATTGCTCTGCTTTGAATGTTCCACAATCTGATATGAAACAGATCTACCTTACATATATGCAATTACAGGTGGTTTTATAGCTCAAAAATAGCTAGAAAAAAACATTTTGACTGTGACCAGTAACCTGGTCTAGTTTGGTCTCCATGATGATAAAAAAAAATGTAATGCCATACTGTGAAACATTTCAGATAAAGCAATAAGGCGCAATATGTATCTTTTCTGATGGAGGGTCTGCCATGTGCTTGTCTCTATGGTAATGTTATTGTTTTGTCTGGGGTGTTCCACAGTATGGCATTAAACAATTATATATTGCATTTATTCAATTACAGGTGTTTTTAATTCTCAAAACTAGATAAAAACACTTGCATTATTATTAAAACAGTGGGTCCTTCTCTCCACAGATATGATGTTTAACTTGGTCTGGTGATATGGCTTTCTTGTCTCCATGGTTATAGTTAAATTAAATGCCATACTGTAGAACATTTCAGAAAAAAACAACATGGGGTCAAGCAGGTGAAGGACTCTCTACTAGTAAAGTTGCACAGTGTACCTTTAACACAGGCACTCAAAAGATGGGTTTGAAAGTCAAGTTTCAGTTAAAGGTGCAATATGTAACTTTTCTTTTGGATGTTTTGGCTTTGCCTGGAATAGCAGAAAGAAATTGAACTTCTGTCAACAGGATAGTCTTAGAGTGAATAGATTTTGCTGCTTCTTCAGTTCTCGTCAGGTTCTTTTTCTTTTGCTATGGATCCTACCTGAATGACTAAGGGACATTTGCCTGGAATGTTCCACAGTATGGCATTCAGCATCTATCTCCATGGAGGCAAGCAGGTGATGCCATGATGCCAAGATTGAGTCTGTGGCGAGGTGATGCCTCTCACATTTAAAATGCTTGTTTACAAAGATGTTTTGAGCAATAAAAACACCTGTAATAAAATATGTACTATAATATGTAATAAAGTTTAATGTCATATTGTGGAACATTCTAGACAAAGCAATAACTTCTCCTTGGTGAAAAAGTTGCATAGCGTGCTTTTAGAAAAGCAATACTAGATAGCTGAGTAAAGAAAAAAAGATGATAATCTCATCAAGTGTTTATGATAAATTGGACTAAGAAAAATAAACCTTATCTATTCTGGAAGAAGACTTGAGACCTTTTAATCCTTGTTATATAGTTGTTTCCCTTCACCATTTAAACTCTCAAAGTTGTATGCGGAGTGATGTGTGCATGTTTGAGCTGTCTTTAAGAGCTTATCTTTAAGACTCTATTTTTCTGAACAGCTCTGCACTTACTTCATTCTCCAATTTGATTTTTGTTACATTTAGGATTCGGCAACATTGCGTTGTCATTTTGGTACAAATGAAAAAAATCTGCTGCTCGCTAGTGTCATCTGCAGCTATCCATCAGGTGTCGACAGCTGCACAGCCCTTGGTTGTGATGACGGCGAAGGCAGCTCCCATTGGGCAGCAGACTTGTTACGTTTAAGTAGCTTTAGATGAATGTTGCCATTTAAAATGTGCAAATTATAACATAATAATCCATGGTTATCATAGATTATAACTATATAGCAGACACAAATACAATTCTTTAACAGATGTTGCCATAAAAGCTGTTTCTTGCCCCACAGTCCCTTGTCCACCTTCGAGCCTGACTGTTGCCGAGACGACACCAGGACACTGCACGTTCTCGTGGGGAACAGTGTCTCATGCAGACAGATACAAGGCCAAAGTGACCAATGGCCTTGGATCAGATACGGTCTGCAACACGAATGGCACCAGCTGCAACTTTTCCTGTGAATGTGGATACACTTTCTTCATGTCTGTGTTTGCTGTGAATGGGGCAGGATTCAGTCCGCCAGGATCCATGATCAACTACACCACAGGTACAGATATATATGCATGAGTTATACAGTATAGGCAGCAAAATGGCCAAAAATTCATACCCAGATACTAAGTTACACTAAAATAAGTGAGTGACAGGTGGATTTAACCAATCACAGTGAAGAAAAATAAACATTTATAAACAGCACATCCTCTATCTTTAGTTACATCCTAGGTCATTTTCACATATGTTAGTGCGCTTTGTGGACCGACCCCAGTATGCACTAGATTTACTTCTGTTTACTTCACTTTTCGCTCTTGTTCACATACACCATGTATCATTTACCCAAAACACACACCATGAGCCATGTCATAGTCCATAAGCTGATAGCTGAAGTTATTTCTATAACAGCGCGCTTCAAGTGGACAGACCCCTGTGAATATGTATACTCAGGTTGATTGTACTATACGCAGTTGTCTTTGCTTTCACCAGAGGCTAAATACACTGTGAGGACTGCACATGCTGGTGACAGCAGAGAAAGCTTTCTGAGGGACACACAGGCAGACCCAGACTCACCTCCACAGACAGACTCAGACTCACCTGTGCAGACAGACCCAGACTCATCTGCACACACAGACCCAAACTCACCTGTGCAGACAGACCCAGATTCGCCTGTGCAGACAGACCCAGACTTACCCGCGCAGACAGACCCAGACTCGCCTGAGCAGACAGATCCAGGCTCATCTCTGCAGACAGACACAGACTCACCTGCGCAGACAATGTTGATGACATGAGCTGCAAAGTATCATCATCTGCCTCTGTCTCCTGCAGTGCCATGTTGTCCGAGCTCGGTGAATGTGTCCCTGATCAGCCCACAGACTCTGGAGGTGGAGTGGGAGCGTGCACGAGGGGCAGAGATATATGAGACCAGAGCCGCGGACAGTTCTCACACCATCCTCTGTAATGACTCTGCTCCAATCTGTGTGCTGTCCTACCTCGAATGTGATACTCCCTACAACATCAAAGTCATCCCATGCAATGACATCAGCGGCTGCAACCATAACTGCATCCCCCACACTCAAGACACAGGTGACACAGTTTTCAATTCACACTAAAAACTCACCTATATTCACTAGCATCTTTTAAAGGTCACAAAAAATGGATAAAGTTACACAAAATGGATTCTTGTAGCTGTAGTTGCATTTTGTTTAGTTTCACTTGAGTAACCATTTATTATTAGTGTCTACATCTCCAAAGCTAAAAATGCCCTGTTCCACCTTGTGATGTCATGAAGCAATAGTTTTTGTGTTAACATCTACCTTTTACCTTTAGTTCAGTAAAGATTGGCAATTCCAGGGCTGAAATCATCCAAATGATTCTTATGTTATTAGGTTCTTTTATCAGACCTAGAGTTTTGTTTTATACCTGACAGTTTCGACTGCTCACTAGCAGTCTTCCTCAGAGTGGTCACGTGATGTTGCTGTGACGTGTCTGGACTCTGGAAACTCTAGGTCTAAAAAAGGACCTAGTAACATAAAATATCAGAAGACCAAATGAACCTCATTGGCCCATCCAAATGATTCTTGTGAAGGTGTATGGAGTTTGAAAACACAGTGAAGCATTTCCTGTATTACCACAAGTGGTCACATTTTTGTACAGCGCTTTTCCACCTTCAAGGCACTCAAAGCGTTTCAACAACAAGGAGCCACTCACACATTCACACACCAGTGAACGCAGGCACTGGAGGCGAAGTGGGTTAGGTGTCTTGCCCAAGGTTGATCTGACTGCTCAACCAATGATGTTTATGTCAAGAGCGGGATTTGAACCACCATACATTCAGATCACACTCTACCAACTGAGTTACTGCGGCCCTATGACATCACAAGGTGTAACAGAGTGTTTTCTGTTTGAGAGAAGAATTTACCTTAAATATGCAGGGTTTGTGTTGAAAATGTGTGAATTAAACAAAACACAACTCTAGGTATTTTTTTGATGAGGAAAGAACATTATAACAGCGATCAGAAAACAGCGTGCTGTAATATAGGCCTTTTAATACAAGTTATTTGACAGTTGCTTTTTGTGCCTTTTATATAGCCCCTTTAAAATCCTGTGTCATCAGAGTGCTCAAAATTCTGGAATGAAGTGAAGCAGACATCATATTTTTTCTATGATTAACTGATTAACAAATCAAAATGCAAATGGTTTTACGATAAAATAAACAACAGTTTTGAATTCCCAAAGTACATTTTTCTGTTAAGAAGGATGGAAAAAAAACAAATTTCTAACTTAAAATTGTATTTCAGCTTCACAAAAACAATAATTTATCATGAAATGTGTAATCTGTAATCTGTAGAGGAAGTGAAAAACTAGTGGACTCAATTTTTCTGTAAGGATTTGTCCAGTAAAACAATTTGTGAAAAACATAAAACACAATTGTAAATGTTTTTAAACTGAGTTCTGATATCAGAGAGGTTTTCATTTGCCAGATTTTCCATATTTTGTGATATTCTGAAATTAATCCCAGTTTTCCCATTGAAATTTCATTATGTTCCAAATTTACTTTTGCCTCCACTCCCCAATTTAGTAGGAATTTAAAAAAGTTTTTTAAAGGGTCTATTGTTCATTTTTATTCCTTTGTAATTATTGATTTTTACTGTAACACCCAAAGTAACTTAGTGCTATAGTTAGGTTGCCTGGGATCCAGAATACACTCTTCTATACTATACAAAAAGTGAGTCTGGTCACTGATGAGTATCACTGTTCTGGCCACACCATTTTTGAATTATTTTATTTTGTATTTTGCTGGAATTGTAATGCTGTTTTATGGAACTAAATAGATAAGGCAAATTTATTTATACAGCACAAGCAACTGAAAGCTGCTTCACAATAATAGAAGATAAGAGAATGACTTCAACTCCTATTGAGACATTAAGATGGGGGTGTTCTAAATCTGTGTGTATTGGCAGAATGTTCACCAGTTACCATGGTGACACAGTGCACATATTAGCAAACACTGTCAAAAGAGTTTTTAGATGGTCTGAAAACTCACCAAAAATACAAAATGAATTTAAACTAAACATTTTCAGGAGCCTGTGATCAATACAAGTGTTTAGGTGTTTGATTTTTATGAAAAAGGTGAATGTGACAGATTGTGTTAAAATAAAGCTCAGATTAAAGTCTAAAATTAGTTACAGAGCTTTAAACAGAGCAGTGTCTACAGTTAGCGTCACACACCCAGGGAATGTTGATGACATCAGCTGCAAAGTGTCAATAGTTCTTCTTTATTTAACTTTTACTCTTGTTCTCCAGCTCCCTGTGCTCCCACTGATCTCACCCTGACCAAAGTGAACTCTAGTGCAGTGACTGCGAGCTGGACAAACAACAACCGCATCGCCACATACGCCGTCTTTGTCAACAACAACCCCAGGTGTAACACAGGAAGTACCAGCTGTGACATCACCGACCTGCCATGTGGCTCCAACTTCATCGTCACCGTGACAGCAAACAGCGCCATAGGAGACAGTCTGCCGAGCTACTCTGAGCAGTACGAGACAGGTGAGCAGGCCTGGGTTCATACTCAAACCTGTGGTACTGATGACAGGTGAGCGGGCCTGGACCATAGATTGTATATATAAATGGACATAGCTAACCACCACATTGCTCCAGCTCCTTCTGCCTCTGACTTCAATTGATTTACGTTTCGAATATTGTAACCCTCTCTCTGTAACTGCTGCAGTGAGCCTTGCCATTTTGGTGTTAAAATTTTCACATTAACCCTCTACATGATGCTGGTGTTTTTTTGTTTTTGTGTTTGTTTTTTTCTTTGTTATTTTGTCTGTTAAAAAATCCATAATAAAGAGCCTGGTTCCAAATTTGCCCCTGTAACCTCCAGCACTGCAAACTTCATTTGACTGGAGCTGAACGCTGTGGCTGATGTCAGACTCACTTAGTCCATTTCTTTATACAGTCTATGGTCTGGACAGATATTCAAACCTGTGGTACTAATGTTTGTAAAATCCCTCAGTTGTCCAGGTAGGGCCAATATCAAAAGTGGACACTGTTTCTAGCACCAACAGAAACTATAAATAGAGTAGTTTCAGTGTAGCTAGCTACCTTCCTAGAGGTAGATACAAGATACAAGGCAGTGGCCACCAGTGTCTGACCAGAAATGAAGAAGCAGTTTGGATGTTCATGCAAGCTGTGAAACGTATTCGTAACGTAACCTAAGAATAACGTAAACGATGCTTAGACTGTTACAAACTATATCTAAAGCATGATCAAATAGCCACAGTAACCTCAGCTGCTCAGGGGCAGACAGATGAAAGTGAGCCACCGATCTACACCAGCAGTCAAAAGTCTGGCCACACTTTTTCATTTATTTTTCTTTATTTCCAAGTTTATTTACATTGTAGAGTCTCACTGAACTGAAGGCATCAAAACTATGAATGGACACATATGGAATGTAGCAAACAAGAAATAAACTCAAAATAACTTACTAAATAATGTTTTAGATCAAAACATTTACAAAATAACCACCCTTTGCTTAGAACCCTGGTTTGCACTTTTGCCATTTCTTTACCCTGATATGGAATACTTGGGTTCACAAGTGAAATTGAACACAGAACACAGTAGCTCACACATCACAAAATATATTATCAATTACATAATGGTTATGGCCCTTTCCCAGGGCCACTTTGAATACACGCATGCACTGACTGACCCCTCATTCCTATCCCTCGATCCCCTAATCTCCTTTCATCCACCTGTTGTGCAATATCTAATACAGTGCAATATTAAATACAGTGCAATACTGAATACAGTGCAATATCTAAAAGAGTGCAATATCTTGCTTGACTGAGAGTTGTAGAAGTGGGTAACTCAGTCTTTATTTATTTTAGTTTTGTTTTGTACCGTGTGTAAGTATCCCACTTGCATGTCTGCCCTGGAGAGTGAGTTGCTTTTAGTCTTGTTGTGCATGTGTATAGTGTGGATTGATTGTACATGTGTATAGTAAAAGGCATTCCATTCTATAAGTGTGAGTTGTTGTACAGTTGTAGGGAGTATTAGCTGGTATTATTTATTATTATTTCACTGTCATAGTTTTTTTCAGTTTAAGAAGTAGTTTTCAGAGTTCAAATCAGAATTCACAACACCGTGGATTTGGATGTAATTTCTATGGTTGTGTGAGACTGGGTCAAATCCCACCTCAAAGGAAAATTCTAGGATTTTAATGTAAAATGCAACTCTAAGTTGTGTAAGTATCTGGAAAAGGAAAAGCACAACACTACAATACATAACTTTAGTGTAGGAATCAGAAGTTTAGAAACTAAACTAAGTGTCCTCCTGTCCCTCACTGTGACAAATGTCTTCAGCTCACAGCCGATCATGTGTCCAGCTTTACGGAGGAGTTTGTCATATTCTTTCTTTTCTCAGAACCGTGCTGTCCGGCTAGTCTGATGGTGAAGCAGGTGACTCAGGCTATGACCAATGTATCCTGGTCAGCAGCCAAAGGGGCACACACATTTCTCACCACTCTGACCTCCAGCAAAGGCCACGCCCGCTGCCACACGGAGGACACACACTGCATTATGGGATGTATCACCTGCGGCACCAACTACACCGTTTCCATGGAAGCGTACAGCCTGAGCGGGCTCCAGACCACCTGCACCTATGATGGCTTCTCCTCCAGTAAGTCATGTGCTCAATGCAATTGACTGGGACTTCTATAGGTCTATATGTTGACTTTGGAGCTTTCTACCATGTTAAAACGTCGCTCCCTCACCAAAAACATGCGTGAAGATGTTTTAGAGATGTCTCCTGAGCCCTATTCAAACCCTTCTTACAGTAAGCAGTACGATCCTATCCAAGGCTCAGCCCACAAGCCTACATCACCCAACACAATACAAATACAAGTAGGTACTCGCCCACCAGAGGGCACTATTTACCTACAAACAGTATATGGAACAATATAAAGAAATGTGAGTGTATAAGGGAGCTTTGAAAAACAATTTTAGTTTTGACATGTTTAAAACACCTTGTCCCCATGGAGATATTACTCTTTTGGAGATATTACTGTTTTGCCTTGACTGTTTTGCCTATTGCAGTTTTGCTTCTACAGTATAGAAATAAACTATGTAATTACAATAGAGACAGGTTAATGGTCAGATCTATGAAGAAGCAAGCCTGCATATTAGGGATTTAACAATAACTGAAATATTGTGATATTGTATCGTCAAAGTTCTCACAATAATATCGTGGACCATCACAATATATCAAATGACAAGTCTCTTTGCTTAAGTTAAGAGTTATGATGCAGCAATAGCTAAAAAAAAAGACAGAGGGAACTATATAGACCATGATCCTGTGCTCCATTTCAGTGTAGACTACAAGAAGAAATAACAGTTTTAAGCACTTTTAAGTTTTAGTTCTTTGGATTAAGTCTTGTCAAGGCATTTTAAGAGGAAAAAGTAGCATAATAACAGTTCTGGTAGCCTTCACAAAATATTGCAATAAATGTCGTACCGTGAGATGTATAGTGTGAAAATATTGTACCGAGAGATTTGGATATTGTTACATCCCTAATTGTGAGCCTCCCCACCATATCGTGAGCTTTCCCACGATATCGCAAAAAATATCGTACCGAGAGGTTCATTGGATATCGTTACATCCCTACTGCATATGATAAGAATTCATGTTTTTCAAGATATTTTTGAGCTATAAAACTGTAACTGAACAAAAGCAAAACAGATATGTTTATTACCCTAATGTGCAACATCCCATGCATAGAAATAACATGTCCATGGAACCTCCACCTTAGATCAGGTAGTTGCGGTGTCTTAAAAGTCTTAAAAAAGGTCTTAAATTTCATGTTCCCTAAATGAAGGACTTAAAAAGTCTTAAATTATGTTATCCAAGTTAAATTTTTTCACAAAGGTCATAAATTTCATTAGCCTATTTTTTTGTTTACTCAACCGGGCTGCAGTGCAATGTTAAATGGAGGGAGGGTAAAAAACAAACAAACAACAACATTAAAAAAAAAAAAAAAGTAAAATAACGTACTGTGAATGAACATCTATTTTATGCACAAACAATGCTTTGTTTTTTGGCACCGGCAGCAATGAGTAAATAATCAGTTTCGTCTACACTGCCCAAGATGCAAAACTCTGGTCACACGTTTACGTCACATACATCACCACCTAGAGTCACCACCGAGCCGCCTGACATGCATACCCAATCCAATTCCACACACTTTTGTATCACCGTATGCACACAGATTTCCTCCCGAAAACGCGGAATAAAAAGTGAAGATGCTACACCACTTTTATGTCTTCTGTTAGGACCGTCATCATATAAACATAGCCTTTGATTCTAGATATAATACTGGTAGTTAGCTGGTCATTATTAGAATTAGACCTGGTGTTCTTCGCCCGCATAATGGGTGCAATGTTGGTTTTAATTTTCATTAAAGTGGTCTTAAAAAGGTCTTTAAAAAAGGTCTAAAATTTGGGGTAGTCAAACCTGGGAATATCCTGTAGAAGTTACATAGTGCACCTTTAAAGGTACTACTACTACTCGTATTCCAGTCCAATCCCCTTTATTTATATAGCACATTTTATAAACATGACAGTTTCCAAAGTGCTGCACAGACAAATTAAGACCATAAAAGAGAGTAAATCATAAATAAAAACAATATATAGAAAGTGTTAAAATGCATAAAGCAAAAAAATATAAAATAATTCAAATCTAATTCAAAATTAAATGAACAACACAGAGAGTAAAAGTGGATTTTAAGACGAGACTTAAAACACGCCTGTTGTATTGGCAGCCGATTTGTCAGACCACGCTCCTGAGGCCGCTTGTCATTTCTCTTTCCTCACTTCCTTCTCCTTGATTCCTCTTCTCGATCCTCCATTTTTCAGCTGTCAATCAAATGTGTCATATTAAGTGGTGTCCCAAAGAAAACCACAGAAGGAAGGAGTAAACGTGAGGGAGGCTACAGGAGGCAGACACCAGAGAAAAGAATCAAACTTTATTGGTGTCAGTGAGCAGTTTAAATCCTCTCTCCTCGCTGTGTCTCTGTGGGCGGGACTTCCTCACCCATTTCCTGCAGAATCAAGGAGAGGAATCAAGAAAGTAGCAAAGAAAGAGAAATGAGACACGGCCATAGACTCAGAACAGTGGCGCTGCTTCTGTGTTTTCTATGATTATATGACCTTTCTCTTTGCACTTACCTTTCTGTTTACTAACCCCCTCTCTTTGTACCAGGTTTATGTTGTCCAACTAATGTCAGAATCTACTGGCCCAGCCCAACCATTTTGAGGGTTTCCTGGCGCTCCTCCTCAGGGCCCCCCCACCGCACACTGGTGACCATGGAAGGGACAGGCAATAATTACAACTGCACAGCTCTCCCTGGTGTCAAGTACTGCGACGTCGCCAACGTACGGTGTGGAGATGAGTACACTGTAGTGGTGGCTCCAGTCTCAGCAGATGGCAGCACGGAGGACTTCTGCCCCCAGAGACAATATGAGGGTAAAAGACTAGTTTTCTACTGCAATTACTGTTAGTATTTTGTATTTTTTTATTGCTATACTACAGTTTCAAACTTGATTTCGATACAAAGGAAAAGGCTTAGACTTAAATCAAATTGATTTATCCACAAGGGAAATTATCTGGACACAGTAGCTCACACATCACAATATATTATAATAACAAAGAGAAACAATATAAATGGTAATAATACATTCTAAATAAGTAACAGTAATATTTGATGCCCTAGTAAGTATCAAAATCAATTATGAAATTTTTGTAACATTGAAGGAACTGTATGTAGCCTGCGTTCTTATCGTTTTAAAAAGGTAAGAATCAAAACTGAGCCTGCGTTACCAGTGCCATAATCTGCAGATAGAGGACACATGCATGTTTTTCTCATTCTCAGTATATGGACAGACCATGTGTCCTTTGAAACTCAAGCTCAAAACCCTCAGAATTCACTTTGAGCTGCAGAGGCTGAGTCGAACTTGAGCCGTCTTGGAAAGGCCACATTTTGCTATTTTCTGATCTTTGTTACGATATTGTTTCCTCATCAAAAACAGACACAGACTTTTTATTTTTGTTTTCAATCATACATTAAACACACAAATCCTGCATATTTAGGCTTCTTTCTAACAGAAAACACTCTGTTCCACCTTGTGATGTCAAGTGGTAACACAGGAAGTGCTCCATTGTGTTTTTAAACTCCATACATCTTCACTAGAATAATTTGGATTATTTCAGCCCCTGAATTGCCAATCTTTACTGAAAAAAAGGTAAAAGGTAGCTGTTAATTTGAAAACTAAAGCTTCATGACATCACAAGGTGGAACACAGCATGTCTGAATGAAACAAAATACTCCTCCTGGTATGTTTTTGATGAGGGAACACATTTTTTTACATAATATAGGACCCTTAGTGTGGTCCAGGTTGGATAATAAAAAACTATTCTTGTTTTAATTGTACTTTCCTGTTCTAACAAAATCCTACATCCCAGTGAAACATTATTATACTGTAATAGCTTCTATAATATTCCCATTAGAACTTTTCTTCAGTTTAAAGAGTGCTGCTATATTAATGTGTTCTTTGTTTGTTTCCTCTTTGTTCCAGTGATGTGTATAGACGGCGGTCTGAGCTCAAGTAAGTTTGCAACACAGCCTGAAATACTGATTTTCTCCACTAGATGGCACTTATGGACCAGAGTAGTCTATATGCTCTTATACTTGAAAACTACTTGAAAGCAATTTAATAGATCCATGCTTGAAAGTATGAAAGTGGTGTGTGTGAGTGATGGTGGTGGTCGGAGAGGCCGATGGCACAGATTGACAGCCTTGCTTCCGTCAGTCTGCTCCAGGGCAGCTCTGGCTACTCTTAGCATCATCAAGTGTGGAGTGAATGAATAATGCTCTGTAAAGCATCTTTGAGTGTCCAGAGAAGTGCTATATAAAACTGATGCATTATTATTATTAAATGAGTATCTAGTTTCAATATTAGTTTTAGTAATGATAAGTATCTGATTTTCTGATCTATGTGTTTTTTTTTTCTTTTTCTACTACTTCTTATCTTCTTTTTATTACAAACTATCTTAAGAACTAGTAGAAATAGTGTAAAAAGCATTTCTTGTTTACCTGACATGTTTCAGCTGGTTCAGACCTGGCATAGTCCTGGTTTACTTTTGGTTTAGTCCTGGCACAGACCTGGTTAAGACCTGGTCCAGACCTGGTTTAGTCTTGGTTCATACCTGGTTTAGACCTGTTTTAGTCCTAGTTCAGATCTGTATCTTGTTTCAGTATTAGTTTTAGTATTGATTAGTGTCTGATTTTTGAAATTCTAATCTATGTCGTTTTTTTTTTTTTTTCTTCTTCTTCTTTTTCAGTTATTTACAGAGGGAAGAGAAGCCTGGATTAGCCTCACCCTTCTTCAGACATGTTTTCAGATAGGGCTTAGGCAATAGATAAGTTATGCACAACATGTTTTAAATAATTAAAGAAATATTTGATTTAACCGAGGTGGGTACTACTCAGTTACATTTAATTGAGTAACTTTTTAATGATGTAGTTTTCAGACTCCATACTTTTACTCCTACTTTAGTAATATATTTTACAGTGTAGCAGTACTCTTACTTGAGTAAAAGTTGTGGTTACTAATTCCACTGTGAGTAAGTCTACAAGTGACAAAAGCTTTATGTTGACAATATGAAATTAATTGAACATTTGGGATCTTGGACTGCTCCCTATTTTTGTTCTTCCAATTAAATTAACTTTAAATTATAAATCTGATTTTATCTCAGACAGTTATAATTACTTTTACTTGAGTAGTAATTTCTCCAAATACTGCTTTATTCTTTTTAAATACTACTACCACTACTAATGAAACTACCACTAAATATTATTATGAAGTAGCAGTACTATTACTTGAGTAAAAACTATGATTACTACTGCTAGTACCATTACTAGAACTACATAAACTACTGCTACTACTACTGCTACTGCTACTAATGACACTACCACTAAATAGTAGCAGTAATATTACCATACTATAATATTATAACATAACATATATGATCATATAATAACATATACTATATTATTTTATTATTATACTAGAACTAAGTAGCAGTATTTTTACTTGAGTAGCAATTGCAGTACTATTACTTGAGTAAAAACTTTGATTTTTTTAGTACTATGCTAATACACTTTGTTTATTAGCGTAGTACTTAGTTTTATTATTACTATGCTTTATTAGTACTACTACTGCTACTACTACTACAAGTACCATTACTTCTACTATTAGTACTATTACTACTACTATTGAAACTACTACTGCTGCTGCTACTACTACTACTACTACTGCTACTACAACTACTACTACTACTATTACTACTACTACTACGATTACGACTACGATTACTACTACAATTATTGATTGAAAAACATCTAAATATTATTATGAAGTTTCTGTACAATATTTGGCTTTTCTACCCACCTCTGTGATTAACTTTGAGCAAGCACAAAAATGAAATAATTATTCTATGTTAATGTGCCAAGAGTAACAATAATGGAATAATGACAGAGAGTTAATATATGAAGAGAAAATTGACAATCTGTAATTTTTGTACTTTTGTCATTTAATTTATACTGAATGTCACAACAGACCATGACATAAGTTAAGTTATAAGAGCCAAATGCTGTGTAACATGCATTTTATTGGAAATGATGAAACTAGTCATGTCAATAAATAATCTTAATCATCATCATTGAATTTGCAGTTCAGATTAATGAAGTTTAAACCCCCCAAAGTGTTTGCCTCCTGAGAAAATGATCAGAAATATGATTGAAATTGTCTTGTAATATTTTCAGGATGAAGTGTTGGCATTTCAAAATAAAAAAAATTATCCCCATTGCTTTTTTGTTTTGTTTTTGTTAAAATTACATAAAAAAGTTAAAGTAAGTAAAATTATCAACAAAAGGAGATTGTTAGTAGATTCTATCTGAACCAAAATGATGTGACAGAATGATGTACTCAATACAAACTAATCAGGGTGTATAAAGTAAAAGAATGAATGTTAAGAGTGGTTACTTCTCATCTTCTTTTTATAACAAACTAACTTAACAACTTGTGCAAATAGTGTAAAATGCATTCCTTATTTACCTGACATGTTTCAGTTGGTTCAGCCCTGGTAGAGTCCTGGTTTACTTTTGGTTTCATCCTGGTACAGACCTGGTTTACTCTTGGTTCATACCTGGTTTAGACCTGTTTTTGTCCTAGTTCATATCTGGTTTGACCTGGTTTAGATCTGATTCAAACCTGCTTTAGACCTATTTTACACCTGGTTTAGACCTGGTTCAGATCTGGTTTTGACCTGGTTTAGATTTGATTCAAACTTGCTTTAGACCTATTTTAATACTGGTTTACATCTGCTTTAATTCTGGTTCAGTCATGGTTTAGGCCTGGTTTAGTCCTGGTTTAGTTCTGGCTTAGACCTGGCTTATTGAACCTGGTTCAGACACAGTTTAGTCCCATAACACAGATCAAAAAATAGCATAATATCTAATATTCTCCTGCTCTCTCCTCCTTTTTTGTACAAGGAAGTGTGAGACTAAAAACATCTGATCCACAGGTTTCAAGTCATGCAAAATGGGACCGTTGCTGTAGCAATTAACAAAATAGTAGTGAGTGATCGTCCCTCTTTGTAAGAGTAAAATGTAAAAGACTACAACTACTACTGCTACTACTAGTACATTTACTGTGCAAAAATATTGAAATATTGATATATCGTATTGTTTAATGTGATGATACAGTATTTTTAGTATTTTTAGGCATATTTTACTAAATAATTTTGTTACAGAGCAACAGTTTTGTTGTTCGTTCAGTAGAAGGAAATTTGACATTTTCACTGTTTTGAGGATGAAACTGGGAGTGTTTCATATGAACTTTGCACAAGAAGTGGTTTTAGTGCCACAGCCATGATTAAGACTTTTTTTTAATTAAACCGTATCGAATTGATTTGAAATGTATCGTATCAAATCAAAAGTGCACTGTATTGAGATATGTATCGTATTGTGGCCTATGTATCATATCGGCAACTTCTGGATGATAGCCAGTCCTAACATTTACTATTACCACTGAAACAATGACAACTACAACTACAACTACTACTACTGCTACAGGTTTTTTTTTGTTTTTGTTTGTTTGTTTTTGTAATTCGGCATATAGTTGTTTCAAAATGATCTTTTATGGCAGTATATCTCTCTCTGTGTCATACTTCAAAATGTGTAATCGTGACAGATCGCCTATACAGAGTTCCCAAATATTATGAGCTAAATACGGTCATCAGATCTAATGTGCATCAACTCTACTTTTAAAAAGTTACTGGAATAGCTCTCTCCCACGGTTTTGTACAAGGAAGTGTGAGAAGAAAAACATCTGATCCACAGGTTTCAAGCATAGACTGTATTTAGTATACAAGTATATATACAGATTATATACACTCTGTGGTTTCAAGTGAACAAAACTGGGACAGTTGCCATAGCGATTAACAAATTAGTAGTGAGTAAGCCGTTTATAAGAAAATATAAACTACAATTACTACTACTAATACTACTACCATTACTACTACTACTACTACTACTACCATTACTACTACTAGTACTAGTACCATGACTACTAGTACTACTATCATTATTACTACCACCATTACTATTACTGCCGAAACAACAAGTACTACTACTACTCACTGCTACTACTACTACTACTACTATCATTACTATTACTACTGAAACAACAAGTACTACTACTACTACTACTACTACCATTATGCCTAATACTACTGTTACTACTACCACATTACTTTTACTGCTGAAACAACAAGTACTACTACTACTACTACCATTACTACTACTAGTACCACCCATCACTACATTTTAACAACAACAACTAGTACTACAACTACTATTACTACTACTACTACCATTACTATTACTACTGAAACAACAAGTACTACTACTACTACTACTACTACTACTACTACTACTACTACTACTACTACTACCATTACTACATCGTAACAACAACAACTAGTACTACTACTACTACTATCACTATTACTACTACTACCATTACTACTACCACTACTGCCATTACTACTACTAATACTATGATTCTACTACAACTACTGAAACAACAACAGCAAGAACTACTTCTACTACCACTGCTACATGAAGTTTTTAGAAGTATAGCCTTAGGTAGTTATCGTTATATTTCTCTGTAGCTCTTTCCCACGTTTTTGTACAAGGAAGTGTGAGAATAAAAACATCCGATCCACGGGTTTCAAGTGATGTAAATTGGGACCGTTGCCGTAGTGATTAACAAAATAGTAAGTAAGCCAGTTTCTCTTTGTGTGAATAATTAGCTAATGTCCCATGTGAGGATGGGCAGAGAGAGACAGACACCCCCCATGTGCAGCCCTGCCCTTTCGCTACAATACTATTCTGCTGGCGTCTTTCCCTTTAACACAATGGATGGGTATTATCTGTGGTGTAAGTTATCAATAATGGGAATAGTCCTGGGAATATTAGCCATGTAGAGCTAATGGAACACCAATGACTCAGGGCCAAAACTGGAATCTTATGTAACCACATTTGGGCTGTTCAGGAATTTGAAGTGTATGCTGCTACTTTACCTTAGAAAATGGAAACATTGGTGAACTTTGTGTGTTTTCTTTTCAAAGCTGTTGCGTTTGAAAGAGACTGTAGCTCTTGGTTAGGGGTCTGTTACCTGCTTGTTTCTATGGATATGTCATTGTTCTACCTGGAATGTTCCACAGTGTGACATTAAGCAGCTCTACCTTACATTTATTCAATTACAAGTGGTTTTATTGCTCAAAAACACCTAGAAAAGCATACAATCTGACTGTGAGCGGGGTCACCTTTCCACAGATTTTACCTGTAACTTGGTTTGCTTTGGTCTCCATGATGATAGAAGAGTTTAAAACCATACTCTGAAACTTTCCAGACAAAGCAACAGCATCTCCATGGAGAAAAGCAGAAGAAAATACTGTATTTTTGAGCAAAGGAAACACCTGTAATGAATAAATGTGAGATGGATATGTTTACTGTCATATCATGGAACATTCCAGGCAAAGCAATAATATCTCCATGGAGACAAGCAGGTAGCAGGAAAAAATACATCAGCATCAGAACTATACTGTATTGTTGGATGGTTGCAAGTGTAAAAATTATATATTTAAATCTAAAAAAAAATAAACAACCATAAAAAAAATAAACAACCATGATATTAATATGTTTAATGCAGCTTTGCCACATTTGTTAGAAATTAAACATAAAACCACATGGCGCATTTGCATAAACTGTAAGCTCTGAAAAAAAGCAAAAAAACATCTTGCTCCTTTTGCACTGATGCGGCCAGCTTCTGTCGGACTAAAGGACACGACTATGAGTGGAATATGAATGTTCTCTCTGTGACAGAGGATGTGATACTGATGGTGAGTCTGTTCTGTGAATATTGCGTTGGAGGTGGTTCATTTTAAACTTTTCAGAGATCATATGTGTGCAGGTCATACTTGTGCAGGTCGTACATATGCAGTGCAGCTCTTTATTTAACAGTCATTTCACTCATGCACAATCACTTTATTTATGTTGGCTACCGGTTTCTCATGACCGGGATCGGTGCATCCCTACACCTTTACTAAGTTAAAGAAGAAAAATCTGACTAAACTGGACTGTGAATCTAAAGCTTCCAAGTAATTCCTCAGTGTAGTGAACAGTAAATTCCTCTTTTATCTTACTAGGCACAACAAGTGAAGTGAACTTTAGTTTTCACCCAGAAATGTCATGTTGTGAAGCTGTGCCAACTACTCAGTCAGTTTCTCAGTTCTTAAATATGTAGTAACCTTTACTTTAAGAGTAACTTGGTAAAACCTTGGAAGCCGATTGCCTTGAACTGAGTAAGTAAGTGTTATTCTATACAAAAGTTACAGTAAAAACAGGTTCTATTCTACAATAATGCCATTTAGATCTGCATCAAGGACACAAGGATTTTAATATTTATTAGTATAGTAGTAAAGCAAAACTTTTGTTCAGCTGAAGTTCAAAACACATCGTAACATGTGTAACAATAAAATAATAAAGCTCGGTCATTCACTGTCAGTTCACCCAAGGCCCTGCACTTAACGCTCAAAACATGGTGGAAGAAACAAAACCAGTTTACAGGTTTAATATAGCAAAGACTTAATGAACAGAGGGAGGGTATAGAGACTGTTACATTACCACAATCATTAACATCCTCATAATCATAGATGTGAGTAAAGTAAAGGAGCTGAATGCAAGTGAACCCTAGTGTTCATTTTTTCCTGTAGACTTAAAGGTCTTATATTATATAAACTTGACTCTTGTGAGCTTTAAGCCATGTTAGAATCATCATAAATAGACCTGGAGTTGTGTTTTGTTTCATTCACACATGTTTGAAAAATCCTGGTTTATTAGTCTGTCTCCATCTCCAAAGCTCAATATGCTCTGTTCCACCTTGTGATGTCGTCAAGTGGTTGTTTTCAAGTTAACAGCTTCTTTTACCTTTTGTTCAGCAGAGGTTGGCAAACCCAGGTCTGAAATCAATCAAATAGTGATACAGAGATGAATGCAATCTGTGCTGTTTGAGACTCACTTACAAACTCCAGTGTCATTTAAAGAGATGTTCTTTAAAATCTGTTTCTGAAACTGTATTTACCACAAAGTTATTAAAACATTTCACAGAATCTTTCTTTTTAAACATGGTCTTTGGACTTAAAACTACCACATTATTATTACCTCTACGATGCCTTAATATTTGAAATATTTGAAAAGTCTGGGAAATATTTATGGAAAATTTACTACTGGAACCATAGAGGGTGCTCACTGTTGAGCTCCTTAGGGCTTTTATTAAAGTTTACCACTTTGTCTTCAGCCCTAATTCTTCTAAAAAGCTAGTTCTTCTATGTTATGTCACAGGCATAGACAGTAAGTATATACTGGGGGGGTACTATACAAATTATTACAAGTAAAAAATCACTATGTAAAAAAAAAACAAAAAAAAAAACAAAAACCTGAAAATTAAATACAAATTAAAAAAAATAAAAATACAAAAATAAAATAATAAAAACAAAAAATAAAATATATAAAATAAAAATATAAAACTAAAAATTAATAAAGAAATAAATACATAAAATTTAAAATAAAATATAAATAAAATTTAAAAAGCATGGCCATGAATAATATGTAAAGCTGGCAGCCCACAGCTTGCCCTGAACGAATGCGAAATGACGTTTTTGTGACCAAATGAAATAGGCAATCGGAGGAGAGCCGTTCTAGCCAATCAGAAGCGAGGCGATATCTTCCCCTACCATCCTATGATTTGCAAATTCACTTCCGGCTCCATCAACTCTGACTCCAATTCACTTTGTACTGATAAAACGTCTCCTTGTAACAACTGCTGTCAGGCTCCTCATTTTGGTCTTAAAATATTGCCCTGCTCTCCATGATCCTGGAGTTTTTATTTCACTATTTTGTCCGTAAATTCCAATTCCTAATATGAAACTCGACTCCATATTTGCTCCTGCATCTGCTGAGCTTCATTTGACTGGAGCTATGGGAGACGTCACACTCCTTCACACAGTCTATGGCATGGGTGTCAAACATATGGCCCGGGGGCCAGTTTCTGGCCCTCCAAGACCTTTAATCTGGCCCTCGGCTGATTTTGTACTAAAATATTTTAATTATATTTTCTATTAAAATATTGATAATTTTCTGCGCCGCTTAGCATAGCAGTGTCTCCAGCGCCTCTGTGCGTGGCCCCTTTCACCAGAGCAGCACAAATGAAGACTTGTCTCTTTCCAAACTCTCTTAAAGGACGATCATTTTGACTGTTGACCGTGACACCCTCATCAGAAAAATGTCAAAAATGAGAAAAGTGGAGCTGAGTGCAGGATTTTCCAAGAAAAATTGACTTATTCCTATTTGCATACAAGTTCATGTTAAAAAATTGTGTTGAAATTGCATTTTTCTTAAAGTTTCAGGTTGTTCTTAATGTTATAATATTTTGTAAAAGAAAGAGTTCATCAATTAAAAACGATTTCCGTAATAGATTTGCATTTCTCTGCACAAATATTTGAACTTATTGTTATTTTTGGGGTATATACTGTATGTCATGAGTTTTCTGATCCGGCCCCTTTGGGATCAAAGTAGGTTGGATACGGCTCCCGGACCAAAATGAGTTTGACACCCCTGGTCTATGGTCACAGGTTACATTATTATAACATATATTACTGATTTCCAGATGCTTCTTGTCTATTATTCAAGTAGAAAACTTGTATAACTTGTAAAATTTGGTTTCATCACTGGAGTTATGTGACCCGAAACTCTGGGTTAAATCAAACCTGTTTCCAGTTTAGTGAATAGCATCACTTCTGCTTACTCAGTACTGGAAAATTACTTTATTGTTTTCCTCACTCCTCTTAAGTTGCCAGGATAGTTTACGTATATCCTTTTTCATACAACTTCCCAAATTTTCCCCAAATATTCTAATATAAACATAGAAATACACTGGAGATTAAGTCTTTACAATCAAAATAATGTCTTTTGTCCAAATTTTACCAGAAATGCACATTACAGTTGAAAAAAAATGGCTTTTTTTGTTTTGATATAATACCATATTTCTATTGTTATGGTGTTGTGTACCTAGTTCCCATCGGTGACTTCAGTTTCAGCTAATAACCACTCCCAGGCTTTGTTTCGCTTATTTCAGGTCATACTCTGTTCCATCATATTGTTGTACTGAAAAGCACCGGGACATGTGCGAATCTGCTGTGTAGTTCCATATTTGACAGATTTCCAGTAAGAGGAAAAAACAAATGGATGATTGTGTGTCTGTGTGTGTGGTTTGGGGAAGTGGACATGATAAGTT